>NC_088916.1:27223125-27542500 GCF_963576675.1 Euphorbia lathyris
CCCCGAACCAAAAGGGGGAGAGTACACCAACACGGGGAAAAACCCCAAGAATTATTATAAATACCACAGGAGGAATGGTCATAATACAGATGCATGCTGGGAATTGGCCAGGGAGATTGAGAGGCTTATCGAGAGAGGAAAGCTAGACAGGTTCGTCCAGAATGACAAGAAAGGAGATGGTGACAAACCCAGAGAGGAGCCAAAGAAAAAGGCTAAGGGGGTCATTAATGTTATTGCTGACGGACCAGGATATCAGCCTACAGTAAAGAAAGCAAAAACCATTGCCCTAGATAGAGCATCACTCAACCGTCCCTTTGCAGATGTTGGTCCGGCTATCTCCCCACATGCAGACGCTCTCGTCATCACTATGATGGTGGAAGGATGGGAAATGAAGAGAGTGATGGTAGACACTGGCAGTTCTTGTAATGTCATCACTAGGGGAGCATTCGCCAAACTCAAGGTTGACCCTATTCAAATTGAGACCACCATTGTAGATATTCTGGGAGTGACAGGTCACACAATCCAGACAAAGGGCCAAGTGACACTGGAATGCGAGTTAGCAGATGAAGATCAGGTGTGGATGGGAGATCTGGAGTTCTCCATCATGGACGGTCAACTGGCATACAACATCATTTTAGGGCGGCCTTACATCTTAGAAGTGGCGGCTCTCATATTAACACGCCATTTGACGATGTACATCCCTATAGCCAAGGGAGGTGTGATGATCAAGGGGAACCAGAAAGTTGCTTAGGAGACATATTCGGCATCCCTGTCGATTTGCCCGCAGTCTAATGATGACGAAGAAGAAGAACTCATTACGACGGCCCTTGGAGACACGGAAATGTTTCTTATGGCGAAGGGTAACCAGGTACGAATCGCCAGAGGATTAAGAGAAGAGATTAAGGAGAACATTACAAAGGTTATTCTCGAGTCAGAGGATGTGTTCGCATGGAAAGATGAGATCCTTACAGGGATCAGTCCAGATGTGATCACTCATAAACTCAATATCGTCGAGGATGCAGTCCCTGTAGCACAAAAACGGAGGAACCATGGTCTAGAGAGACAGAAAGTAATTAAGGAGGAGGTTTCTAAACTAAGGAAGGCGGACGCCATTAAAGAAGTTATTTATATGCAGTGGTTGGCAAATGTGGTCCTAGTCAAGAAGGCAGGCGAATCATACCGCATGTGTATCGATTTCACGGATCTTAACAAAGCTTGTCCCAAAGACAACTACCCTCTGCCTTGTATTGATATCCTAGTTGATGGAACCGCAGGGCACGCAATGTATTCCTTCACAGATGTGAAGTCTAGCTATCACCAGATCTCGATGGAACCGTCTGACAGGATCAAGACCTCCTTCGTAACACACCAGGCGACCTATTGCTTTAAGGTCATGCCCTTCGGACTCAAGAATGCTGGAGCTACTTACCAGCGGATGATGAACAAAATATTCGAAGGAAGAAAAGGTGACAACTTCTCAGTCTATGTGGATGACATGATCATTAAAAGCACCACCGTGGAGAAGCATGCAGAGGACATAAGGGAAGTCTTAGGAGTCCTTCGTCGTCACAATATCAAGCTAAATCCTGAGAAATGCACTTTTGGGGCAACTTATGGAAAATTCTTGGGATATATGATCAGCCAGAAAGGAGTAGGTCCCAATCTAGATAAAATCAAAGCCGTACTGGATATGAAGGCGCCGCAAAATGTCAGGGAGGTGCAACGCCTTAATGGGCGGATCATAGCACTCGGTCAATTCATCTCCTGCTCTGCTCGTAGATGCCAACCCTTTTATGAAGTGATCAAAAAATAGAAAGCATTCGAGTGGAATGAAGATTGCAAGCAAGCCTTCGAAGGGATCAAACACTTCCTCACAGAACCACCTTTAATGAGCAGACCTTTAGAAGGTGAGAATTTATACATGTATGTTTCTGTCACCGATAAAGCAGTTTGTACTGTCATGATAAGGGAAGAAGATGGCCAGCAGTATCCGATCTATTATGTGAGCAAAGTTCTGAAAGACGCTGAAACTCGATATTCAAGATTGGATAAAATGGCACTAGCCGTGGTCACCACGTCGATCCGCCTCAGACCCTACTTCCAGGCTCATACAGTCATTGTCCGTACCAACATACTAATGAGAAAAGTGCTACAAGGCCGGAAACTTCGGGGAGGTTGATGGAGTGGGCAATCCGCCTGGGCGAGTTTGATGTACGTTACGAAGGTAGATCCGCCCTGAAGAGCCAAGTCTTGGCAGACTTTGTGAACGAATTCACTGAGGAAGGTGTAAATCTCCCTAAACCAAAAATAGAGGAGTGGACGATGTACACGGATGGCGCTTCTTCAGCGGAAGGTGCAGGAATAGGTGTAGTAATCAAGGGACCACACTACATCAAGCTACATTATGCTGCAAAGCTAGACTTTCCCGCAACAAATAATGCTGCAGAATATGAGGCCCTGCTATTGGGACTACGCTTGTTGAAGGAGATTACACCAGAGCGGATCGTGATCTATAGCGATTCCAAGCTGATGGTCAACCAGGTGATCAAAAACTTTGAGGTGAAAGATGAAACCCTAGCCAAATATGTAGAGGAGGTCAAGAAGCTATTAAACTACCTCGAGATCAAAGAAATCAAATGGGAACTAGTCCATGTGCCTCGGGGTTCAAACACGGAGGCAGATTGATAGGGGTCAAAAACCCCTATCTTTGGGTACGGTTTTAGGACGGTTTTTAGAGTTATTCGGTTAATAAGCGAGCAATTCTCGCATTTAAATGCTTTTGTGTGAGTTAGTTAGGAATTGAAAACATTCTATTTACTTTTCACCGTTTAGGCTCGTTTTGTAATCAATTTAGGCAAATACGGCCGAAATAGATTGCGTATTAGAATTCCGTTATCTTTTGAAGCTAATTGGTCCGTCAAAAGTCGCACCAAACGAAGCGTTTGCTCAAAATAAGCGATTGACGGATCAATTTGGCTTTTTGGACTAATGTTTTCCGGAGTTTTTATGCGTATGCAGGTGTGAAGTCGGACGAAAAAGGTCGCGGAACTCATCGAGCTTGGATCGAGCACGATTCGGGCGAAAACGCTCGGCGAGCAGGGCCCCACATCTTCCTACACCAACTAGGACACGAAAATAGGTCAAAACGAGGCCCGAGACGCGTCTATAAATAGGATTTTTCAATTGTAATTAGATATCTTTCGTTTTTGTAAATTATTTTAGCTTTCCCCTTGTAATTCCTCTCCATCTTCTCCATCTTCCTCAACCTCCATTGAAGCTCCTTCAAAGCTTTCTCCCGAGGAATTACCAAGGTCCGTCCTTAAGATTAAGTCGCCGGCTGCAGAGTAAACAGGTTCCCTGAAAGGGATTTTTGTATCTCCTTTTATCTTTCCATGTTTGTACTCTTTGATACAGTTGCCGAACTTGACTTATTGTATCTTGTGACTATTATATTCGCCTTTAATAATGATTTAGCTCTTGTTTTGTTCTATGATTATTTGTCTAGTCTCTGTCTTACGCTTTATTCAATTGGTTTAACTCATTCAAAAGCCCCAAAATCTAGTAGGCACATATTACGAGCTGAATCTGACCTAGTCAGAGCCTAGGAGATTGAAGACCTCTTAGTTGATTAAGCGCCAATTTACTGAGCCTTAGACCTAGTTTCGGCCTTAGGGAATCACGCGCTAGGAACCTCAGAAGGGTAAGTAGGGTTAATCGCCTTGAATACAAGTGACTCAGATTAGGTTTTTATTCAATAGACTTGATAATCTATCTTTATTATTATCGTTCATACCATGTTCCTTCGAATAGTTTCATTAATGAAAGATCAATTAGGGGTAGAGTAACTTAGTTAGGCGTAGAATAACTTAGATAATTTAGTTAGAATCAGATAACTTAGCTAGGATTAGTATAATTCAACCTAGGAGTAGATTAATTAAACAAACCAAACTCAAAACCCCCTAAGCCTAGATAACATCCGAGACCAAGTAGCTTGATACTTGCAGAAATAAATCCTGTGGACGATAACCTGGACTTAAACCAGAAATTTATTACTTGATAATGACGGGGTACACTTATCCCTTAGTGAGTTCTCATCTAACCTTAGGTGAGGGCGCATCACAGATCACCTGGCTAAACTGGCTTCTAGCAAGGATCAGTGGACGGACCTACAATGCCAGTTCGAGGTGAAAACGAGGCCGGCATTCGCCTCAGAAATCATGGCACTTCTTACACCCGCCGTGGGAGATTGGAGATCACCAATCTGCTAGTACCTTGCAGATGGAACTTTGCCTGAAGACAAAGAAGAAGCTCGGCGGACGGTAAGAAATGCAGCATACTTCTCCATAATAAATGATTGCCTGTACAGAAAATCTTTTGGACAGCCTTGGTTGAAGTGCGTGACGACAGAAGAGGGACAACAGATCCTCAAGGAATTATATGAAGGTGCTTGCGGAGCCCACGAAGTATCCGCCTCCATATGGAAAAAGTCCAGATTGGCGGGATTTTATTGGCCCACAGCGGAACTTAATGCTCAAAAGCTAGTAGAGTCCTGTCATAATTGCCAAGTCCATGCAAATGAATCTCACACGGTTAAGCACCTGCAAAAGCCCATTATCGAAGGACGACCCTTTGCCATCTGGGGAATCGACATTGTTGGTCTTTTTCCTCCAACCAAGAGACAAAGGAAATATGTTGTAGTAGCCGTAAACCACTTTACGAAGTGGGTAGAGGCTGAAGCTGTCTCTTCCATAAACGCAGAGCGGATGGTCGAGTTTGTCAGGGAAAATATCGTCAGAAGATTCGGAGTCCCCCACACGATTATCACCGATAATGGGACGCAGTTCAATTGTGGGGAGTTTAGAGCATTCTGCGAAAGTCAAGGTATTCAGAACAGGTTTGCCTCTGTTTACTACCCCCAATCCAACGGGGTGACCGAAGTTACAAATCGGACAATCGTTAAAGGCATAAAAAAGAGGCTGGGGGAGCATAATAAGAAGTGGGCGGATCACCTAATGAATGTCCTATGGGCATACAGAACCACTCCTCGAACCGCAACAGGCGAATCACCGTTCGCCCTTACCTATGGCGTAGAAGTTGTGATCCCCATTGAGATCCAGGTCCCTAGTGACAGAGTCTTATTCTACTGCGAAGACAGGAACGACCAGAGGTTAAGGGAAAGTCTTGACCAATTGGAAACAAAAAGAGAGCAGGCGTATGTACGAATGGCCGCCTACAAACAGAGGATCGCATCCTATCACGACAGACACGCCAAACTTGTGGATCTGAACCCAGGAGACCTAGTGCTCCGAAAGGAGGACAAAATTCAATCCTTGGAAGGCAAAGGAAAGTTGGGAATCACCTGGACGGGGCCATACAAAATAGTCACCAAAATTGGACCTGCCACTTTCAAGATCCAAGATATGGAGGGGAACACTCTGCCACGAACGTGGAATATTTAGAACCTCCGCAAATATTTCGCCAGAGAGTAAAATGTAACCAAGGTCCTGAGTACTCTTTTTCCTTTAGTAGGATTTTATCCCATGTGGTTTTTCTTATTAAAGGTTTTAACGAGGCTCACACAAGACCAATTTGTTGTAATAAGGCGAATTGCCATTTAATAAAGAGAAAATTTCATCTTGCAAATTCTTTCTTAAGCATTTTCTTGCAGCAATATAAATATTCCAGATTCAAAAAGGGGGAGGCAACAAACGCATTCCCACAGTAGAATAATGCTATCATGGCATAACTACTTTCTCCTCAAAGATAGGAGAATAATCTCAGTGGCGGATCAATTCACCTCAAAGATAGGAAATAATTGATCACCGTCAGAGACAGAGTTAAAACATTTCTCAGACGTGAGATCTTTACACTCTCAAATACTCTTTCCAAAGAAGAGTTTCAAGTCCTAGTGGCGGATCAATTCACCTCAAAGATAGGAAGAAAATCGATCGCCTAAGGCAGCTTAACTTCCTCAAAATGAATAAAAGCTTTAAAGCCTTCAAAAAGGCTCACATTCCAGGGTACGGCTGGCCACCTACCTTGAACCAACAAAATAAGTCCTAAAACCTAGAAATTTACTTGCTGAAAGATATAAAGCGTAAAGTAAAGATAATGGTTGAAAAAAGGATAAAAATAAATTGTAGTTAAGTTACATTTAAAGACTAAACATTTACAGGAGCATCCTCCTTAGCGTCTTTCTCTAAAGATGCACCATCTGGAGGAACCTCATTCTCCGCAACCATAGTTCCCTCCTGAGGAACCGTACAATCAATTATCAAATTATTGTTCTTATCACCCGCCCCTGGGATGCTTCGCCGAGGTCATCTGATTCAAGATCAACGACAGGCTTGCTCTCCTCGGCTGATCCGCTCAGCTCCTTCCGAATTTGATCGCGGATGAAATCCTTAACGTTTGGAATCTTACGATATTTAAGGCAATCCTCAACCTCGGGGACCACGTACTCCGGGTCCACAAAATCAATTTCGGGGTAGGAAAGCTTAACGTATGCCATAATCCATTCGCCATAGTAATAAGCACGTTCTCCCGCCATGATCTCCACGTTCAACAAGGCAGCTTTGTGATTCTTAGCATTCTCCTCCATCTCCTCCATCTTCCCCTTCAGGCTGCGGATCTCTGCGTCCTTACTTTCATTAAGGGCAATGGCGGAAGCAGCATTTGCATTAGCAACGGCAACCTCTTTCTCCAGCCTTTTTATGGTCGCTTTATCCGCCACCCATTAGAGTAGATCCGCCTCCGTAGCACGCATGTGCGTATACGCCTAGTAAAGCAAAGGATGATGTAAGAAACAAAAATCTCCCCAAAGGAGATCACTCTTTCATCCAAAAATGTAAAATAAGGAAAACTCACCAAAAGGAGATCCCTCTTCCCCATCTTGGCATGGGCTGATCCGGAGAACTTGTTTTGGTTCTCCTGTACTTCACCAAGTTGACCAAGGGCCTCGTCAAGATCGTTGATAACTGACTCATACATCAGAGACCCTTTATCACCATACTTGGCGAGCCAATACCCTCCCAAGTTGGGCTTAACCACCTATGTAAGAATTAGAAGGCCAAAATCAAGATCCATGGTAGGAGAAGGAAAAACGGTAAAGTAAACATACCTGCTCTAGCTCCATCATAGGCTTCTCAGCTCTCATGGCATCCGCCAGTAACTTTTCTCCACCAGCAACGGCAGATCTCTTCTTCTTAAGAGGAGGATCCACGACGCCTTCCAAAGGACGCTTTCCGGAGCTCTTATGGGGATCCGCCACCTGCGTATCTTTTTGGGCCTCCAACTCCTTCTGTTTTTTACGCATCTCTACAAGGGCGCGACTGGCCTCAGACAAACCCCTGACAAGGGAACAACGAAATAATCAAAGTTCAAGGAAGAAACAAAGTTACCTTCATCAAGTTGAGTAAACTTCACGTAAGTAATCACATCCCCCTCACGGCGGACCAGAGGAATGTCATTCATCATGAATTCCAAAGCATCGGCGTACGTCCAAGCATCCATCTTGATGCTTTTCATGAGATCCGCCACTTTCTCATCACTGTCAGTCAGTATACGCAAATCTCCAGCCATGTGCAGAGGTTTGGCATTCCAAACCAACGGGAATCCCAGGGGTTCATCCTTTTTCACCTTAACAAAGAAAATTTTTTCGTCCCAGAGATGGACGTTCGACATCTTACCGCAGAAGGGTGAATAACTTTGGAATTTGGCAAAAGTGTAGAAAGACTCGGTTTTATGCTTCGTGGGTTTGTGAAGAGACCGGAAGACACGAGGATTACAGACTACCCCCAGGTTCGAATCTAAGTAACAATCTAGAGCAATATCCAACCAGCCATTTGGATGCAGCTGGCAGACAGTGATCCTAAAAAACTCCAGGATATCCGCCATCATTTGAGGAAGAGGAAGATAAAATCCTCTCTCCACATGACTACTATATACAGATAGGTACCCCACAGGAGGACATGCGGGTCGCTGATGGGCAGCCGCCAACTCGGTCTCATAATCTTTGATCCACGGATAGCGATCCGCCAAATCATCCAGATCTGCGGCGCCCATACGAGACGGAGTAGTCTCTGCATGAGGCATCTTTTTCCTAATCGGAGTCGAAGGGGAAGCCTCCATTCCGGAAAAACTCCTAGAATCTATTGCCGGAACAGTTTGGGTCACGGTGACGGAAAGGGTCTGGGCTCTAATTAAACAAAGACGACGATTCCTACTCTCCCTCACCGTGTTACTTAAATCACAACTAGGGGTACTCTCGGACGAACTCGAGTCCTCGGAAGAAGACCAGCTAAAAGAGGGCTCAGAGGGGGAAGTCAAATTAAAAAGTTCAATGGTAGATTCAGAAGAAGAACTCATAAAAAACCCAGAAACACGACGAGAAGTTTCACTTACATGGAAAATCGGAAGTTTTGAAGCTTCTTGACGCCGGAAAAACTTTGAGAAAACACGAGCAGGAAAATAGCAAATGAAGCGGAAAGAGAAAAAGAGAGGTTGAAGAAGGTATCACCACTTACCTCGAGCAGCGCGCCTAGGACACCTGTCGCTCAGTGAATGGCCTGGAACAGAGCGGTAATAAATGCAACTCATCATGACGGCATGCCAGGAAGTGGAAAAGCCCTAAAGGACTTTAACGGAACTTAAGGGGGGCTTCTAATAACAACCAGATACAATTTATGGGACCAAAAGGGAAATTGACCAAACGACCGCGTATTCGGACAACCTGGAGAGCAATGGCGTATCAAGCAAGACATCCGAATGGCGAATCACCTAGATTCCACCACACGTCATCCGTAGTCAAACCTACGGGAGACCCGCCATCATGCCTCGATCCGACCGTCAAACGGTTGAGCCGATTCCCAATAAAGGCAATTAATGGTCCGTTAATGAGCTGACGGTCACACTTAAAGGAGATCCGTAACCGCCATTAATAAGGCATTAATGGAGACTTTCGGGTTACTGGGAGTTACGATCACATGACTATAAATAGCTTGCATCACAAGCTATTGAGGTACACACTCACATTCTCGCTCTAAACTCTTCTCTTGTCAATACAGTTTATTCACTATTCCAATACTGACTTTGGCATCGGAGCTTCCCCCCGTCGACCCCAACGACGCCCCCCATATGGAAGGAATCCGGTCGGAAGTTCATCACCCGTTATCAAACTTTTTAGATATTTTTATGTTAAAAACAAAGTAAGCATAGCCTAACCCTATGTAAGAAATAGACTTTTAAAATTAAAAAAAAAAGAGATAATATTTGGTATATAAATGTACTTCAAATAAAATGTGAAACTGTGGCCCTGTTTGGGAATTAGCTGTTAGCTGTTAGCTGGTTACATTAGCTGTTAGCTGGTTACATTAGCTGTTAGCTGTTAGCTGGTTACATTAGCTGATTTGACTAGCTGATTTGACTAGCTGTTTGTGTAGACCTGTTTGGTAAAAATTAGCTGATTGATAATAGCGGTTTGTGCAAAAAGACGAATAAGGGTATTTCTTTTTTAATTTTGGCGCAGGAGAAGAGGAGGAGTCTATTTATTAGGGTTAAAGAAGTCCATTAATTTTAATATTGCAAAACGCTAATTGAAAAAGCTCATTTTAAGAGTTTTTTCTAAATTAGCGTTTTCATCCCAAAACTCTCTCCCAAACCTCTCTCCACCAAACACTCTAATCAGCGGTTTCAGTGGTCAAACCGCTAAAGTTGGTCAAAACCGCTCTTTTTATCCCAAAACGCTCTTTACCAAACAGGGCCTGTATCTTTTTCCGATTTTTATAATAAGGATTGATGTCCATTTGTCTCTTTACTACATCTTTTTTATCTTTTAAGTATATGATAGTTTTTGTGGATTGCTATACGTCGCCCCTATTTTACTTATCGTCGCCTCCTATTTGACATTTTTGCCCTTTTTATTTTTCATTTAAAAAAGTGAAATTCTCTCAACCCCGAAGAACAAAACGAAGAAAAATCATGCATTCAAAACAAGGAAATTAAAATACTTGAACATCTAAGTTTCGTATTTACCAATAATCTGAAATTTAACGAATTTTTTTTTTCGTTGAATTTGCTCTAAACGGATAGCCCATACGGTCCGGTCCATGGAGCGGTAGTATGAACTACCTGTTTTTCCTAGGTAAAAACGGGTAGCCTACCCGTTTTTCTCTAGGAAAAATGGGTGCATCACCCGTTTTTCCTAGGGAAAAACGGGTCCTGGACCCGTTTTCCTTTAGGGAAAACGGGTTTATTTATTTATTTTTTTAATTATAATAAATATTAAAAATTGATTGGACGCTTCAATACGTATTTTTTAT
The DNA here is from genome assembly GCF_963576675.1 of Euphorbia lathyris. NCBI lineage: Eukaryota > Viridiplantae > Streptophyta > Magnoliopsida > Malpighiales > Euphorbiaceae > Euphorbia > Euphorbia lathyris. The sequence continues at coordinate 27,233,445 of NC_088916.1, forward strand.
TTCCAATTTATCTATACGTTTTTTCTATCCAATCAATACATAATTTATTAATAATTAAATTTACGTTCTAAAAGATAAATAAATATAAATTAACAAATAAAAATTAATTGCACGCGTTAATACGTATTTTTTTTATTTCCAATCAATAATTTATATATACGTTTTTTCTATCCAGTCAATACATAATTTACGTATAATTAAATTTACGTTCTAAAAGGTAAATAAATATAATTTACCAAATAAAAATTAATTGGACACTTCAATACGTATTTTTTATTTCCAATCAATAATTTATCTATACGTTTTTTCTATCCAATCAATATATAATTTATCTATAATTAATATTTATTATAATTAAATAAATAAATAAATAAACCCATTTTCCTTTAGGGAAAACGGGTTCAAGACCCGTTTTTACCTAGAAAAAACAGGTAGTTCATACTACCGGTCCATGGACCGGACCATATGGGCTACCCGTTTAGAGCAAATTCAACGGAAAAAAATTCGTTTCAAGTTAAATTCGTTAAATTTCAGATTATTGGTAAATACGAAACTTAGATGTTCAAGTATTTTTCCTTGTTTTGGAGGCATGATTTTTCTTCATTTTGTTCTTCGGGGTTGAGAGAATTTCACTTTTTTGAATGAAAAATGAAAAGGGCAAAAATGTCAAACAGGAGGCGACGGTAAGTAAAATAGGGGCGACGTATAGCAAAACCCTAGTTTTAAATTTTTATTACTTTGTTACGTTGTTACAATATTTATATTTATAGTAATATTTCTTTTTATTTTTAATACATTTTATGGTTATTTTTACTTTTTGTAGTCGTTTTTATGCTATTATGAATCTTGTAAGGTTTTATTTCTTATATTGTTGTTGTACTTGCTTGTTCATGTATTAAAGATTTAAGTGTTTCTATAAAAAAAAATACTTCTCTTATTATATTATTTTTAGCTATAATAATTTTTTAATTTAAGGTGCCTTCTATGCTTACTTTGTTAAAAACAAAGTAAGCATAGTCTAACCCTTGTTTTTAACAAAGTAAGTTTTACTTTGTTTTTTCCACCATTAGATGAGATTACTTTGTCAAAGTTCATCACCATCCAATGGTGGAAAAAACAAAGTAAGGCTTACTTGTTAAAAACAAAGTAAGCATAGAAGACACCTTCTTACGTAATGTTTTATATTGCCTCTACATCTTTAGTAATTATTTCACAAACTTATCCTTATTTAAATTAAAAAGCAAGGTTTAGTATTAATGGAGAGAACCTTATAACTAATTCATTCCTTCAAAAAAAAAAATCATATATGGTATTTAAGAAAAAAAATATAACATGAATGATTTTTTTATATGGACAACAATGAAAATTTCTAGGAGATAAACTTTAAGGTAATTTCTACATATAGAGATGGTAAGAAATTAGTTTTTGTTAGTGTCTGAAATATTTACATAATAAAAAATGGGTAAAGGCTATGCTTACTTTGCTTTTAACAAAATAACCCTTACTTTGTGTGTTTTCACCATTAGATTAATTTTCTAATCCATCATCCAATGGTGAAAACACACCAAGTAATGGTACTTTGTCAAAAACAAAGTAACCATAGAAAGCACCTAAAAAATGTGATTCGGAATGTCACTTAGGCCCAACAATGCCCGACCACCGAATGGGCCACGACGGCAGGAGACCCGCAGGCCCAGGCCAATCCGCTATAAATAGGCCAATGAAGGAAGAAGAAGGGATCGGATAACTAATTTCCTACCTCTTTAACATGTGATTACTAAGCTCTCTAGAACCACTAACTGTCTTAATCTTCGGAGTGTCCGCAGGGACCGATCCCTGCGCAGAGCCGACCCCCGAAGAAGCCAGACCTTCCCGACGGAGATCCAGATCACTATTCCGCATTCCCAGATTATTTGGTGCGGTGAAGGTGGAATACAAGTGACTTCGGAGCTTCAAACAAAATGCAGACCCCTATTGAATCTGCCCCGACGATAGTACCGGAAATAGGAGCAACTAGCTCCATGACGAACGCCGAGCGCTCCACTCCGAACATTCCAATTTCCCCCAGAAACCTTGGACCACTGATGGAGGAGGTGAGCCCTGAAGAAGAAGAGACTTACAACACCACTCAACTCCTTAGTGCAATCCAAGGTTTTCAGACAACCCAGGCTATTCATACGACGGCTCAGATGAAGATCATAGACCAACAAAGGAGTTTGCAGGAGGAGAACGCCAAAATCTGGCAATACCTTAAAGAGGCGGCAGAATTGTAAAGAGAAGGGACGTTGCCAGGGGAGCCCACGGGACCCGGGGTCCTCGCAGGAAGAGGAGCCGGGGGCGTTTCGGCCAGTGAGGGCGGTGTGCGGCGCGAGGAGACAGCAGCCGCGAATAGCGAAGATTTGTTGGAACTAAAGATCCAGCGTTTTCTTGACAAAAGGGCCCTCGGGGGCGTCATGGGAGGAAGCATCACCTCCAGCAAAACGCCACTAGTATAAAGGATCATCGAGACGAGGTTCCCACGGGACTGGAAAGCTCCTCGATTATCGCAGTATTTAGGGATCGAGGACCCGAATGACCATGTGGCATCATTCATGAGCACCATCAAAATATACTCGAAAGACGAGGACATCATGTGCAAGGTTTTTCCGACCACCCTCTCGTCTAGTGCGCAAGAGTGGTATCGAGGACTTGCTCTAGAATCAATCGACTCATTCGATCTCCTAAAGGATCTTTTCCTCTCCCGGTTTGCCACAGCAGCAAAAGTTAGGAAGATCAGTTCGGACCTCAACGGGCTCAAGCAGTGAGCAACTGAACCGCTGTGCAACTTTCTCTCAAGGTTTCACCATATGGCCTCATAGGTTAAAGGCCTCAACCTGGAGGTGGCTCATGACGCTCTGGCAAAAGGGACCTCTTGCGAGCCTCTGAAGCAGAAATGTTTCCGAAAAATGCCAAGATCTTTCGAAGAGCTCATAAACATGGCGCAAACCTTCGTCAGATACGACGACTGTGACCGGCCCGCAGGGTACGAGGAGTTAGACATAGACAAGGCTAGAGGAGACACGCACAAGCAGGAGAAAGGCAGACCGATCCCAAAAGCACGTGAGGAGGGCCGAGCCCGCAAGGAGGCCCCAATGCCTTTTTCGGCTCGGACCGAGCGAGCAAACCTAGAGCGTAGGGGAGATCGATCCCGTGGGAAGGAAGTGCATTACGCTGCTCAGAGCCAGTCTCGCCGATTCACACAGCAAATTCCATCTGCCGACAAGAGCAAGACACGTGCAGAGAAAGAATACTGCAAATATCACAAATCCTCCGGACATTCCACGGAAAACTGCTATCAGCTGCAGAAGGAAATTGAGCGGATCACGGAGCAGGACGCTGTAGACACCGAGTCGGAGGACCTATGACAAAAACCTGAAAACAAGACGGTTGAAGCGATTGATTCCGAAAGTTTCAAAAATAATAAAATAAATAAGTTACAGTCGGTCGCTGTTGTCGATCGGATAGCTCGCGAATGCTTAACGGCACGGTGCGAGTGCTTAGCGGCGGCCGGCGCGCATTCGACGACAGTCGGACGCACGCTCGACGACGCGAAGCACGCGCTCGACGTCTGTCGGACGCACGCACCCAACCATGAATAGTATGCGCTCGGTGTCCGAGCAAGGCACGAGCTTGGCGGCACGGGACGCGCGCTCGTCGGCCACGGGACGTGTGCAACCGGCAGCGCGGAACACGCGTTCGGCGGTCACGACGCGTGAACACCCGACGACGCGGAACGCGAGTTCGACGGTCGCGAGGCGTGCACGCCCGACGGTGCGAGGCGCGCCCCGGCGGCCGTTGAGCGAGTGCCCAATCGCGTTGGGCGGAAGCCCAAAGGTAGGGGGACGCGAGCGCCCAACCGCGTCGGGCGGACGCCCAACGGCAGTTGGGCGGTAGCCCAACGTGATGTTGGGCGGCCGCCCAACTAGCCTTGGGCGGCCGCCCAACGGCTTTGGGCGATGCCCAATTTTGCTCGGGCGTCGCCCAAAGTTTCCGGGACCCGTTTCCCTATATAAGGGGCACGGATCCCAATGCAAAATGGGGAGAAAAAAAAGAGGAGGAGGGATTTCTTGGAGCCTTTCTCACTCTAAACATTTTTAGAGAGAGAAAGTGAATTTTTTTTGAGAAAAATATTTTTTTTTCTCAAAAATTTCGAGTTTTCTAAAGTTAAACTTTTACTAAAAAATATAAAAAAGGAAGATCGCGACTCGTGGAATCGATCGGCTTCGACTGTCAGATACCGAATTTAAGGTATTATCCGAGGACTAGACTCTTTTACTTTATTTTATTTACTCTCTTCTTCTATTTTTTTATGTGATAGTTTCTTTATTTGATTAGTTATTTATTTTATCACGTTTTATTTAATTAGCGTATTTATTTAATTTTTGTTTCGTGTTGAATAAAATTCGGTTTTGTTTTAAAATAGAAAACCTCGTTTTGATATCCCAATACGAACCGTGATCCGATAAAAAGGTAGTTCGGGTATCGAAAACGTTGAAATTATAAGTTTCTAATTTAAAAGAAATTTCCAAATAATGTTTTAAAATAAAAACATCGTTTTAGGAACTTCCGTTATTTACTATGATCCATTTTTGGTAGTTCGGATATCCAAAACGATTGAATTAGATTTAATTTAAAGCTTTTGAATAAATCTGGAAACAATTAGAGTGCTGCTGTAATTTGCCATTTCTGTCACTAATTGCTGTTTACCTACGGATATTCCGTCGGTAAATCTGCCAAAACGCAAAAAATGCCATTTCAGTCCCTTTTTCTCAACTTCTAAGCTTTTAATCCTTAATATATATATGTATAGTTATGTAATATATGTGTTTCAAACTATTTTAGATGTTTAGTGTATATAATTATTTAGGATGTTTGTATATCATTCTTTATTTAATTTTTAAAACATAAGTATATGTATATATTTGTTCTTTTATTCATTTGAGTTATATTAGATCCTATTTTGAAGATTATTTACTTGGGCATTTTGGGAAATAATCAATAGATATTAGTAAATGTTGTTTTTTGATATTTAAAACTATAATAGTTATGTATATATGTAGTTTTGGGATATTTGGGTTATTTTATTGGTTATTGAATGAAATTGTTTTGGGTAAATGTTAGGTTCTTATTTATGAGATTTATTTACTATTTTCACATCTTTAAAGTATAAATATATTTTATCTAATATTTTCATATATGTATTATATAGTTTCCTTTTATTAACTTTTATTTTCATATTCTCTTTTTGATTTAAATGTATATATATATGCTAGAATTACTTTCTTTATTCTTTTGGATCATTCATGGGTCCATGTTTCAAATGGGCTTTATTTGATTATGAATCTTGCTTTAAATGGGTTTATTATTGTAATTATAATAGGTAGAGAGAGTCCATTAAATAAGAGGGGAAAATAAATCAAAAGAAAGAGAGTTTTCAATTTGATTATTTAAACTAATGAATTTTTAGAGGTTCCTAATGTAAATAAATGGAGTTGTTTTTTGTTAATATTTCGAATCGTTTCCAAAACACCACGTTTTAAAACCTTAATCCATTCCAAAGGCGGATTAAGTGAACATTGTAATTAAAATCGCTTTCTTTGTGAATAATAGAGTTTTTGAATCATTTTCTTAAAGGATTTGTACAAAATAAAATTGACTTGTATGTTTAACCACGTTTTCTTAACTAAAGGTTTTTGTCTCAAACGTTTCCAAAGCACTTGAGTCGCTCCAACGGTGACTCGAGTAAACTTCACTAATCGGGGTTTTAAAACGCACCTAAATCGTTCCAACGGTGATTAAGGTGCGAACCATGTAAATAAACTCGTTTTGGGGAAATAAGTTAGTGTAGAATAAACACACGGCATGACATTTAAATAAAGTTGTAAATAAATCACTTCTTTCTTCCCCCTTCTCTGTGTATGTATAATATAAATGGGTGATTCTTTACTAATATGGCTTTCCAATAATATATGCTCAAAACGGTTTTTGAAAAAAGAAAGAAAAGGTTTCAAATGAATTTTAAACTTAAAGAAGTATACGATTAGTCCGTTATCGCCTAACATGCTGAGTAGGAGGCTGGTGGTTCATAACCGGGTGATGTCGGGGTGCCTAGTACCTTTCTCCGGAAAGGAGCTAGCCTTCTCGGCTCGTACCTAAGTTTCCCGAACCCACACCGGTCTCCCGCAAGGGATCGGTGTTCATTTTCCCATTCGTGGGTGGCGACTCTTCCATATCTCCGAGCTCCGGTCCTGCCGAGCAGCTTGATTCCATGATATTGTTGAAACACCTTTCCACATAATTTTGATTTGACAAAATTGTTTAAGTATAAATTAGAATACATATTCTAAACACACTAAGTTTAAATGCGTTGATTTATTCTACTAATGTGTTTGTTCAATGTTGAGTATAAATGTTATAAGTCATAAGGATTGGAAGGCCCAAGCCCAATACGGAAGCCAAGGCCCAAGTCAAACAACTCAGTACACTCGGCCCGCGTATGTCAAGACGTTGTCGTTTTGGACAAAAACGCAACTCAGCAAACGGAAGGATCTAGAAGACCTTCAGGAACAACTTCACAATGAAGCTGCTGAGTAGTCTCGACAAAGCGTACAAGACAGCAGACCGGCAGAGGAAAACTTCCAGACAAAGTGTTTCTTCTTTTAGCAAAGTTCAGACGACACAGTATGCTGTCCAGTTGACTTTACCATAAAAGGAGAGACCATCTGCTGTGCTGACCGAGGACAGAAGATACACGATTGTGATTGGCCAAGAGCTCTGTGCAAGTCAGGATGACAACGACACATAGCCGTTTCCCTCCAACGGTTATTTCGAAATTCGAAATGACCGAATGGCCAGACGTCTCTATAAATAGTGCCATCACAAGCTTCACTAAACACAGAACTTGATCAAGCCATTACGCTGTCCAAATCTCTACAAGTTCTGCAAGCAAGAAGCAAAGCAAAATTCTTACACTACATTTTCATATCTGTGTAAAAGTCTAGAGTGGTTGTTTTTCAATCATCTAAGGTGTTCTAGCAATTGTTGTTTAGGACAAAAATCTTTATCATTTCTAGAAGTAGAAAGGAGAGGCTGAGTACTCGGTTTTAAGTACTCAGCGGAGAGATTAGGATTGAGTAGAAGTATAGAGGAAGGTACTCTTGTCATACTCAATTGCTGATATTGTAAAAGGTTTGAGGCTCTACCTTTAAAGAGCTCAGTAGAGGATTTGAAATCTCGGAAGTGTTCCGGGGACAGGACGTAGGCTTAGAAGAAGCCGAACCTGGATAAATCTGCTGAGTGAAGTATTTCTAAACCTTAACTCCTTATTTACATTGCTTGCTTAAAACAAACTAAAACTGACCAAGTAAAAGAGGTCAAGCTGAGTTGTGCGCTACCAACGAGAAGGTTCAGGAATAGACTCTAAGTGCTATTTCCTGACTTAAGCAACGAAGCTGTCCTAGTCACTAGTTGACTAAGCCAGTGTCTTACTGAGTGCTAAGCGCCGCTGTTAGATAAACTTTTCTTAAAGAAAAGAAATCTGCCTAAATTATTTTAAAAAGGTAAAATAGTTCCTAACCCCCCCTTGGAACTATATTTGCAACCTTACAAGGGACCAACAAGTGGTATCAGAGCCTAAAAGCTCATTACTAAAGGTCTAACAACCTTGAGTTGATCCATACCATGGGCGAAAACAGCACTCGGTTTCTCCCTGGAAACCAGACAACTCAGATATTACCTGAGGGGCTGTCCATTACCAGGCCTCCCCTATTCTTCGGGTCAAACTATACCTTTTGGAAGAATAGGATGAAAAACTTCATTCAAGCTACAAACATGAGTGCCTGGCTATCTATAGTCCAAGGCCCGTTTGTACCTGTGAAAGTTGTTGCTGGCCAGTCAGTTGTTAAAGCTGAGGTTGAATGGACAGAGGATGATCTTAAGAAGCTTCAAAACCATGCTTCGGCTATCAATATGCTTCACTGTGCGCTCGATGCTGTAGAATATAACAAAATCTCAGGTTGTGAGTCGGCACAAGAGATCTGGAAAAAGCTAGAAGTCACCTACGGGGGAACAAACAAAGTAAAAGAATCCAAGGTGAATCAGCAGATGAGACTGTACGAGCTGTTCGAGATGAACAATGATGAGGGCATTTCAGACATGAACGCAAGGTTCACCAACATCATTAATGAGCTCAAGAGACTTGGGAAAATCTTCACTGAGGAAGAACAAGTCAAAAAGATACTCAGGAGTCTTCCAAAAGACTGGCAAGCAAAGAAGACAGCAGTTGAGGAAGCTCAGGATTTAACCACCTACAAATATGACGAACTCATCGGTTCATTGCTGACCCATGAGATATCAATGAAGAACTTTGAGGTGAAGGAAAAATCTGATGACAAGAAGCAGAAGTCACTTGTCATGAAGGCTGACTCCACTGACGGGAGTTCAACTGATGATGAGGAGATGGCTATGTTCACAAGAAAGATGAAGAGGTTGTTCAGGAAGAACGACAAATATTCCAAAAAGCCTTACAAAAAGTTTGATAAGTATAAGGCTGACTCAAGCGACATCAAATACAGAAAGGACAGCTCAAAGCCCATTACATGCTTTGAGTGCCACCAAGATGGCCATATTAAGTCAAACTGCCCCACGCTGAGGAAAGACAAGAAAAGTGGGAAGAAGGCAATGGTGGCTACTTGGAGTGACAGTGATGAATCTTCATCAACAGAAACTGAGGCCACCGAGTCAGCGAAGATATGCTTTATGGCTGACGAACTTGCTGAGCCATGCATTTCTGAGCATGCTGACCAATCTGATGAGTCAGATAATGAGGAGCAATCTAATGAGGTAATCTCACTCTCTCAACTCAGAAATGAAATGGGTAACGCCCTGAGTGATCTCTATACACTTGTTAAAAAGTGTAATAGGAAGATTAAAGCACTCAGCTGGCGCTGTGATGAAGTAGAAGAGGTCAAACTGAGTGACCTCAGATACCTTCTTCAAGACAACTCAGTTTTGCATGAAAATATGAAAATCATTCATGAGTCTGTCTCTGAAGTCCAGTCAGTTTCAAAGAAATTGAGGAAGGATGTCACAACCATTCAGAACCAATTAAAGGTTCCAAACAAAAACAATTTTCCGCTGAGAACTCAGTATCAAGGTACACAGTACCAAGGTACTCAGCAGAGAAGAAATCCCCAGCGAAAAGTCCAATGTGACTTTTGTGGGAAGTTAGGACACACTACTAAAGTGTGCTGGCACGCTCAGCACTGGGGTGCTGACAAGTCAGTAAAAAATCCTAAACAGAAGGTCAGTTGTGACTTCTGTGGAAAGAATGGCCATACTGTCCATGTATGCCGCCATAAAATAAAATATGATGCTTTACCTGTTGAACCTAACAAGTCAGGACCCAAAAAGAATTGGGTACCTAAAGGAAACTGATTACAATGCAGATAAGCCTGAGATGTGCCAAGAAGTCAAAAATGTGGTATATTGACAGCGCATGCTCAAGGCATATGACGGGTGATGAAACTCAATTCATCACGTTCGAACGTAAACGAGGAGGAAGCGTAAGTTTTGGAGACAACAAAAAGGGTAAAATAGTAGGATCAGGCACCGTTGGAGGTAATCCCACTATTGAATCTGTCTCCCTAGTCAGCAGACTCAAATATAACTTACTCTGCGTAGCTCAGCTATGTGATAATGGAAGAAAAGTTATATTTGACGAAACTGGATGTAAAATATATGAGGGAAAATCAAATGAGTTAATTTTAACTGCCCCTCGGATAGACAATGTCTTTATGCTAAACCTCGAAAAGAAGTTTTCAAAAACTGTATGCTTAGTCACAAAGGAAGAAAATTCCTGGCTATGGCACAAGAGACTTGGTCATGTAAGCATGGACCTCCTGGCCAAATTAGCAAGAAAGCAATTGGTTGAGGGACTGCCTGAACTTAAATTTCAAAGAGATCAATTATGCCATGCCTGCCAAGCTGGAAAACAAACCAAGCAATCTTTTCAAAGTAAAAACATTGTCTCAACTAAACGTCCGTTAGAAATGCTACACTTGGATCTCTTTGGTCCAGTCCAGCCGCTGAGTCTGGGTGGAAGAAGGTTTTCCTTGGTTGTTGTAGATGATTTCTCTCGGTACACATGGGTTATCCTGCTGACCAGTAAGGATGAGACTTTTGAGACATTTTCAAACTTGGTTAGAAAAATTGAAAATGAGAAAGACCTAAAATTAGCTCATATCCGTAGTGATAATGGTGGAGAATTCAAGAACCAAAAGTTTGTTGAATTCTGTGAAGCCAGCGGCATTGACCATAATTTCTCTGCTCCTCGAACGCCTCAGCAAAATGGGGTTGTTGAAAGGAAGAACAGAACTCTGGTTGAGATTGCTAGGACAATGCTGGATGAGCATAGCCTTCCAAAGTATTTTTGGGGAGAAGCTGTCAACACAGCATGCTCTATTCTGAATAGGGCTTTAGTTAGACCTATACTTAAGAAAACCCCATATGAACTTTGGAAAGGACGAAAGCCCAACATTGGATACTTTCGTGCCTTTGGCTGTAGGTGTTTTATTTTAAATACCAAAGATAGCTTAGCCAAATTTGATTCAAAGGCTGATGAGGCTATCTTTCTAGGCTACTCAACAAACAGCAAAGCATACAGAGTTTTTAATAAAAGAACTCAAGTATTAGAAGAATCTATACATGTGCAATTCGATGAAACTAACCCTGCAGGAAGATACCAGCCGCTGACAGAAGATGAACTAAACTCAGCACCTGCTGATCAAGAACCAGCCACTGAGTCCTTTATAAAATGGCTGACCAAAAGTAAGAGTGAACCTAAAATTACTTTCACTGACCCATCTACTTCTGTAGAGAATGTTGAAACACAGATAGATCAAGACACAAGTCTACCAAAGGAGATAAGAGTCCCAAGAGGGCATTCAGAAAATGCAATTCTTGACTCAGCTGGAAATACGCTGATGACAAGAAATCAACTAAGGAAATATCTCGGCAATGTAGCTTTTGTCTCAGTACTTGAGCCGAAGAACTTTGCCGAAGCTGAGGATGACGAATTCTGAAAGAATGCCATGCAAGAGGAACTCAATCAGTTCAGGAGGAATAATGTATGGGAGCTAGTGCCAATTCCTAGGAAGCTGTCTTGTATCTTGGTTCAGCAAGAAGCAGGCGTCAATAGCCCTGTCCACAACTGAAGCTGAGTACATTGCTGCTGGAAGCTGTGTTGCTCAAGTCCTTTGGATTAAGCAACAGCTTGAAGATTATGGTGTTCAAACAAAGACAATTGAAGTCAAATGCGACAACAAGAGTGCAATTGACCTCTCAAAGAACCCAATCCAGCACAGCAGGATGAAGCATGTCAGCATAAGACATCACTTCATCAGAGATCATGTACTTAAGAAAGAAATTAAGCTGACTTATGTCCCAACGGATGAACAGCTGGCGGATATCTTCACGAAGCCACTGGCTCGTGAGTAGTTCAGCATACTGAGAGAAGCAATTGGTATGTTTAATCCTCTTCAGTAAATTCCTGTGCTAAATGAATATTGAATGCTGAGTGAATTACATGCTGAATGATTTATTGTTTGCTGAGTATCTCTTGAAACTGACTGAATATACAATACTGAGTAAACTTGCACACTGAGTAAATTAGTTTAGAACTTGAACTTAAAATCATCCTTAAATAATGCACTGACCTCTCAGAATATCAAACGCTTGACATTCTAAATACTGAGTGATTAATCCGTTAGCATAAATTCCAAGCACGCGTATAACCTAGGATGACGTATTCGCCGTAATGTGTCATAAATGCCCGGATCCCTGTCGGTACATGATCCCAAGGCAACTGACACATGGATTTGGTTAAGATCCACACCGTTCAACTCGTCTATAAATCATGGGCAATTCCCCATCTTTCACTCCTTACGCTCAACAAATCTTTAAGGCTACGAAATCACCCAAATTTCTCTCTCTCAAATACCTCTATTCTCTCCATCTTAGAAGCATGACTAAGCTATCCTTCAACGTCTCCGGTGCCGGCCAAAATAAGTCCAGCTCCGATGAACCTTCACGAAACCCTTCCACCTCTAGCAAGGGTAAAACTGATCAAAACTCTGAAAAAGAGAAAGCTGTGAAAATACGAACCTACTCCAAAGTCTTCGAAAGTGTTCTCGAATGGAAAGTTGAGCCCTCCAGATGGGTTTCTGAGCACTTCGTCCAACATGAACAACCGTTTGCTGAATGGATTGCAAAGAACGAATGGACTGGGTTGTTCTCCGTCACAGATGAAACGTATCCTGACCTGGTAAGGGAGTTTTACCACAATCTCATGGTTGCCAATGACTCCCCTGACTATCTAAGCACTAAAGTAAAAGGAAAGATGATCTTCATCAACCCTCTGTACTTGGGAAATCTCCTCCAACTTAAAACTGAGGGAGTGAGGCTGAGGAAGTCTGGAGATCAGGACAAGACCGACTACGTCCATACTTTCTGCAAACCTGAGGGTCACTCAGGCGAGATCTCAGCATCTTCAATGGGACAGCACCAAAAGATGGCTCACTACCTGCTGAGCTACTTCATTTACCCTAAGATAAACTGCACGACCTCAGCAACGAACTTTGAACAGTGCTTCATATGGCACATGCTGACGTACACCCCCATCAACATGCCCGTCTTCCTAGTTGCTGGGTTCCTACGCAGCACGGGTACAATGAGGTTGGGATCAATCATTACCAGGATCCTCATCGACCACAAGATTGACCTTGAAGGTGAGGAATCTTTCAGAGGAACCGAAATCACAGCGGCCTCGCTGAGGGCACTGAAATATGGGCAGCCTTTGAAGAAAGGAAAAGCTGCTGCTGCTGCTGGCCAAGCTGATCAGACTGAGGAGACTATAGCTGAGCCTAAGAAAGGGCAAAGAACTAAGGCCCCAGCTTCTCGCAAGAGAAAATCTGCTGAGACACCTAATGTTGTGTCTCCAGCAAAGAGGCAGAGGTCAGCTGGAAAGTCAGCTGAGAAGAGAAGCAGGCAAGATGAGCCTAACACTGAGGCAGTTGCTGAGCTCCCTCAGAAGAAGCAGAAGTCTTCAACACTGGCCCCTCTCGACGTCATACCGATGGATTTTATTGTACTGGGTGATTCTCACTTCACTCAATGTCAAGGCACTGATGTTGAGGGAACTGAGGAAGAAGAAGAAGATGATGAAACCAGCGGTCAGAATGACGCTGAGGAGTCTGAAGAATATGCCAGCGAAATTGAAGCTGAGGACGCTGACGCTGGGTTAGCAGGTGGTGCTGTGCAGACTGACACTGAGTTGGCTGCGGGAGTTGAACAAGTTGAAGAGCAAGCTAACCAGATTCAAACTGAGCAAAAGGAACCTGCTCATCATACCACTCCACCACGTAGAAGGCGAAAACTGGTTAAGGCCAGTAAGGTAATAGTCAGTGACCCTCATGTGCAACCACCATCCATTCCTCAACTTGTCCTCTCCAAGACAACAAAGGATCCTTCTACCGTCCAATTAAAATTTTTCAAACGGCCCCCAACTTCCTCTACTACAACACCGTTGGAAAAACAAGCCTCTGTTTCTTCTCAACAGGAACATGCCGAGCATAACACTTCAACCACTTCTACAAGTCAGGTTGAACCAAGCACCTGCTAATCAAGTCTTTGCTGGTCTCACTGAAGCTCTCATTTGGCAAGCCAAAGCACAAGCCTTCAGTGTGAATATGCTCAGTGCTGCTGATCTTCATATACCAGTCGAAGTATCCGCTGATGGCGTTGGCATTTTTGATGGGGTAAATGAAAGTGCTGACAAACTCAAAGAGCTTTCACAAGAACTGACTCGCGCTGTCTTAACCGATGCGTTTAAGCTCCCTGAAGTTGACAAAACGGGGGAGAAAGCGCAAGCTGCTAGAGCTCAGCATGAGCAACGTCAGTACAAGAGAAGTCAGTCACAGGGCAAGAAAAAGAAATAGTTAGGCTAGGTCTTAATTTTTGCTAATTTATTTCTTTTGCTGTGCAACTGCTGACTTCTATCAATATATCATACTTCCTTTTCTTATTCAAATACTGAGTTATGATATATGCTATTAAGTACTGAGTTATTATGTATCTTCGTTTATATCAGCTATGCTTAACACTTATAATATTTATTGACTAAATGATATGCTGATAACATGTTTGACATCATACTATGATCTTATGATACATTCTGATAAAGAACTCATTGAACAATAATTTGCTCAGCGCGCTCTGTCACTATACATTACTTCCGCTGAATTCTGAGTAAAATAGAATATGACCCATAAGCTGACCTATACCTGAAATCTGATCTTAGACTTATTCAGTTAAACCTTAGAATGTTTAGAATAAAACTAAGTCAGTAGTTCAGTCCTTACGGGGGAGTTCACTTAATTAAAAAGGTCAACTATCATGGGGGAGCTCATACTGAGTTCCTTGCTGAACAGTTTTGCCAACATCAAAATGGGGGAGTTTGTTGAAACACCTTTCCACATAATTTTGATTTGACAAAATTGTTTAAGTATAAATTAGAATACATATTCTAAACACACTAAGTTTAAATGCGTTGATTTATTCTACTAATGTGTTTGTTCAATGTTGAGTATAAATGTTATAAGTCATAAGGATTGGAAGGCCCAAGCCCAATACGGAAGCCAAGGCCCAAGTCAAACAACTCAGTACACTCGGCCCGCGTATGTCAAGACGTTGTCGTTTTGGACAAAAACGCAACTCAGCAAACGGAAGGATCTAGAAGACCTTCAGGAACAACTTCACAATGAAGCTGCTGAGTAGTCTCGACAAAGCGTATAAGACAGCAGACCGGCAGAGGAAAACTTCCAGACAAAGTGTTTCTTCTTTTAGCAAAGTTCAGACGACACAGTATGCTGTCCAGTTGACTTTACCATAAAAGGAGAGACCATCTGCTGTGCTGACCGAGGACAGAAGATACACGATTGTGATTGGCCAAGAGCTCTGTGCAAGTCAGGATGACAACGACACATAGCCGTTTCCCTCCAACGGTTATTTCGAAATTCGAAATGACCGAATGGCCAGACGTCTCTATAAATAGTGCCATCACAAGCTTCACTAAACACAGAACTTGATCAAGCCATTACGCTGTCCAAATCTCTACAAGTTCTGCAAGCAAGAAGCAAAGCAAAATTCTTACACTACATTTTCATATCTGTGTAAAAGTCTAGAGTGGTTGTTTTTCAATCATCTAAGGTGTTCTAGCAATTGTTGTTTAGGACAAAAATCTTTATCATTTCTAGAAGTAGAAAGGAGAGGCTGAGTACTCGGTTTTAAGTACTCAGCGGAGAGATTAGGATTGAGTAGAAGTATAGAGGAAGGTACTCTTGTCATACTCAATTGCTGATATTGTAAAAGGTTTGAGGCTCTACCTTTAAAGAGCTCAGTAGAGGATTTGAAATCTCGGAAGTGTTCCGGGGACAGGACGTAGGCTTAGAAGAAGCCGAACCTGGATAAATCTGCTGAGTGAAGTATTTCTAAACCTTAACTCCTTATTTACATTGCTTGCTTAAAACAAACTAAAACTGACCAAGTAAAAGAGGTCAAGCTGAGTTGTGCGCTACCAACGAGAAGGTTCAGGAATAGACTCTAAGTGCTATTTCCTGACTTAAGCAACAAAGCTGTCCTAGTCACTAGTTGACTAAGCCAGTGTCTTACTGAGTGCTAAGCGCCGATGTTAGATAAACTTTTCTTAAAGAAAAGAAATCTGCCTAAATTATTTTAAAAAGGTAAAATAGTTCCTAACCCCCCCTTGGAACTATATTTGCAACCTTACAAGGGACCAACAAGTGGTATCAGAGCCTAAAAGCTCATTACTAAAGGTCTAACAACCTTGAGTTGATCCATACCATGGGCGAAAACAGCACTCGGTTTCTCCCTGGAAACCAGACAACTCAGATATTACCTGAGGGGCTGTCCATTACCAGGCCTCCCCTATTCTTCGGGTCAAACTATACCTTTTGGAAGAATAGGATGAAAAACTTCATTCAAGCTACAAACATGAGTGCCTGGCTATCTATAGTCCAAGGCCCGTTTGTACCTGTGAAAGTTGTTGCTGGCCAGTCAGTTGTTAAAGCTGAGGTTGAATGGACAGAGGATGATCTTAAGAAGCTTCAAAACCATGCTTCGGCTATCAATATGCTTCACTGTGCGCTCGATGCTGTAGAATATAACAAAATCTCAGGTTGTGAGTCGGCACAAGAGATCTGGAAAAAGCTAGAAGTCACCTACGGGGGAACAAACAAAGTAAAAGAATCCAAGGTGAATCAGCAGATGAGACTGTACGAGCTGTTCGAGATGAACAATGATGAGGGCATTTCAGACATGAACGCAAGGTTCACCAACATCATTAATGAGCTCAAGAGACTTGGGAAAATCTTCACTGAGGAAGAACAAGTCAAAAAGATACTCAGGAGTCTTCCAAAAGACTGGCAAGCAAAGAAGACAGCAGTTGAGGAAGCTCAGGATTTAACCACCTACAAATATGACGAACTCATCGGTTCATTGCTGACCCATGAGATATCAATGAAGAACTTTGAGGTGAAGGAAAAATCTGATGACAAGAAGCAGAAGTCACTTGTCATGAAGGCTGACTCCACTGACGGGAGTTCAACTGATGATGAGGAGATGGCTATGTTCACAAGAAAGATGAAGAGGCTGTTCAGGAAGAACGACAAATATTCCAAAAAGCCTTACAAAAAGTTTGATAAGTATAAGGCTGACTCAAGCGACATCAAATACAGAAAGGACAGCTCAAAGCCCATTACATGCTTTGAGTGCCACCAAGATGGCCATATTAAGTCAAACTGCCCCACGCTGAGGAAAGACAAGAAAAGTGGGAAGAAGGCAATGGTGGCTACTTGGAGTGACAGTGATGAATCTTCATCAACAGAAACTGAGGCCACCGAGTCAGCGAAGATATGCTTTATGGCTGACGAACTTGCTGAGCCATGCATTTCTGAGCATGCTGACCAATCTGATGAGTCAGATAATGAGGAGCAATCTAATGAGGTAATCTCACTCTCTCAACTCAGAAATGAAATGGGTAACGCCCTGAGTGATCTCTATACACTTGTTAAAAAGTGTAATAGGAAGATTAAAGCACTCAGCCGGCGCTGTGATGAAGTAGAAGAGGTCAAACTGAGTGACCTCAGATACCTTCTTCAAGACAACTCAGTTTTGCATGAAAATATGAAAATCATTCATGAGTCTGTCTCTGAAGTCCAGTCAGTTTCAAAGAAATTGAGGAAGGATGTCACAACCATTCAGAACCAATTAAAGGTTCCAAACAAAAACAATTTTCCGCTGAGAACTCAGTATCAAGGTACACAGTACCAAGGTACTCAGCAGAGAAGAAATCCCCAGCGAAAAGTCCAATGTGACTTTTGTGGGAAGTTAGGACACACTACTAAAGTGTGCTGGCACGCTCAGCACTGGGGTGCTGACAAGTCAGTAAAAAATCCTAAACAGAAGGTCAGTTGTGACTTCTGTGGAAAGAATGGCCATACTGTCCATGTATGCCGCCATAAAATAAAATATGATGCTTTACCTGTTGAACCTAACAAGTCAGGACCCAAAAAGAATTGGGTACCTAAAGGAAACTGATTACAATGCAGATAAGCCTGAGATGTGCCAAGAAGTCAAAAATGTGGTATATTGACAGCGCATGCTCAAGGCATATGACGGGTGATGAAACTCAATTCATCACGTTCGAACGTAAACGAGGAGGAAGCGTAAGTTTTGGAGACAACAAAAAGGGTAAAATAGTAGGATCAGGCACCGTTGGAGGTAATCCCACTATTGAATCTGTCTCCCTAGTCAGCAGACTCAAATCGACGGCATCACGCGTCCCCTGGACCGCAATATGAGCCCCAAACCAAAATCCTAGGAAAGAGACTTGGACCATCAAGTGTGTGGAGGAATAAGGGTGGAAGAGAGATGTTGTGATACGTGTAATTAGACTAACGTTTGTCCTTCTTATCTTATATATCTGTAAATAAATAAACGCACACACCACGAATCATGCATATAAAATCATGCATACATACTAATGGATACCGTTCACGCAGACGTCATCATTAAGCGGTTGTGGTTTCGCGAGAGTAATCGGCTTGTCAGACAGTTTGATCAGCTACGAGTAGACAGTTCCGAATCAGTAGTTATGGCTTCTGAATCATCTTCATCCGGGTATACTCAGTCTTCCGTCAATATGTCTGCGACCGACGAGAAAGTGGCTGAATTGGAAAATTCTGTGAACAATATCAATGATCAGCTGGCCGCAATAGTGGCCCAGATAGCTAAGCTGGCCATGAAGGATGACAAAAGTGGCAGTAAGCACGCCGAGAACGAGGTGAATGATGGTCCCCGCTTTGGGAACGAGGACGACTATCAGGATTATATCCGTAAACAGCTTGAGAAAGAGAAGGCTAAGGAAGAGGAGTGGAAGCAACACATCACGCAGGAGGTGCAAGATTTACGTGGGGGAAGTTCCGGGAGTCAGGACTTTTATAACTTGAAGAATTGTTTATCGGCAACTGCTTTGCCCTTGAAATTCCGGCTCCCTGACATGAAAAAGTTCGATGGAACTGGAGATCCCACCGCTCACATGAATCAGTATGTTGCTGTGATGAAGCACACGATCCTGACTGAGGATCAAGTCCTAGGCTGTTTAACACCTATCTTGAGGGGGCTGCCCTCACATGGTTTCATGCACTGCCGATGGTGACGAAGAGGGATTGGAAAGAGTTAGCGAAGTCATTCATCGCTCAGTATAGCTTCAACACCATGCTTGAGGTCACTTTGAAGGAACTTGAGAGCACTAAGCAGCAGACTGGGGAATCCTTTTCCGATTTTGTAAGGAGGTGGAGGGCCAAGGCCGCGATCATGAAACAGAAGCCGCTTGAGCAGGACCAGATCCGAATGGTAGTGGGCAACACATTGCCATATATTAAGAATGAACTGCGGTATATGCCCTTTACCGATTTCAATCAGATGTATAGCTGCGCCTTGACAGTTGAGGGGGATGGAGAACCGAAAAAGGCGTATACCAAGTGGACGAAGTCGGGATATAGTGCCGGAGGGCCAAGTGCGAGCGCAGAATCCGCAGCAGTGAAAGTGTTTGATCTTAATGCTATCGAAAAGAGGCAGTTCGCCAAATTTGATCAGACCTACGCAAAAGTTTTCGAACGATTGCAGAAAAAGGGGTTGCTGAAAGCTCTTACTCCTTATAACAAAGCTCCACCTTCTCCGCAGATACAAGCTAGGGGATACTGCGAATTCCACAGCAGTTACGGGCATACTATTGAGAACTGTGAGAGGTTGAAGCACGAGATCCAAGATTTGATTGAGGAGAAGAAGATAGCTGATCCGTCGTCAGCAAACCCTTCCACTAGGCGTAATCCAATGCCTAATCATAGGGTGAGCATGATCGGATTCGGTCTGAAGAAAGTGTAGTGATGGAATCCTTCGAAGAAAATGAAGAGGAGTTGCTGGACTCCGATGAAAAAGGCAATATAGGAAATGGTCTATATGTGTCCTTCCTTGGCGAGGAACAGGAGGGTGAACCGATGGATGAAGGGTTGGACGGTGGAGCACCGTATGATGAGGATAGTGCTGAAGAGACCGGAGAAGGGTCGTCTCGGACTATTGTGCCAGATTTGGGTTTGTTTAGTGGAGGAAGGGATCCCGCGGTGCACTTGCGTGAATATATGCACGACATGTTTATTGAATCCTTCGGAGTAGATGAAATTGCCCAGTGGTTCCACCATTCGCTGGTAGGCGAGCCTCTGGAATGGTTTTACTCATTACCCGACCCTTGCAAGCATGATTGGGATCGATTATCAGATTTATTCCTAAAAAAGTACCAAAGGGCTAAGGATAGGACTGCGCTTTGCGATGCAGATCGGACCTATCAAGCGTCCGCTACCGAGGGTCAGTAAGTATAATGGCAACAAAGATCCGATGGAACACCTTCATTTCTACTTGTCGGCCATGGCGCCCTTGGGTTTTAAGGAAGAAGAGATCACCAGCTTGTTCTGTAATTCATTGATGGGTGAGCCGTTGATGTGGTATATGTCACTTCCGATGTATGTTAAGACCGATTGGGCGGCAATGACGAAGAGGTTTATCAAAGAGTATACGATATGGATGTTGGCGGATCAAACCCCGGACTCCCCCTCTTATGAAACGCCCGAGGCAGTGTTGGCAATGCCTAGGTATGGTGGATACCAGGATCCTGTTGAGCATGCGAGGTTATTCCGCAACCATATGTACGACGCCGGATTCCCGCAATGTGAATTACATGAACATTTCCTGGAAACTTTAATGGGAGAAGCCTTGTTGTGGCACCAAGGCTTATCAGAGGAGGAAATGGGTCATTAGATACCGCTTAGGAGTGCTTTTGTGGCGAGATATGAGATGTATGTTCCATGGACGGGATCCCTGGAAGATCTGGATAGGATCAGGCAATTCCCCGAGGAACCATTCGTGGATTATGCTAGGAGGTGGAGGCACCGGTATGAACAGTGTCACGAAACAATGAGTGATAAGGTGCAGCTTATGTGCATACAGAGAGGAGCTATTCCGTTGGCAGCTAGAAGGATGAGCAGAGTGTCCCTCCGAGATTACAATGATTTGATAGGTTGGGCTTTGTATGGATCAGCGGATCCTTTTTATTTGAATCCGAACGTTCCTCACGTTATGGATTTAATGATTGTGGATATTTGGGAAAGTTCCTCGGACGAGGAAGATGCTAATCAGAGGATTCCTATCAATATTTGGGATGAATCGGATGATGAGCCAGAAATCGCCGTCATGACAAGGTCAGGACGAGTGGCCGAGGGAAAGGCACCTATGGTTGAGACTGAGATAGGGGAAGGGTCGGCTCCTAAGCCCGACGACCAAGTTCTCGAGCAGTTGAAGAAGACGCAAGCTAAATCCACGGTATGGGAAGTTTTATGCCATTCCAAGTACCATCGTGAAAACCTGATGAAAGAGCTGCAGAATTTGGTTATTTCCACCGATACTGAGCCGGCAGCGCTAGTAGGGGCAATTATGGCTCGAAAGAAAACTGAAATCACATTTACCGACGAGGATCTCCCAGAAGAGGGGAAGGCTCACAATAAGCCTCTGTACATCCGAGCGGAAATCAACGGAAATAAGACTAGCTGTGTGATGGTCGATGATGGATCGGCCATTAATGTTTGCCCGTTGAAACTCTTATCGAAGTTGGGAGTGGAGAGAGGAGATTTGACAGCTTCTGAAACTGTGATTAGAGCATATGACGATAGCCGTAGGCACATTGAAGGAGTCTTTAAGGCCAAGTTGAAAGTGGGGCCGCATGAGGAAGAAACTGAGTTCACGGTGCTGGATATCCCGGTAACCTTTGCCGTACTATTGGGATGCCCTTGGTTCCATAAGTTGGGAGGTGTGCCCTCCACGCTCCACCAAATGATTAAATTCCCCTTCGGGGAGGAGATAGTGACAATTAGAGCTGAGAAATTGAGCTCGGTGGCAGCATTGGGAATTGAGCCTCAACTTTTCTCCGGATTCCAAGTCTCCGGGATTTACGAATCAAGCATGACCACCGATGTGGTGAAGATGATGAAGGGAGGTTTCATCCCAGGAATGGGCTTAGGAGCACACCATCAGGGGTTGCCAGAATTTCTGGATTTTAAGAGTCAGAAAACCCGGAGGGGTTTGGGATATGAGCAGGGAGGTCCGTCCAATGTGAGTGGTGAAGGAAAAGTGGGCCTAAGGAAGTACTTCGTGAACGAGGGGCATGGAAAGGCGTATTCAGGGACCCCCGAGGCATGGACTAGCACAGAAGGGAAGATTCTGCCGGGGTTCGAAATCTTCAATGATGTTGCCGACTGGGGCAAAGGAAAGGCGAGCTGCTTTGTCGAGGAGATTATGATACTGGATTTG
The DNA here is from genome assembly GCF_963576675.1 of Euphorbia lathyris. NCBI lineage: Eukaryota > Viridiplantae > Streptophyta > Magnoliopsida > Malpighiales > Euphorbiaceae > Euphorbia > Euphorbia lathyris. The sequence continues at coordinate 27,255,477 of NC_088916.1, forward strand.
AATGCCGAGGAGCAAGTCATCACCATTGAAGCAACTGCAGAAGCGGGAGATGAGCCTAGTACCTCCAAAATTCATGAGAAGTCCGAAGACCCTGATGATGAAAATTGTATTACTGCTTTGTTTGAATCAGATGATGTAATCACCCATGCTATCAATGAAATGAATTCTGATTTTGCTTACTTGCTTGATGTTGATCATGATCATTCCATGCATTCTCATTCATATAACATGCCTACATTTGAAATCAATGCAATAGAAATGTCAACTTTCAATCTTGGTACGGATGAAAATCCTAAACTTATACAAATTGCTCAAGAATTAACTATTGAAGAGAGAAAAGAATTCGAGAGAATAATTAAAAAATACGAAATTATATTCGCATGGACATACGAAGACATGCCTGGAATTGATCAATCTATCGTAACTCACCGCATTCCAAATTACCCCGAAGCAAAGCCCGTAAAGCAGAAGCTCCGATGTATGAGACTAGAATGGGCAGATAAGATCAGAGAGGAGGTGAAGAAGCAGTTAGAAGCAGGATTCATCGAAGTGATCGACTATCCCCATTGGGTCGCAAATGTGGTGCCAATCGCAAAAAAGGACGGCAAAGTGAGGATGTGCGTTGATTACAGAGATCTTAACAAGGCATGCCCCAAGGATGAGTTCGCATTGCCTCATATCGACGTATTGATCGACAGTGCAGCGTCAAGCGTCTTACACACGAATGTGGATGGTTTAATGGGCTACATGCAAGTTCAGATGGCCGAAAAGCACAAAGCAAAAACCTCGTTCACAACCGAGTGGGGGACATACTGTTACAGAGTAATGCCGTTTGGTTTGAAAAATGCCGGGGCAACTTACCAGCGAATGGCCACAGCACTATTCCATGATATGATACACAAGGAGGTAGAAGTCTACGTGGACGATATGATGGTCAAATCAGAGACAAGAGAAGGGCATTTTGCCGCGCTCGAGAAGTTTTTGGCCCGAATTGCAGAATTCAAGCTAAGGTTAAACCCGAAGAAGTGCTTTTTCAGCGTTTCGTCGGGGAAAATCTTAGGCTATGTAATCGGAAATAAGGGAATCAAGGTGGATCCTGATAAAGTGAAGGCTATACAGGAGATGCCGGCGCCGAGAAATGAGAAGGAAGTGAGAGGGTTTCTGGGGCAGGTTCAGTATATCAGTCGGTTCATAGCGAGACTCACCGCAATCTGCGAGCCAATCTTTAAGTTGCTAAGGAAAGACCAACCCGCTACTTGGAATGATAAGTGTCAGCAAGCTCTGGAGAGCATCCGGAACTATTTGTCTAATCCGCCAGTGCTGAGACCGCCTAAACTGGGAAAGCCGCTTCTCCTCTATGTAGCAATTGAGGAGCGATCTATTGGGGCAATGTTGGCTCAAGAGGGAGACACCGGTGTGGAGCACGCGGTGTATTATTTGAGTAAGAAATTCCTGGAGTACGAGCTCAAGTACAACATGATCGAAAAGACATGTGTCGCAGTAGTATGGTTGACAAAGAAACTGCGGCACTATTTCCAATCGTATAAAGTGATCATTTGTAACATCCCCAAAACCCTAACATATGAGTCTTCCCACATTCATATATATTTTCATGATTGAATACATACATTTTAGATTCATCTCATTGTCAGTAGAAGTTTTGTATGCATAATGCGATTATCGTGCGATTAGTAGGCGATTAGTGTGTCGTTAAGATGTAACGATTGGTTAATTGAGTTAGGACTTAAATGAATGAATTAATGAATTCATATGTCCTAAATTGATTAACTTACATTTGTGGAGGGCTGGATTGGAGGTTTGTGAGCAAGCACGAGGTGTCACTCAAGTAAGACAAAGTATGCCTCTTTGTTTTAACAATGATTGATACAACTCATTTCTCCTCATTTCCAGCCACAATTTCGACCAAAACTTCAGCAAACCTTCCTTTGATATACCCTAACATCCTCCAAACAAAACTCTTCCAATTTCTTCCATTTTCAAGCCAAACAAGTCAAGTTAGGAAGCATACTAGGTGATAGACACAAGTTGAAGGTTAGTATGCTGTTTTAGCTTGTTTTCTATGAGTTGGAGATTCTGAAAAAACCTAGGTATGATCATAGGATTTGTTGTGGATGAGTTGTGATTGAGCTTGTTGAGTTTTGGTGTTGTTTTCATTGGTTTTAGGCTGTCCAAATGAAAGATATGTATCAAGTGCCCTAAACAGAAATCTAGGGTACTGCTTTCAGTCATTTTGGAGCCTGTTTTTCATATTGATATTGTTCGAATTTGAAGATACATAAAGAATAACATATGTTCCTATATGTGTTATGAAACCCTCTGTAAAATATGGGACTTTAATTCCATATATAGAGGAAGAAAACCTAGATGGATCATGACTGCCTCGAAATTGAATGTCATGTGAGGCAGCCATGTTGATGTAGCATTTTGAGGATCTTAAATTCCTAATTGGAGAAAGTTTCTTTATACAAAAGTGTTCCTAAAGACTTGAAGTATATGTCTGTAAAAGGATTTGGCAATCCATTGTGTTTATTGTGAGCTAGGTTGAGTGAATTATGGTAGATGCAAATCTGAATAGTCTGTTTCTTGGCTGGAAACAGGACCGAATCATTTTGCATGCCATATATTGTGTAGAAGTGATATTAAAGTGAATTTTGGATATGTTCTACCCATATATGTCTAGTTTCAGTAGGTTCAAGAATCAGGGCATTTGGATTCATATACAGAAAGTTATGGCAGAATGTGTGCAAGTAGGTCATGTGATGATCTAAGACAAAAGGATTAGATTGCATGAACTTTGTGGCATTAGTGTCTTGTAAATCATATAGCATTCCTTAGTTTCTATTTTCATTAAGTTTATGTTAAGTCTAATTGTATCAATGTTATGTGACATTAGGAGGGCAAGGTGCAATTGAACGCACACCCGATCGTGTTGAATAGATCGAACCAAATGCGACGGTAAGCATATTGCTTATATATGTGTATGAATGTATTGTGCCTTGTGACTTGTTGAGTGTGAGATGTGGTTGAATCTGATGTGAATGATGTGGATAATGTTTGAGTGTTTATGATACGTCATGATTGATAAGAAAGTGTTATGATTGAGTATGTTGCAGTGTTATGCGTAAATACGGCATGTTAAGCCTTGTGCACATACTGGAACTGAATAATGGTTGGATTATAAATGAATATGAGCTTGCTTAGATGGATATGTGAAATGGTCCAAGTTGAGAGTGCTATCCGAATATTTTGAGCCGGAAGCACATGTGTTGAGATATATGAGTACGTGAGTGAGTGTAACTCCTCCGTAGCACAGATGATTGTATTCCGAATTTAGTGAGCCGGAATACAGATTGGGCCCAAGGACCATTTTATATATATTGTCTAAGTATAGCAAGGCCTTTCTAAAATCAGTATTACTATTCTAAATGAATAAATTCTAACTTGGTACTGATGACCTATTTTGGTTTGTGCTCTTTACATTACTTGTATATACATATATGTGTAATATGTTTATTGAGTAGGCAGCTCACCCCTTGCCAACAGATTTTACATGTTAGGTGGAGTTCTTCTTGCTTAAGGTCGCACCAGCAGTGTCAGTCCATTCTCATCTAGGCATTTTGGAGTCTTGTGAATGTACTTTTGTTTTGTAAATCCTCTGTGTAGGATAATGACTTAAACGTGTATTGTAAATTATAAATGCTTTCTCTTATGTATAATATGTAAAATTTATATGAGATTGAAGTTTATATGATTGAGAATTGAAAACATGTCTATGACTGATATTGTGTGAGATATCATGTGATCCAAATGAGGGGGTTACATTTAGTGGTATCAGAGCGGGTCTACTTTCCTAGGGATTTGGTTGTGTATGACTTGTTTTGGATTCCTAGGGTAAGACCACATAATCATATTTTCTTATGCTAAAGCATGTTGACATGGTCATGTTTCATGTAGGGTTATGGAGTCTGATGGTGAGAATGGACAATCCGGTCATATGTCTAGTCATGGTTCAGTTGGTCGTGTTCATGAGTCTGGGGGCTCAGAACATATAGGAGCTTCAGAACATGCAGGGTATCCTCAGGGTTACAACCAGTTTGAACAGATGATGGGAATCTATTTGGCTCAAGGTCAGCCTCAGCCACGTGTTCAAGCTCGTCGAGATGCGCCAATCTTTGATAAAATTTTTGAAAGGCTTAAAAAGATGGGTGCAACAGAGTTTGAGGGTAGCACAGATCCTGATATAGCTGATAAATGGTGGGCCAAGATTGAAGATGTACTTGAGAACACAGAGTGTCGTCTGGACTCAATGGTCAAATATGTTTCTAATCTTTTCACTGGTGAAGCTTTAGAATGGTGGAGATCTATAAAAAGGACAAGAATTAGAACCGAAATAACATGGGATATTTTCAAGAAGTTGTTCACTAATAAGTACATGTCAAAGATATACAAAGATAGGAAACAAACAGAGTTTTTGACCCTTATGCAGGAGGATATGTCTGTGGCTGAATACGAGCTTAAGTTTAACACTTTAGCCAAATATGCACCTGCAAATGTGGCTACAGAAGAAGCAAAATGTCGCAGGTTTGAACATGGTCTACACCCAGATGTTAGAATGGGGATTCATGCACATGAAACGAGCTTTAGATTGTTAGTAGAATCTGCACTCAGAGCGGAGGAAATTGTGAAAGATAAAGAACAACTTTTTGTAACTAAAAGGGCTAGATTTGATACAGAAGGCCAGTCTAGCAGGCCATCAAAGAGAGGTGGATTCTCAGTTTCTTCTAGAGGCTATTCTCAACAATTTAGAGGTAGTAGTAGTATCCATCGTGGTGGGACTAGATCACGGGGCGGATTTGGAGATGTTTTGAGTAGTGCTCCATCTGTGGGTAGTAACAGATTTTCAGGTGGTCGGTTTAATAGTGGGTATAGAGGAGGAGCGAGAACAACATCTTTTCCAGCTTGTCAGACATGTGGACGGGTACACAGAGGTGAGTGTTGGGGACCTTCCCTGGTTTGTGGCAGATGTGGCCGATCTCACACAGGAGAGTGTTATGGTTCATTTAAGAAGGGTACATGTTTTGAGTGTGGAGAAACAGGCCATTATCGTAATAATTGTCCCTTGTTAGTTGATAGAGGAGAGAGAGTTCAACCTCAGTCTAATATAGGAGGTGGTACAGCTGGAGTGGATAGAGGCAGAGGCAGAGGTCAAGGAGGAGGTAGATGGGGTAGACATGATGCTCCTATGGGCAGACAGACACAAACTTTACCACGAAATAGAGCCTTCAATATGACGAGAGGTGAAGCTCAAACAGCACCAGAGGTTATATCCGGTACAATTTCTATCCTTGATACCTTAGCTTTTGTTTTGATTGACCATGGATCCACTCATTCATACATAACACCTGAGTTTATATTGAAAATAAATGGGAAGGTAGAACCATTAGGATATGATGTGGGAGTTATCCTGCCAGTTGGGAATAATGTGATTGTAAATCAGGTTCTGAGAGATTGTCCTATAAAAGTGAGGGAAAGTGAGTTCCCTATAGATTTAGTAGTTATGGGGTTTAGAGAATTTGATATTATTTTGGGGATGGATTGGTTGTGTAAATATGAAGCTAAAGTGGATTGTTGTTCAAAGGAAGTTGTGTTACATTGTAATTCAGAATCAACTGTGTTATTTGTTGGGGAGAGAAAGGTTGTGCCATCTTGTTTAATATCTGCAATTCAAGCAATTAGATGGATTAGAAATGGGTGTGAGGCATATTTAGCTCATGTTGTGGACACTAGGGAGGATGGAGGCAAATTGGAGAATATTCCAGTGGTGAGAGATTTTGCAGATGTATTCGTAGATGAACTACCAGGATTACCACCTCATAGGGAGATTGATTTTCCTATTGAGACCATGCCAGAAGAATTATAGTTTGAATTCACTAGTGGAGATGCGAGCCATGGATGTGCAGTTAGAAGTAAATGAAGTAACAGGTTTGATGGCTACACTACGAGTAAAACCAGATTTGAAAGAAAGGATCCAAGAAGCACAATGGCATGATCCTTATTTACAGAAAATGCGAGATCATGTACAACAAGGTAAAAGACCTGATATTTCTGTGGAAGATGATGGAACTATGATGATAGGTAGTCGATTATGTGTTCCAGATGTAGCAAATTTAAGATCAGAAATTCTACAGGAAGCACATAATTCTCCTTATGCTATGCACCCAGGAATGACAAAGATGTACAGAAATTTGAGACCTTTTTACTGGTGGCCTACAATGAAGAAAGATGTATCTGATTTTGTTTCCAAATGTTTGACATGTCAACAGGTTAAAGCTGAGCATCAAGCTCCCGTGGGAAAACTAAAACCTTTAACCATACCAGAGTGGAAATGGGAGAGGATCACTATGGATTTTGTGATGGGATTACCAAGAACAAGGCGTAGACACGATAGTATATGGGTGATAGTGGATAGACTTACGAAATCTGCTCACTTTCTACCGGTTCAACAGACAGACTCGATGGATAAATTGGCTAGACTTTATGTGGAACAAATAGTGAGGTTGCATGGAGTACCTATATCTATTGTTTCAGATCGTGATCCTAGATTTACATCTAGATTTTGGGGCAGTTTACAGCACTCATTGGGAACAAAATTGCATTTCAGTACAGCCTTTCATCCACATACAGATGGACAATCGGAAAGAACTATTCAGACCTTAGAGGATATGATGAGAGCTTGTGTTCTTAATTTCCAAGGTGAGTGGGATATACATTTACCTCTTATGGAGTTTGCTTATAATAATGGTTATCATTCAAGTATAGGCATGGCATCTTATGAGGCACTATATGGAAGACCGTGTAGAAGCCCTATATGTTGGGATGTTGAAGGAATGAGACAATTGGAAGGACCTGAGTTAGTCCAGGAAACTGTTGAGAAGATCAATGTCATAAAGAAGTATTTAAAAGCTGCACAGGAACGTCAGAAAGCCTATGTGGATCAGCACCGAAGGGAGATGGAATATAAAGTTGGAGATAAAGTGTTTTTAAAAATATCTCCATGGAAAGGAATAGTTCGTTTTGGCAGAAGAGGGAAGTTGAATCCAAGATACATCGGGCCTTATGAGATCATTGAGAGAGTTGGACCATTGGCTTATAGGTTAGCTCTACCACCAGAATTGTCTTTAATACATGATGTATTTCATGTGTCAGTATTGAGAAGATATAGATCAGACCCAAGTCATATGATTCCTGAACCTGAGATTGCAATAGTGAATACAGACTTAACTATTCGTGAGCAACCTTTAGAGATTTTGGGACGAGAAATGAAACGACTCAGAAACCGTGAAATTCCAATGGTTAAGGTGAGATGGAGTCATAATCAAACACTTGATGAGGCAACTTGGGAGGTAGAAGAAAATATGAGGACACAATATCCTTACCTATTTGAAGCTTCTGGTAAGTGAATTTCGGGGACGAAATTCTTTAAGGGGGGAAGAACTGTAACATCCCCAAAACCCTAACATATGAGTCTTCCCACATTCATATATATTTTCATGATTGAATACATACATTTTAGATTCATCTCATTGTCAGTAGAAGTTTTGTATGCATAATGCGATTATCGTGCGATTAGTAGGCGATTAGTGTGTCGTTAAGATGTAACGATTGGTTAATTGAGTTAGGACTTAAATGAATGAATTAATGAATTCATATGTCCTAAATTGATTAACTTACATTTGTGGAGGGCTGGATTGGAGGTTTGTGAGCAAGCACGAGGTGTCACTCAAGTAAGACAAAGTATGCCTCTTTGTTTTAACAATGATTGATACAACTCATTTCTCCTCATTTCCAGCCACAATTTCGACCAAAACTTCAGCAAACCTTCCTTTGATATACCCTAACATCCTCCAAACAAAACTCTTCCAATTTCTTCCATTTTCAAGCCAAACAAGTCAAGTTAGGAAGCATACTAGGTGATAGACACAAGTTGAAGGTTAGTATGCTGTTTTAGCTTGTTTTCTATGAGTTGGAGATTCTGAAAAAACCTAGGTATGATCATAGGATTTGTTGTGGATGAGTTGTGATTGAGCTTGTTGAGTTTTGGTGTTGTTTTCATTGGTTTTAGGCTGTCCAAATGAAAGATATGTATCAAGTGCCCTAAACAGAAATCTAGGGTACTGCTTTCAGTCATTTTGGAGCCTGTTTTTCATATTGATATTGTTCGAATTTGAAGATACATAAAGAATAACATATGTTCCTATATGTGTTATGAAACCCTCTGTAAAATATGGGACTTTAATTCCATATATAGAGGAAGAAAACCTAGATGGATCATGACTGCCTCGAAATTGAATGTCATGTGAGGCAGCCATGTTGATGTAGCATTTTGAGGATCTTAAATTCCTAATTGGAGAAAGTTTCTTTATACAAAAGTGTTCCTAAAGACTTGAAGTATATGTCTGTAAAAGGATTTGGCAATCCATTGTGTTTATTGTGAGCTAGGTTGAGTGAATTATGGTAGATGCAAATCTGAATAGTCTGTTTCTTGGCTGGAAACAGGACCGAATCATTTTGCATGCCATATATTGTGTAGAAGTGATATTAAAGTGAATTTTGGATATGTTCTACCCATATATGTCTAGTTTCAGTAGGTTCAAGAATCAGGGCATTTGGATTCATATACAGAAAGTTATGGCAGAATGTGTGCAAGTAGGTCATGTGATGATCTAAGACAAAAGGATTAGATTGCATGAACTTTGTGGCATTAGTGTCTTGTAAATCATATAGCATTCCTTAGTTTCTATTTTCATTAAGTTTATGTTAAGTCTAATTGTATCAATGTTATGTGACATTAGGAGGGCAAGGTGCAATTGAACGCACACCCGATCGTGTTGAATAGATCGAACCAAATGCGACGGTAAGCATATTGCTTATATATGTGTATGAATGTATTGTGCCTTGTGACTTGTTGAGTGTGAGATGTGGTTGAATCTGATGTGAATGATGTGGATAATGTTTGAGTGTTTATGATACGTCATGATTGATAAGAAAGTGTTATGATTGAGTATGTTGCAGTGTTATGCGTAAATACGGCATGTTAAGCCTTGTGCACATACTGGAACTGAATAATGGTTGGATTATAAATGAATATGAGCTTGCTTAGATGGATATGTGAAATGGTCCAAGTTGAGAGTGCTATCCGAATATTTTGAGCCGGAAGCACATGTGTTGAGATATATGAGTACGTGAGTGAGTGTAACTCCTCCGTAGCACAGATGATTGTATTCCGAATTTAGTGAGCCGGAATACAGATTGGGCCCAAGGACCATTTTATATATATTGTCTAAGTATAGCAAGGCCTTTCTAAAATCAGTATTACTATTCTAAATGAATAAATTCTAACTTGGTACTGATGACCTATTTTGGTTTGTGCTCTTTACATTACTTGTATATACATATATGTGTAATATGTTTATTGAGTAGGCAGCTCACCCCTTGCCAACAGATTTTACATGTTAGGTGGAGTTCTTCTTGCTTAAGGTCGCACCAGCAGTGTCAGTCCATTCTCATCTAGGCATTTTGGAGTCTTGTGAATGTACTTTTGTTTTGTAAATCCTCTGTGTAGGATAATGACTTAAACGTGTATTGTAAATTATAAATGCTTTCTCTTATGTATAATATGTAAAATTTATATGAGATTGAAGTTTATATGATTGAGAATTGAAAACATGTCTATGACTGATATTGTGTGAGATATCATGTGATCCAAATGAGGGGGTTACATTTAGTGGTATCAGAGCGGGTCTACTTTCCTAGGGATTTGGTTGTGTATGACTTGTTTTGGATTCCTAGGGTAAGACCACATAATCATATTTTCTTATGCTAAAGCATGTTGACATGGTCATGTTTCATGTAGGGTTATGGAGTCTGATGGTGAGAATGGACAATCCGGTCATATGTCTAGTCATGGTTCAGTTGGTCGTGTTCATGAGTCTGGGGGCTCAGAACATATAGGAGCTTCAGAACATGCAGGGTATCCTCAGGGTTACAACCAGTTTGAACAGATGATGGGAATCTATTTGGCTCAAGGTCAGCCTCAGCCACGTGTTCAAGCTCGTCGAGATGCGCCAATCTTTGATAAAATTTTTGAAAGGCTTAAAAAGATGGGTGCAACAGAGTTTGAGGGTAGCACAGATCCTGATATAGCTGATAAATGGTGGGCCAAGATTGAAGATGTACTTGAGAACACAGAGTGTCGTCTGGACTCAATGGTCAAATATGTTTCTAATCTTTTCACTGGTGAAGCTTTAGAATGGTGGAGATCTATAAAAAGGACAAGAATTAGAACCGAAATAACATGGGATATTTTCAAGAAGTTGTTCACTAATAAGTACATGTCAAAGATATACAAAGATAGGAAACAAACAGAGTTTTTGACCCTTATGCAGGAGGATATGTCTGTGGCTGAATACGAGCTTAAGTTTAACACTTTAGCCAAATATGCACCTGCAAATGTGGCTACAGAAGAAGCAAAATGTCGCAGGTTTGAACATGGTCTACACCCAGATGTTAGAATGGGGATTCATGCACATGAAACGAGCTTTAGATTGTTAGTAGAATCTGCACTCAGAGCGGAGGAAATTGTGAAAGATAAAGAACAACTTTTTGTAACTAAAAGGGCTAGATTTGATACAGAAGGCCAGTCTAGCAGGCCATCAAAGAGAGGTGGATTCTCAGTTTCTTCTAGAGGCTATTCTCAACAATTTAGAGGTAGTAGTAGTATCCATCGTGGTGGGACTAGATCACGGGGCGGATTTGGAGATGTTTTGAGTAGTGCTCCATCTGTGGGTAGTAACAGATTTTCAGGTGGTCGGTTTAATAGTGGGTATAGAGGAGGAGCGAGAACAACATCTTTTCCAGCTTGTCAGACATGTGGACGGGTACACAGAGGTGAGTGTTGGGGACCTTCCCTGGTTTGTGGCAGATGTGGCCGATCTCACACAGGAGAGTGTTATGGTTCATTTAAGAAGGGTACATGTTTTGAGTGTGGAGAAACAGGCCATTATCGTAATAATTGTCCCTTGTTAGTTGATAGAGGAGAGAGAGTTCAACCTCAGTCTAATATAGGAGGTGGTACAGCTGGAGTGGATAGAGGCAGAGGCAGAGGTCAAGGAGGAGGTAGATGGGGTAGACATGATGCTCCTATGGGCAGACAGACACAAACTTTACCACGAAATAGAGCCTTCAATATGACGAGAGGTGAAGCTCAAACAGCACCAGAGGTTATATCCGGTACAATTTCTATCCTTGATACCTTAGCTTTTGTTTTGATTGACCATGGATCCACTCATTCATACATAACACCTGAGTTTATATTGAAAATAAATGGGAAGGTAGAACCATTAGGATATGATGTGGGAGTTATCCTGCCAGTTGGGAATAATGTGATTGTAAATCAGGTTCTGAGAGATTGTCCTATAAAAGTGAGGGAAAGTGAGTTCCCTATAGATTTAGTAGTTATGGGGTTTAGAGAATTTGATATTATTTTGGGGATGGATTGGTTGTGTAAATATGAAGCTAAAGTGGATTGTTGTTCAAAGGAAGTTGTGTTACATTGTAATTCAGAATCAACTGTGTTATTTGTTGGGGAGAGAAAGGTTGTGCCATCTTGTTTAATATCTGCAATTCAAGCAATTAGATGGATTAGAAATGGGTGTGAGGCATATTTAGCTCATGTTGTGGACACTAGGGAGGATGGAGGCAAATTGGAGAATATTCCAGTGGTGAGAGATTTTGCAGATGTATTCGTAGATGAACTACCAGGATTACCACCTCATAGGGAGATTGATTTTCCTATTGAGACCATGCCAGAAGAATTATAGTTTGAATTCACTAGTGGAGATGCGAGCCATGGATGTGCAGTTAGAAGTAAATGAAGTAACAGGTTTGATGGCTACACTACGAGTAAAACCAGATTTGAAAGAAAGGATCCAAGAAGCACAATGGCATGATCCTTATTTACAGAAAATGCGAGATCATGTACAACAAGGTAAAAGACCTGATATTTCTGTGGAAGATGATGGAACTATGATGATAGGTAGTCGATTATGTGTTCCAGATGTAGCAAATTTAAGATCAGAAATTCTACAGGAAGCACATAATTCTCCTTATGCTATGCACCCAGGAATGACAAAGATGTACAGAAATTTGAGACCTTTTTACTGGTGGCCTACAATGAAGAAAGATGTATCTGATTTTGTTTCCAAATGTTTGACATGTCAACAGGTTAAAGCTGAGCATCAAGCTCCCGTGGGAAAACTAAAACCTTTAACCATACCAGAGTGGAAATGGGAGAGGATCACTATGGATTTTGTGATGGGATTACCAAGAACAAGGCGTAGACACGATAGTATATGGGTGATAGTGGATAGACTTACGAAATCTGCTCACTTTCTACCGGTTCAACAGACAGACTCGATGGATAAATTGGCTAGACTTTATGTGGAACAAATAGTGAGGTTGCATGGAGTACCTATATCTATTGTTTCAGATCGTGATCCTAGATTTACATCTAGATTTTGGGGCAGTTTACAGCACTCATTGGGAACAAAATTGCATTTCAGTACAGCCTTTCATCCACATACAGATGGACAATCGGAAAGAACTATTCAGACCTTAGAGGATATGATGAGAGCTTGTGTTCTTAATTTCCAAGGTGAGTGGGATATACATTTACCTCTTATGGAGTTTGCTTATAATAATGGTTATCATTCAAGTATAGGCATGGCATCTTATGAGGCACTATATGGAAGACCGTGTAGAAGCCCTATATGTTGGGATGTTGAAGGAATGAGACAATTGGAAGGACCTGAGTTAGTCCAGGAAACTGTTGAGAAGATCAATGTCATAAAGAAGTATTTAAAAGCTGCACAGGAACGTCAGAAAGCCTATGTGGATCAGCACCGAAGGGAGATGGAATATAAAGTTGGAGATAAAGTGTTTTTAAAAATATCTCCATGGAAAGGAATAGTTCGTTTTGGCAGAAGAGGGAAGTTGAATCCAAGATACATCGGGCCTTATGAGATCATTGAGAGAGTTGGACCATTGGCTTATAGGTTAGCTCTACCACCAGAATTGTCTTTAATACATGATGTATTTCATGTGTCAGTATTGAGAAGATATAGATCAGACCCAAGTCATATGATTCCTGAACCTGAGATTGCAATAGTGAATACAGACTTAACTATTCGTGAGCAACCTTTAGAGATTTTGGGACGAGAAATGAAACGACTCAGAAACCGTGAAATTCCAATGGTTAAGGTGAGATGGAGTCATAATCAAACACTTGATGAGGCAACTTGGGAGGTAGAAGAAAATATGAGGACACAATATCCTTACCTATTTGAAGCTTCTGGTAAGTGAATTTCGGGGACGAAATTCTTTAAGGGGGGAAGAACTGTAACATCCCCAAAACCCTAACATATGAGTCTTCCCACATTCATATATATTTTCATGATTGAATACATACATTTTAGATTCATCTCATTGTCAGTAGAAGTTTTGTATGCATAATGCGATTATCGTGCGATTAGTAGGCGATTAGTGTGTCGTTAAGATGTAACGATTGGTTAATTGAGTTAGGACTTAAATGAATGAATTAATGAATTCATATGTCCTAAATTGATTAACTTACATTTGTGGAGGGCTGGATTGGAGGTTTGTGAGCAAGCACGAGGTGTCACTCAAGTAAGACAAAGTATGCCTCTTTGTTTTAACAATGATTGATACAACTCATTTCTCCTCATTTCCAGCCACAATTTCGACCAAAACTTCAGCAAACCTTCCTTTGATATACCCTAACATCCTCCAAACAAAACTCTTCCAATTTCTTCCATTTTCAAGCCAAACAAGTCAAGTTAGGAAGCATACTAGGTGATAGACACAAGTTGAAGGTTAGTATGCTGTTTTAGCTTGTTTTCTATGAGTTGGAGATTCTGAAAAAACCTAGGTATGATCATAGGATTTGTTGTGGATGAGTTGTGATTGAGCTTGTTGAGTTTTGGTGTTGTTTTCATTGGTTTTAGGCTGTCCAAATGAAAGATATGTATCAAGTGCCCTAAACAGAAATCTAGGGTACTGCTTTCAGTCATTTTGGAGCCTGTTTTTCATATTGATATTGTTCGAATTTGAAGATACATAAAGAATAACATATGTTCCTATATGTGTTATGAAACCCTCTGTAAAATATGGGACTTTAATTCCATATATAGAGGAAGAAAACCTAGATGGATCATGACTGCCTCGAAATTGAATGTCATGTGAGGCAGCCATGTTGATGTAGCATTTTGAGGATCTTAAATTCCTAATTGGAGAAAGTTTCTTTATACAAAAGTGTTCCTAAAGACTTGAAGTATATGTCTGTAAAAGGATTTGGCAATCCATTGTGTTTATTGTGAGCTAGGTTGAGTGAATTATGGTAGATGCAAATCTGAATAGTCTGTTTCTTGGCTGGAAACAGGACCGAATCATTTTGCATGCCATATATTGTGTAGAAGTGATATTAAAGTGAATTTTGGATATGTTCTACCCATATATGTCTAGTTTCAGTAGGTTCAAGAATCAGGGCATTTGGATTCATATACAGAAAGTTATGGCAGAATGTGTGCAAGTAGGTCATGTGATGATCTAAGACAAAAGGATTAGATTGCATGAACTTTGTGGCATTAGTGTCTTGTAAATCATATAGCATTCCTTAGTTTCTATTTTCATTAAGTTTATGTTAAGTCTAATTGTATCAATGTTATGTGACATTAGGAGGGCAAGGTGCAATTGAACGCACACCCGATCGTGTTGAATAGATCGAACCAAATGCGACGGTAAGCATATTGCTTATATATGTGTATGAATGTATTGTGCCTTGTGACTTGTTGAGTGTGAGATGTGGTTGAATCTGATGTGAATGATGTGGATAATGTTTGAGTGTTTATGATACGTCATGATTGATAAGAAAGTGTTATGATTGAGTATGTTGCAGTGTTATGCGTAAATACGGCATGTTAAGCCTTGTGCACATACTGGAACTGAATAATGGTTGGATTATAAATGAATATGAGCTTGCTTAGATGGATATGTGAAATGGTCCAAGTTGAGAGTGCTATCCGAATATTTTGAGCCGGAAGCACATGTGTTGAGATATATGAGTACGTGAGTGAGTGTAACTCCTCCGTAGCACAGATGATTGTATTCCGAATTTAGTGAGCCGGAATACAGATTGGGCCCAAGGACCATTTTATATATATTGTCTAAGTATAGCAAGGCCTTTCTAAAATCAGTATTACTATTCTAAATGAATAAATTCTAACTTGGTACTGATGACCTATTTTGGTTTGTGCTCTTTACATTACTTGTATATACATATATGTGTAATATGTTTATTGAGTAGGCAGCTCACCCCTTGCCAACAGATTTTACAGGTTAGGTGGAGTTCTTCTTGCTTAAGGTCGCACCAGTAGTGTCAGTCCATTCTCATCTAGGCATTTTGGAGTCTTGTGAATGTACTTTTGTTTTGTAAATCCTCTGTGTAGGATAATGACTTAAACGTGTATTGTAAATTATAAATGCTTTCTCTTATGTATAATATGTAAAATTTATATGAGATTGAAGTTTATATGATTGAGAATTGAAAACATGTCTATGACTGATATTGTGTGAGATATCATGTGATCCAAATGAGGGGGTTACATCATTATTTCTCGGATGGACCCCGTGAAGTATCTATACCGAACTCCATCCTTGACGGGGAAGTTAGCCAGATGGTTGTTGCTTTTGTCCGAGTTTGACATTGAATATGTGACGAAGAAGGTTATCAAAGGGAGGGCCATGGCAGAATTTCTGGCCAACCAACCCCTGAATGCAGAGGAAGAAGAGATAAGCTATGATTTCCCCGATGAGCACTTGAACGCAATCGAAGTTATACCGTGGAAAATGTTCTTCGACGGAGCAGTTAATTCGAATGGAGCCGGAGTAGGAGTACTACTTACCTCACCGGAAGGAGAAAGGATCCCGATGGCCAAGAAGTTATCCTTCCCTCTCACCAATAATATGGCCGAGTATGAAGCGTGCATTTATGGTTTGGAGTCATTAGCGGCACTGGGAGCGTCATATGTCGAAATTTGGGGTGACTCAAAGTTGATCATCGAACAGGCACAAGGAAACTGGGAGGTAAGAGAAGAAAGACTACGTCCGTACCTCGATCAGCTAGAAGGGTTGGCACAAAGATTCAAAGAATGCCGTTTCTATCATATTCCTCGAGCACAGAACCAGGCGGCGGATGCCTTGGCCACTTTGGTGTCAGTTTGGGACAATCCCCGGAACCTTGCTTCGAAACCGTTGGTATTGAGAAGATCTCACAAACCGTGCTACGAAGACGTAATGCTGTTAGGGACAGATGAAAAATCGTGGTATTTCGATATCGTGAACTTCATGAAAGATGGAACATATCCGGCAGAGTCAGAACCTAGGGATCAAGCTGTGGTTAGAAGGCTAGCTCGTCAGTTCGTCATCCATAACGACTTGCTTTACAAAAGGCACATTGACGGATTACAATTAAGATGCTTGGATGCGGGAGAAGCCCGCGAGGCAATGGAATCAGTACATTCAGGAATTTGTGGAGCCCATATGGGGGGAGCAGTACTAGCTAAGAAAATTATTAGGCAAGGCTTCTATTGGCTCACCATGGAAAGAGATTGTAACGAGTATGCAAAGAAATGCCATGATTGTCAAATCCACGGCGATTGTAGTCATCTTCCGGCCATGGAACTACATGTGCTAGCACCTATTTGGCCATTCGCTGCTTGTGGCATTGACATCATCGGCGAAGTAAGGCCTAACGCTTCAAATGGACATAAGTTTATTACAGTCGCCATCGATTATTTCACCAAGTGGATAGAGGCAGAGTCGTTTAGCAAACTGGGATCCAAGCAGATGAGAAAGTTCATTGAAAAACACTTGATCACCAGGTTTGGAGTGCCTCATCACATGATTACGGATAACGGGGTCCAGTTTCAGGGGGAAGTAAGGAATCTTTTCTGAGAATATGGCATTGAACATCACAGGTCTTCTTCGTACCGTCCCCAGGCTAATGGAGCAGTAGAAGCAGCTAATAAGAACCTTAAGAGGATTCTCGTAAAAACGGTTGAATCACATTGGAATTGGCATGAGCACCTCCCACTCGCGTTGTGGGCTTATCGCACGACAATTAGAACCTCAAATGGGGCAACGCCATTCTCTTTGGTGTATGGAACAGAAGCAGTCTTGCCGATTAAGATCGAAAAGCGATCGTTGAGAATCGCAGTGGAGGCAGAAATTCCCGAGGCGGAATGGGTGAAGAGGCGATGTGAGCAGTTGGCTCTAGTTGACGAAAAAAGGATGGAAGCGCTTTACCATGTACAGTTATACCAGAGAAAAATGGCTCGGGCTTTCAATAAAAAAGTCAAGACCAGCCCTATCAAAGAAGGAGATTTGGTGCTGAAACAGATCCGTGTGACGCACACCGACCCAAGGGGGAAGTTTAGGCCTAACTGGGAAGGGCCATTCATCGTGAAGAAGATACTAAGCAAAGGAGCGGTGAAGTTAACCACAATGGACGGCATGGAATTCTCCGAACCTACCAACCTGGATAGGCTTAAGAAATACTTTTCGTAAAAAAAAAAAAAAAAAAGAGAAAAAAAAAAGAAAACTTCCCGATAGGTTGAAAACCCGCGAAGGGCGACCTATGCAACAACGAGGGAAATCCCAATGGGTGAAAACCCGAAAGGGCACTCATTTAAAAATTCCGGGATAGTAAAAGGAGAGGAGAAAAATCGCCGGGATCCGAAAACCGAAAGGCGGGTCCTGGTAACAATAGTTATGACTTGAGCAGTTACAAAAACAATGTATAAGAGACTAAGTATTTCTGTTGTTTGTAAATAAATAAAGGGCATGAATATATTTGACGAGAATGATTGGAATCATCATAATCTACTAAATGCATGGTAATATGAATCATGAGTTATACATTTTCTATCTTACTTTTCATAAAAAGCCTACCTGATATCCACCCCACTCCTTATACATCAGCTATACATCGGGGAAACTCTAATAAAAAACTACAAAGCAATACATAAAGAGCCTAATACGGAGGGAAGTCCCAATAGTCCTCAAACTCCCTCAAATGTGACGCCCGCTCCGCAGATAGTGTCTCCTCAGCAGCTCGTGCTCTCTCATCAGCAACTCATGCTCTCTCATCAGCAACTAGTGCTCTCTCATCTGCAACTCGCGCTCTCTCCTCGGCAGCAAGGCGTCCGATCGACTCATCATGCGCCCTCTCCTCGACGGCAAGGCGACCCTCAGTCTCCCATCGCATCACCCCCGACCAGTGGTCGTTCCTCTCTTGATACACCTGACCAACTCGGGCATCGGCCTCCCACACTAACTCGCTCTGTCTCCGCTCATGGGCATGCAGATCACTCTAAAGAAAAAGAAGGAAAAAGCGGATAAAAATAAGAAGCAACATAAGCAAGAACATAAATCATACATACATGCATACATTCCACTACACTAAAGTAAAGTAATGATACATACCAGGTGATCGGTGCAGCGCAAGCTGAGGCAGTCTCTGAGATAACCAGACAGCCCCACGTAATCCGTACAAGTCTCCCTCGTAGTCAGTGAAGCGTTTGAGGGATCAAATGGGACCCTCGAGAAGAAGATGGGAGGAGCCACCTCGAATCCCGCATAAGCTGCCCCGAACTCGTCATAACAAATCGTGGCAAAGTCTCTCCCGTAGTCTGGTAGGGGCACACCTAGGGAAGACCTCTCCGGTCGGGCAGCGCTGGAGGACTCGCCGACATAGTAGGGCTGCTCGCACACAGGCGTCTGAGCTCGAGTGCCGTCAAAGAAATCGGATAAATGGGCACTCTTCCAGGATCCTTCCTGCAAAAAAAAACACACAATAAAAACCTCTAAACGTCTCATGAATGAAATGGTAAAATGAGAAGGGGGCGGAACCACTTATCGGGACCTTCTCCTGACCAAAGACTGCCGAGACAGCCTCCCTCGAAAATACATCTGCCACCGTATCCACCTCCATCGCTGCCGCCGGGGCATCCCTCGCGCTCAGCAGAGTAGATAAGTAAAGCTCGCGGCCCCCGGCGTGAATCCACACCGCTCTACCAACAAACCGACAGGGTCAGGTCCTGACGAATGGTCGATAGGGGCATGGTTCGCACCGCGAACATAGAAACGGGAATCTCACCCGGTGTCCAGTGGGCGTCACTAACTCCGGTGATGCCTCGGTCCCCCAAATACCATGCCCGCACGCAGGGGCCGGTGAGCACACATTGCTGCTCCAGGATCATAGATACATACGTATAATCGGGACCGAAGTCGGGGTCGTCCCACCTGAACTTAATCTAAAAAATGCACAAAGAGAAAGTCAGAAAGACTCAAACAAAAATCTAGCACGACTAGGCAAAATCTACCTGTCTGAGGGTCAGCGAGTCGATCCAATCTAGGAGCCGCGGCACCATCCGACTCCTCTCGGCGCCCAAGTCAAAATCTCTCCATCGGGTCATGAAAGGCGGCCTCGGTACTCTCGGTCGAGGTCGAGACCGGTTGGGAAGGATGTGCCTCTCATACGCCCACACCTGCGGTAAAAACAAGGACTAGGAGTGTGAAAAACGCGAAGAAGATAAGACGGGCAAGTCAAGAAGGTGTCACGTACCAGCAGAGCAAAGGTGTAACCACCGAAATCCTTGCACTTCCGGCAAGTCAGATCCAAAAATTTGTAAAAATTTGTAGAGAAAGGCTAAGCCTGCCCCCGCCCAATCATAGGAAGCCGCCGCATCCAAATCGCTGAGTGCCTGAATGAGACCCGCGTGTACCTTTCCGCCCTTCGTGCGGAAAATCGTCTCACTCAGGGTATATACCAAGAAACTACGAACCACCAAGTTGGTATCGTCGGTCTCGCAGAAATCTCGCCGACTCAAGAGGCTCGCGGTGGAAACAAACTTCGCCGGAGTAGATTTGGCGCATGGGCGAACTCCCGGTCCAATCAAGGCAGCAAGCCTAGCAAGGTCGACCCGTGGTCGCATCATATCGAAATGAAAGGGAACGGGAGTGCTGCTCCCTCGTAACCCTGTCAGCAGTGAAAAATCTCTGGGCGAGATGGTCATCTCCCCAAAAGAAAGGTGGAAGGTGTGGGTCGAGTCAACCCACCGCTCACATAAGGCCCGTAGGCCAAAACGATCACATACCCCGTTGGTGCGGGGCAACACTGCAATAAAAGGCTCGAAGCCCAACTCGCGCACGTGGGCTCTCGCCGCGACACCCAGCCTAGCATACCACGAGTGAATCTCGGCGGTGGTCCCGGAAATCTCAATAAACTAAAAAGAACGAGACAAGAAAATTTAAATACAGTTCCTAAAGCATGCAATTAATGAGAACGCGTTAAGACTAGGTATTCTTTCATTATCTAACCTAGAGACATCCGGTCAGTTAGGACCAACGTGCTGTAAAAATCTCTCCTTTAGGGTCATTCATGTAAGGTTTACTCAATTCTCTAATCCACTCTCGTCTGCATTGACAAGAAGCATAGATTAGGTTTTACTATTCACGTGCATTAGTTAAGTTTTTACTATTCACGTTTTTTTTACTACTCACGTGCATTAGTGAAGTTTTTGCTATTCACGTTTTTACTATTCACGTGCATTAGTTAAGTTTTTACTATTCACGTGCATTAGTTAAGTCTTTACTATCCACGTTTTTTACTATTCACGTGCACTATTCATGTTTTTACTATTCACGCGCACTATTCACGTGCATTAGTTAAGTTTTACTATCCACGCGCATTAGTTAAGTTTTACTATTCACGTGCATTAGTTAAGTTTTTACTATTCACGTGCACTATTCACATTGTTTTTTTTTACTGTTAGCATGCATAAATTCGTAGTGTCACTATTCACATGCATATAGCGCGCATCCTCACGCAGAAATAAATAGGTGTTACTTGTAAGTCAAGGAATTCATGTTTTCTAGCTAAAGTCCTCTAAGGCAGTCTAAAGGTTAGCATGCAAATCATGTTCGGATAGGAATACTAAAGCCTAGAGTTTGAATCAAATAAAAGTGAGAAATTACTTACCTCGTTGCAGTGTGTCCGGCTCAGATGCGTGGTAGGGTCGTGGAAGGGCTCCACTCTATCTAGGTTTACGTAAACCTCGTCCATGCCTCTAGTGCCATCCCATTCATCTAAATCCATCCCGAGAATAATCCAAATCGAAGTCTAGAGAGAGAAAGAAGAGAGAGAATGTGTGAGGTTGAAATGAAACCCCACCACTTTATATAGGGAGAGGGAATGGCATTCCCGTAGATAGTGAAAAAGGTACGATTTGACATAAAGTTAAAAAGTAAATAATTAATTACTAGATGCACAGACCTCCGATTTGCAGTCCGTTTCAGCCTGCATTTCTCTCAGACAGCGACCAATATTGTCAAGACATGAACTCCAGACAACAGTCAATTTTTACAGAACAGTGACACCAGTCAAGGTACAGACGACAATCAACAGAAAAACAATCATTAGTCTATATCATTTCAGACAAAAACACGTTCCCATTGAACCTCCGAGATGATAGCTCTAGTGAGAAAATACAGACAACAGTGTTGTACGAAAATCCGGAAACAATCCCCACTTTTGAGCCATATGACTCATGGTCGCAGACCTGAATTGCTTTTGAGCCATATTACCCACGGTCGTGGACCAGGGTCGCTTTTGAGCCATCTGACTCGCGGTCGCAGACCGGAGTTGCTTTTGAGCCATATCACCCGCGGTCGTGGACCAGGGTCGCTTTTGAGCCATATTACCCGCGGTCGTGGACCAGGGTTGCTTTTGAGCCATCTTACTCACGGTCGCAGACCAGAGTTGCTTTTGAGCCATCTGACTCACGGTCGCAGACCGGAGTTGCTTTTGAGCCATTTTACCCGCGGTCGTGGACCAGGGTCGCTTTTGAGCCATCTTACTCGCGGTCGCAGACCTGAGTTGCTTTTGAGCCATCCCATTAACGGTCGTAGACCGAAATTGCTTTTGAGCCATTCTTACCCATAACCAACGTACGCTAGATTCCGAGAAAAGAACATTCATCGACGCCCACTCCCAAAGGTGACGATGGAAGGAATCAGAGAACGACACCGGAGCGCGCAGCGCGAAGGTCAGGTATGCTCCCTCCTAATCTTTACGTGTCTTTTACTTTTATATGTTTTACATTGCATGTGTTATGTTAGTAAAAAACGTTTTCAAAACACACACATCACTGTCAAAATAGAAAAGTAGGGGCAACTGTAGACACCGAGTCGGAGGACCTGTGATGAAAACCTAAAAATAAGACGGTTGAAGCGATTGATTCCGAAAGTTTCAAAAATAATAAAATAAATAGGTTACAGTCGATCGCTGTTGTCGATCGGATAGCTCGTGAATGCTTAACAGCACGGTGCGAGTGCTTAGCGGCGGCCGGCGCGCATTCGACGACAGTCGGACGCACGCTCGACGACGCGAAGCACGCGCTCGACGTCTGTCGGACGCACGCACCCAACCATGAATAGTACGCGCTCGGTGTCCGAGCAAGGCACGAGCTTGGCGGTACGGGACGCGCACTCATCGGCCACGGGACGTGTGCAACCGGCAGCGCGGAACACGCGTTCGGCGGTCACGACGCGTGAACGCCCGACGATGCGGAACGCGAGTTCGACGGTCGCGGGGCGTGCACGCCCGACGGCGCGAGGCGTGCCCCGGCGGCCGTTGAGCGAGTGCCCAATCGCGTTGGGCGGAAGCCCAAAGGTAGGGGGCGCGAGCGCCCAACCGTGTCGGGCGGACGCCCAACGGCAGTTGGGCGCGCGCCCAACGCTGTTGGGCGATCGCCCAACAATTGGTGGGCGATCGCCCAACAATCGTTGGGCGGTAGCCCAACGTGATGTTGGGCGGCCGCCCAACTAGCCTTGGGCGGCCGCCCAACGGCTTTGGGCGACGTCCAATTTTGCTCGGGCGTCACCCAAAGTTTTCGGGACCTGTTTCCCTATATAAGGGGCACGGATCCCAATGCAAAATGGGGAGAAAAAAAAGAGGAGGAGGGATTTCTTAGAGCCTTTCTCACTCTAAAATTCCGAGTTTCCTAAAGTTAAACTTTTACTAAAAAATATAAAAAAGGAAGATCGCGACTCGTGGAATCGATCGGCTTCGACTGTCAGATACCGAATTTAAGGTATTATCCGAGGACTAGACTCTTTTATTTTATTTTATTTACTCTCTTCTTCTATTTTTTTTATGTGATAGTTTCTTTATTTGATTAGTTATTTATTTTATCACGTTTTATTTAATTAGCGTATTTATTTAATTTTTGTTTCGTGTTGAATAAAATTCGGTTTTGTTTTAAAATAGAAAACCTCGTTTTGATATCCCAATACGAACCGTGATCCAATAAAAAGGTAGTTCGGGTATCGAAAACGTTGAAATTATAAGTTTCTAATTTAAAAGAAATTTCCAAATAATGTTTTAAAATAAAAACATCGTTTTAGGAACTTCCGTTATTGACTATGATCCATTTTTGGTAGTTCGAAAATCCAAAACGATTGAATTAGATTTAATTTAAAGCTTTTGAATAAATCTGGAAACAATTAGAGTGCTGCTGTAATTTGCCATTTCTGTCACTAATTGGTGTTTACCTACGGATATTCCGTCGGTAAATCTGCCAAAACGCAAAAAATGCCATTTCAGTCCCTTTTTCTCAACTTCTAAGCTTTTAATCCTTAATATATATATGTATAGTTATGTAATATATGTGTTTCAAACTATTTTAGATGTTTAGTGTATATAATTATTTAGGATGTTTGTATATCATTCTTTATTTAATTTTTAAAACATAAGTATATGTATATATTTGTTCTTTTATTCATTTGAGTTATATTAGATCTTATTTTGAAGATTATTTACTTGGGCATTTTGGGAAATAATCAATAGATATTAGTATATGTTATTTTTTGATATTTAAAACTATAATAGTTATGTATATATGTAGTTTTGGGATATTTGGGTTATTTTATTGGTTATTGAATGAAATTGTTTTGGGTAAATGTTAGGTTCTTATTTATGAGATTTATTTACTATTTTCACATCTTTAAAGTATAAATGTATTTTATCTAATATTTTCATATATGTATTATATAGTTTCATTTTATTAATTTTATTTTCATATTCTCTTTTTGATTTAAATGTATATATATATGCTAGAATTACTTTCTTTATTCTTTTGGATCATTCATGGGTCCATGTTTCAAATAGGCTTTATTTGATTATGAATCTTGCTTTAAATGGGTTTATTATTGTAATTATAATAGGTAGAGAGAGTCCATTAAATAAGAGGGGAAAATAAATCAAAAGAAAGAGAGTTTTCAATTTGATTATTTAAACTAATGAATTTTTAGAGGTTCCTAATGTAAATAAATGGAGTTGTTTTTTGTTAATATTTCGAATCGTTTCCAAAACACCACGTTTTAAAACCTTAATCCGTTCCAAAGGCGGATTAAGTGAACATTGTAATTAAAATCGCTTTCTTTGTGAATAATAGAGTTTTTGAATCATTTTCTTAAAGGATTTGTACAAAATAAAATTGACTTGTATGTTTAACCACGTTTTCTTAACTAAAGGTTTTTGTCTCAAACGTTTCCAAAGCACTTGAGTCGCTCCAACGGTGACTCGAGTAAACTTCACTAATCGGGGTTTTAAAACGCACTTAAATCGTTCCAACGGTGATTAAGGTGCGAACCATGTAAATAAACTCGTTTTGGGAAAATAAGTTAGTGTAGAATAAACACACGGCATGACATTTAAATAAAGTTGTAAATAAATCACTTCTTTCTTCCCCCTTCTCTGTGTATGTATAATATAAATGGGTGATTCTTTACTAATATGGCTTTCCAATAATATATGCTCAAAACGGTTTCTGAAAAAAGAAAGAAAAGGTTTCAAATGAATTTTAAACTTAAAAAAGTATACGATTAGTCCGTTATCGCCTAACATGCTGAGTAGGAGGCCGGTGGTTCATAACCGGGCGATGTCGGGGTGCCTAGTAGCCTTTCTCCGGAAAGGAGCTAGCCTTCTCGGCTCGTACCTAAGTTTCCCGAACCCACACCGGTCTCCCGCAAGGGATCGGTGTTCATTTTCCCATTCGTGGGTGGCGACTCTTCCATATCTCCGAGCTCCGGTCCTGCCGAGCAGCTTGATGCCACGATTGGTTGCTTTCGGCGCCAATCACCACTTATGTCGCCATGAGGTTGTGCACCCCCCGGTCCGCCCGGGAGATTAGGCCGCGGCACCTCGTCTAACAGGCGCGCCGCCAAAGGCAATCAGGCAGAGGGAGCAGAGCCCGAAGCAGCGGGAAGCAAGCCGAGCAGAGGAGCCAAAACGGCCAAGATACCATGGAGAAATACACATCATCAGGGAGGGAGCACCAGCGCTTTGCTCACCTCCAGAGGGCTCCCGTAAAAGGAAGGCAGTCAGACAGACCCTGACGGTACAACCACCGCTCCGGACCAGCCATTCGGAGGCTCTTGTTGTGACCATCAACATCGCCGGCTTTAAAACGCACCGAGTGCTAATAGACAGAGGAAGTTCGGTGAACTTGCTCACCTGGATGGCACTCCGCGCAATGAGGAATACTCGCACAGCCCTCCGAGCCGGGACTTTCCCCCTGGTTGGCCTGTCGGAGATTGAAGTCCCGGTGAAGGGAGTTATCACACTGTCGACTATCTTCATCGAAGGTGTCGAGGAGATCGAGGACACCGCAGAATGGGTGGTGGTCGATATCCCCCTGGCCTACAATGCTATCATCGGAAGGCCCCTGCTGGCCACCTTGAAGGCCACGGTTGATATCTCCGGATTATGCTTGACCTTGCCGCTTCAGCACGGGAGGATCACCATCCAAGGAGATCGCCTGCTGGCCAAAAGATTGCAGTAGGAGGCGACTCAGCCTCGGACAGCGCTTTACTTGGAAGATGGCTTGATGGACATGAGGGGTTACAATCCCGTACCAATCGAGCCGGTCGGTGACTGTGCTCTCGGGGATAACAAGACAGTGAAAATTGGGACCAGGCTCACATCCCCTTTGGCCGACAAAATCAAAGCTGTCCTATCAGAGCATTCGGATGTGTTCGCTTGGTGAACCGAAGACATCACGGGGGTCTCACCTGATCAAGCAGTGTACAAACTGAGCATCGACCCCTCCATCGAACCCTTGAAGCAGAAGATGCGAGTACAGGCGAAGGACAAGCAAGCCGTAGTAAAGGCAGAGGTTGACAAGCTCCTAGCTGTAAAATTTATTCGCGAGGTCCACTATCCGGACTGGCTTTCTAATGTTGTACTTGTAAAGAAAGCCAGCGGAAAGTACCGCATGTGTGTAGATTTTACAAATGTTAATAAAGCTTGCCCCAAGGATTCTTACCCACTGCCTAATATAGATCAGCTCTTTGATCAAACTGCTGGTCGCAAGATCCTCTCTCAATTTGATGCCATCGCTGGATTCCAGCAAATCCCTCTAGACCCAGCCGACGCCGAGAAAACATCCTTCATTACGCATGAAGGCACTTACTGTTACAATGTCATGCCTTTCGGGTTAAAGAATGTGGGGGCCACATACCAGCGGCTAGTAGATAAGATGTTCGCCCATCTCATCAGCAAGACAGTACAAGTCTACATCGACGACATAGTGGTCCTAAGCACCGAAGAAGGTGACCACCCCCAAGATGTGGCGGAGGTGTTTACAATTTTCAGAGACTACAACCTTAAGCTGAATCCGGAGAAATGTTTTTTCGAAATTCGCAGCGGCAAATTCCTGGGTTGCGTGGTGTCAGAGAAAAGCATCGAACCAAACCCCGCAAAGATCGAGGCAATCTTGGCAATGGAACCACCGCGTGACTTGCAGGGGGTGCAAAGACTCAATGGAAGGATCATCGCCTTGGGACGCTTCATCTCTTGCTCAGCACAGCGGTGCTTGCCCTTTTACAAAGCAATCAAGAAGGAGCATCCCTTTAAATGGTCTGCAGACTGCCAGGCCGCGTTCAACGCTATCAAAATCTTCATCGCCACACCCCCACTGCTGTCGGTGCCAATGCCAGAGCGGGACATTCATTTATACTTCACCATCACCGATGAAACAGTAGGAGTCGTTTTAACTCAGGAAGAGGGGATGGAGCTTTACCCGATCTACTTTCTGAGCAAAGTTCTGAAGGGAGCCGAAATCCGATACTCCGAGGTTAAGAAGGCTCTGTTCGCCATAACCCAAGCATCCGAGCGTCTGAGACCGTACTTCCAAGCGCATACGGTTGTGGTCAGAACCAATTACCCGCTGATAAAGGCCGTCTAGAAACCAGAGGTCTCCGGTCGAATCACCAACTGGTACGTTCGACTATCCCAGTTTGACGTACGGTTTGAGCCCCGCACGACGATCAAGGCTCAGGTATTGTCCGATTTCATCGTAGAATTCAGCGGATCGTCTATCACCAACCCCACGACAACAACAGCTTGCACCAGCAACGTCTGGACTATGAGTATAGATGGGTCCTGTGCTCCAGGACGGGCAGGCGCCGGCATAGCCATTCAGGGACCCGACAATCTCCACATACGGTATGCCGTCCGGCTCGATTTCCCAACCACAAATAATCAGGCAGAGTATGAGGCCTTGATCGCAGCTCATCGACTATCGAAAACAATAGTGAACGGACAGCTGACAATATACTCAGACTCAAAGCTCGTCGTCAGCCACATCAGCGGTACCTACAAGGCCAAAGATCCGACGATGTGCCAGTACTTGGCCCTCGCCACATCCTTGATCAATGACCTCAAAACAAAAGGAATAACCCTCAACCTCATACTGGTGCTGTTGGGGTTTAGTGTCCTATAGACAATTGTTCTAGGATACAAACTTAATGTAAATGAATTGTTCTTTATATCATTTGTTTAATGAGATATATGTTTTATAACTATATAAAGGCAATCCCTTTTAAGCACTAAATAAAGTATAATAAAAGGAAATCCGTAAGTTTATTTAAAGTGATTATAAAGTGTTCATACAAGCATGAAGTGAGATAAAACTTTATAGTAAACTGATAAACTTAAAACCACCCCAAGTCAAGTGATATGTTTGGGATTGACATATCACTGTTGAGACTTGTATGTAACAATGTCTTCTGTCCGACAGAAAGCTGATCTCACAAGCTTCATATATACAGATATCTGGACAGTTACATAGATCCGATGAAACGTTGTTCATTAGGATTGGGGATCCGATTTGAGATAACAGGATGGGTAGATTCATCCTTGTCACCTGTTCATCTCATTGGTATTAATAGGTATAACTAATCCTCAGACTCAAAGGAATATTAATTGGTATTCTGGATTACGGAATGTGATGCTTTGACTCTGGTGTAACACGATCCTTAACAGAGATGACTCTGGGGTGTGAACAGTAGACGTTGGGTATCACAAGAAGTAATTGCGGAGTCGTTATATATTGGATTGAGCATTTATCACTTCCGATAAATGGGAGATACATCCATGGATCGCTTGTGGAAGACTCGACTCTAAATCCTTGCAAGCTGATAGCTTAAGAGTAAGAAATACAGATTTCACTTAACCTATCTTTTTGAGTTGACTCGGTCTGTACAAGTAAAACGAACGTCTCGCTATATGTGACTTGACATCACCCATAGTCATAAGATTCAGTTCAAGGATGTAGTTGATAAAGGATCGAATTATACTATAACTAATACGGAAAGGTTAACGACAGAATCAACCTGTCTTCTTATAGCTCTGGGGGAATGATTACGGACTTGCTAATCACATACTCTGTACATCATTCCGTTATGCAAAGATTAAATATAATTCTTTGAAAATTAATTTAATAACGTTGCATACGGCTAGAAGCAATAAGAACCTAATGGATCACACATAAGACTTGGAACCTAAAAGAGAGATAGATGTTAATTAATTGATAGAAGCCCAATTGAGCCCAATAAGGCCCATGGACATAAGGGGGTTGAAATTCATGTAGTGATATACATGAATAATTAATTTGATTTTGTTAATCCTAATTAGATTAGGAATATGAATTAAATTAATTAAGAGATAATTAAGTTAGGAGTTTTAATTAGATTAATATACTCCTATTATTATCCAATAAGGTTATTATTATTATCCTTAATATATTAGATATATAGTGAGATAATAATTAGGAATTCTATTCCGAATGGAATTCCTATTCAGTAACCTAATTCTATCTAACTAGGGATTAGATACAAGAGATTATAAATACCCCTTCCCTTGAGATTTTCGAAATCCAAGCAAGCCATACCCTACTTGTGATTTTCGAAATTCACCTAGTCTAAGTGAGAGAAAATTCGACACCCCTAGTTCGAGGACGAGATTTCTCTACGGCTTCGTTTGATCAATGAATTTTCATCTATTTCTTTTATCATTGATCTTGTGTTGATTAATTAGAGGCAATCTACTTTGGTTGCTATTCAACGGTTGATTCTAAATTAATCCTCCCGTGTTTTATTTCGTGTTTGGGAACTCGAAGAAGAAAAACAAACAAAAGGGAGAAATTCGTTTTACTACTCCTACATCAGGTCAGTTCATGATTTCGTGGATTCCCGAAGATTGAACCGTCGGATCGTCGCGATATTTGGACATGAGCTTCTAGACATATTCTTCCACGTTTCCACCGAAGGGATTGTCGTTCGGTGGTCTGGAAGGTCTGTTTCGGATAGGGGCAGATTGGTAGACAGTTTCTATCTCTTTTGAAGTTGTGGGCACTTCATTAACAACGGTAGATTGATCATCAAGAGGTAATTCTTCTTATCCCTCTTTATATGAAATAAAGGTTAATGGATCTTGTGGTTTATGGAAATAGGTTAAAAATTTTATATTTCCGCTGCTATACCTTAGCCTAATTTCCAACAGGTGCCACGAGAGGAGAACGAAGAGGCGGATGCTATCGCCGCTCTCGCAACAGGCGAACAGTCCAATGACCCGCATACCCTCATTAAGTTCGCTGGGGCCCCGACCATTCGAGTAGAAAGCTCACTACAGATCGACTCGGCGGACGCAGCGGCTGGCGGGTGGAGAAGTCCAATTGTCAGATATCTTCAAGATGGAACACTCCCCGCAGATCGGACACAGGCGTCCCTCATGGTTCGGCGTTCTTGGCGTTATGCATTGCATGGTGGCTTAATCTATCGGAAATCCGCCATGCATCCAGGGTTGCGCTGTATATCTGAGGAGGAGGGGGATCAGTGTCTTAAGAAAATACACCAGGGCGTCTGTAGCTCGCATCAGGGCGCCCGGACAATTGCGAAGAAGGCCCGGCTGCAGGGGCTTTACTGGCAGACCATGGATTCCGATACGATGCGTCTAGTTCGCAGTTGCCAGGCATGTCAGCTACACGCCAATACTCATCACGCCCCGGAGGCTCCGTTCAAAGGCATTGTCACACCTTGGCCATTCGCGGTATGGGGCATCGACCTGCTCGGCCCTTTCCCGATGGCCTTAGCACAAAAGTGTTTTGTCGTAGTGGCAGTCGATCACTTTACCAAATGGATCGAGGCTGAGGCAATTGCCAAGATAAACCGCTGATAACGTAATCGGTTTCCTCAAGCGAATAATCATATACCGATTCGGGGTCCCTCACTCCTTCATCACTGATAACGAGAGGCAGTTCGACTGCAGTCAATTCCACGAGTTTTGCGCAGAGTGGGGCATCAAAGGGCGATACACCTCGGTGGCACACCCTCAGAGCAACGGCCTCACTGAGGTAAGCAACCGAACACTCCTGCGAGGAATTAAAACGCGCCTATCCGACCAAGGCCGAGCATGGCCTGACCACATTGCGGCAATATTATGGTCATACCGCACTACCCCTCACTCGGGTACAGGATGCACTCCTTTTTTCCTCGCTTACGGGGCAGAAGCGATGGCACCATCTGAGGTCATCCTTCGCTCCCCTCGACATACCACTTTCGAAGAAATTGACAACAGCGCGGAACTTGCGGAAGCTAGTGACTGACTTGAAGAGGAACGTCTTAATGCTTTATTGCACATCACGACCCATAAGCAGAACATAGCGCATTACCACGATAAGCGAGTTCGTCCCCGCACTTTTCAAGTCGGAGACCTTGTGCTCAGAGACGCCGCAGCTGCATAGTCCCCATTAACTCAAGGCAAGCTCGGCCAATCATGGGAGGGACCATACAAGATCGACACTGTCGTCCACAATGGAGCTTACAAAATCGCCTCTTTAGACGGCTTGGTCTACGACAATAGCTGGAATATCCAGACGTTGAAGAAGTATTATCAATAGCGTCTTGTAAAGAAAATCATCAATAAAGTGTTTTTGTTCTTTATTTTCTTTTTGTCAAAAAACCCCATCTTGATGACAATCAGAAGCAAGCTACCTGATCCGATCCTCGCAGCACTTTAATCCATATATGCTATCCAAAGGCTTATTGAGCTTCTCGATCGCCTACGCAATCACCCAACAATCCCATATTGTTATCGATTGCTTAAAGCGGGCACCACGATGCGTTTCTCCGCTACAAGAGCATCTATATGCTATCCAAAGGCTCATCGAGCATCTCGATCGCCTTCAAACTCGCCTAACAATCACATATTGTTATCGATTGCTTAAAAGCGGGCACCGCAATGCGTTTTCCGCTACAAGAGCATCTATATAAGGCCTATCGAGCATCTCGATCACCTTCAAACTCGCCTAACAATCACATATTGTTATCGATTGCTTAAAAGCGGGCACCACAATGCGTTTTCCGCTACAAGAGCATCTATATAAGGCCTATCGAGCATCTCGATCGCCTTCAAACTCGCCTAACAATCACATATTGTTATCGATTGCTTAAAAGCGGGCACCACAATGCGTTTTCCGCTACAAGAGCATCTATATAAGGCCTATCGAGCATCTCGATCGCCTTCAAACTCGCCTAACAATCATATATTGTTATCAATTGCTTAAAAGCGGGCACCACAATGCGTTTTTCGCTACAAGAGCATCTATATAAGGCCTATCGAGCATCTCGATCGCCTTCAAACAAGCCTAGCAATCCCATATCGTTATCCATAATTTGCGAGCGAACACCACATTGCGTTCCCTGTTATAAAAGCATAAAAATGCTATCCGCAGGCTAGTCAAGCACCTCCGGTGGTTTCTTAGTCACCAAAACAATCTCGTGTTATGACCAATTTATCATGAATAAAGTACTTCGATTCATGCTCCGCTAAGCAGCACTAGACAAACATATTAAACGATCACTGAGAAAGGAATTTCAGAGTATACACTAACAAGCAAAGCTGCATAGGCACATGAATTTTATAACAGCAAACATTCCACAAATTCATTACAGAAGAAGAGCCACAACAACGGCCAAAACACAAAAAAAAACTACAGAACAAGCACGTCACAGTCACTTAAGAGTAGCATGGACACTGTCAGGGTTCGGGATAGCCTCCGCATCCACACTACGATGTTTCAACGGATCGACGAACGTCGCACCGTGGGGCCGGCTCGGTGAAGCATGGCGCCCAGTACGGCGGTTCTCCAGCACAGGAGGAAGGTTCATAACCCTGTCCAATTCATCGGCCAGCAGCCGCCTAACCCAGGCAGGATGAGGATTTGTCACGGGTACCACTGACTCGTCGGGATTCAAGAACCCAATCCCATCCTGCGACCAGACTTTCTTCTCAGTTGAGGAAAAGGCGCTGATAACAACTTCGCATGAGTCCATCGCAGATCCAGTATAGGGCGCAGAACTCTCACTCTCCCCGTTTCGACTTCTCCGTGAAAGACTCCGGTTCATCCATACAGGGGAAGCATATCGCACTTTCTTATCCAGCTCGTGATCATCCCTCGGGGGACAATACATATAAGGATGAGGCATCACCGATATAGCTTTCTGGACCTCGAGCACTTTAGCAGAATTCATGACATCCCGAAGCGACATCACACGAAACTAGGTGTTAAAAGACGACTAGAAATACGAGCACTTGAAGTAAGAACGCAACATGAACGAAAACCACAAGCAAAAACCGACTCCTATTTATAGCAAAACAGAACAAGACTTGACAGACACATCATACAAGCTCAAATCAAATCAAAGTGAAAAGTGATGATCACATTAAACTGCCAAAAGATCCATAAAGATACCAACCGTACAGAAATTATTACATTTTTGAAAAACAAAAACACTGGATAACAGTCTCAATCACTTCTTCTTGAATCGACCGCAGAACTCTACGGCTTTCGCCTGGGCCGCCTTATCATACACATTCGGAGAGAATATGACCTCCGGAGGCATATCATACCCGGCGGAGTGAGCAGCCGCGATAAGCATCATCCTATCCATTTTGATCAGCTTCTCCTCGCGCTGACCCGCAAGGGCACGCAGCTCGCTAGCCTCCTTCCGAGCAACTTCAAGCTCCCGCCTCAGTTTCTCGTTCTCCTCGGACAGCGCGTCGGCTTGTTTGGCTCTCTCGTCAAGTTTCTCCTTCATTCGGTGAGTCCATAGGGTGGCAAACTTGAGCATAACTCTATAAGAGCGAATTTTCTCCACATCAAGTTTCAGTTTCTTCGCCAGCTCCACCCTGCCTCCCGTCTCCACTTTTAGCTTCTCGGCCAACACAGCAATCTCGCCCTCTCGACGCTCTAACAGCTCCCCGGCGGCGGCTACTTTCCCATTCGCCGTTTCCAGCTCCTTCACCGCGTTCCGCATGCCTTGCTCCATGTCCCGAAACAGGTTCTCGTCATTCACACACATGTCAAAGATAGTGTTAGCATTTTGAATAGCCTGCATACAAATCGCACAACTCAGTACACAGTTGTTTGAAACAAATTTGGTCGGCAAAAAATTGAGAGAGCTTACCACACCAAGCGCCGACAAACCCATAACATATTCTCGGAACTTGGCAATCTTAACATCCATTCTCTTCATCATCTCCGGATGATCGCCTACGCGATCCATCATCCCCGCTCCGAGATCGGACCCACTTTCAGTACACGCTCGTTTAGAGCTGTCGTTTTCTCTACCAATATCATCTCCAGCACGTACTTGGTCGTTCTTCATCCCAGCAACGGCCTTACCCTTGTCTTTCTTGCATTTCCGGGTAAGGGGCCCCTGAAGCTGCTTTTCAACCTGTTCCTCTTCAATAGCCATCACCTCCGCAGTTTGCTCGGTCTCTTTCTCCACCACGGGCATCCCTTGCGGAATGTCACCAGCAACATCAAGGTCCTCATGCGTGGAGAGCACGCCCCCCATGCTCTGAACCACCTGGTTCGCATCTTCAAGCGAAGAGAACGACGCTAGGGATCCGGAAGCAACAGCAAAAGCTTCCTCCGTAGTATCAAGGCCAACTCCAAACTCATTTGGATCAAAATCCATGCTGACACGGGGATCTCCTGGACCTGCACGACAAGAAAGAACGGAAAATTTAGACCACAGTAACAACAGCACATCGAACGAAATGAACAAAACCTACAACCCCGGCCCCTCACCTACAACAGCGACGTTCACGGAAATCGCTTCCAGTTCCGCCAACTCTCCGGCCTTGAAGTTGTATCCACGTTTTCACTTCTCAAAGTCCGCTGCCGTCCATCCGGATAACTGAGCCATTCGCCATTGGTTCCAAATATAGTACCCGGCAGCTAGGAAGTGACGCACAAGCTCGTCGACGTCTTGCTTACGATCTTTATCTGTCGGAAGCCCCTTTAAGTATGACACGAGCCGCTCCTTAAAAGGCAACTTTTCTCGAGGCTTCAGCCAATGACTGGAATCCATAGGCTCCTCGTTCCACACTACTCGAAAAGGGAAGTCGCCGTCCAGCTTTCGCACCAAAAAGTAACGGTGCCTATACTCATGAACTTTGTCCTTCAACCCGCCAATTACCTTGAACTTTTGGTGCGAGAAGGTAACATGTTGAGATCGAGGCCCCTTATTTGGCCGAAAGAACTCGCGGAATACCAACCCAGTTGCCCGATATCCAGCCGATCGACATAACGAGTAGAAGGCCACCATCATCCTCCACCCGTTCGGATGGATCTGACCAGGGCACAGATCGTACTCCTTTAAAACCTCCACGAAAAAGGGAAGTAGGGGCAGCCGCATCTCCGATTCAAACTGATCCTCGTAAACGATAAGCTCGTTAGCGCCACCCGCATAATGAGCACGGATGTCTTCTCCGAGCGCAACTAACTCGTAGGGCTTCCCCAATCGATACACCACGGAAATAGCGGCCAAATCCGCAGCGACAATAATGTTATGCGCATCTTCGACCGAAAAAGATTCTGGCCATTTTGGCCGCTCCACTCCCTCAAACCGCCGACCATCAATATTTGTGACCCCCACATCACGCGTCTATACCCTCTGGCACATCTCCTCGTAAATCGAGGCCAGGGGACGCTCTTCGATAATCAAGCCCTCTGGTACTACAACAACTACCTCCAGAACTCCGGCGGCAACTCCTCCTAACGGCCGCTCGACACTCAACGGCGCACGCTCTACGGTTTTCTTCCTCTTTCTCGCACAAGAAGCACTCTCCTCTCCCACGGTTGCCCACCTTTTTCTTTTTACGACCCGCGTTCGCGAGGCGTCAAACAGCGTAAAATCACCCGGGGTCACTGACGGCAATCTTCTTAGGGCTCCCCGTGAAGAACCCTCTGACATACTCCCCCTCCCCAGAAAAAACAACTAAACAAAAGAGTGAAAGATAGGAGAAATAAGAGGTACGACTGACCTCACAAAGGTTACGACAAACGTCGTAAGGAATGATCAGCAAAGCTCCGTCAACTAATCTGCCCGGTACCCAGCAAGCGTGACTAAAATGGCGGAGCACCAACGGAACGATCCGCAGGGAATAACGGCTTCAAAAGTGAAACGAGACGGTCCACAAACAGAAAGGGGAAGAAACTCTGGCGAAATAAACCGAAAAAGAGGGTTTTCCCCCTGCATTTTTATAACCAGCCAAAAATGGAGGCGCCGGCAACGCACGATATTCAAGGTTTTTTTACGGCGCATGCAGGGGCATTTAATGAAGGGGCAATAAATTACGCACTAAAATCCATGAGCGCATGCATAGTTCTGAAAGGTCTCAATGAGGAAATCGAGCACCTTCCATCCAGCTGTCCACCACTCGTTAAAAAGGGAATAAATGCTATTAAATCTATGTCTCCTCGCATGAAATACTCGGCTAACCTCGCCGGGGGGGGGGACTACTTGATTCGGAATGTCACTTAGGCCCAAGAGGCCCAACAATGCCCGACCACCGAATGGGCCAGGACGGCAGGAGGCCCGTAGGCCCAGGCCAATCCGTTATAAATAGGCCAATGAAGGAAGAAGAAGGGATCGGGTAACTAATTTCCTACCTCTTTAACATGTGATTACTAAGCTTTCTAGAACCACTAACTGTCTTAATCTTCGGAGTGTCCGCAGGGACCGATCCCCGCGCAGAGCCGACCCCCGAAGAAGCCAGACCTTCCCGACGGAGATCCAGATCACTATTCCGCATTCCCATATTAAAATGTATGACAATCTTTCACTTTTATTATTTTTATCTTAGATTTACACCTAAAGACTGTAAAAAAAAATTTAAAAGAACAAATACATTCGCTTTAAGATAATTTTCTTTTGAGTTTAGTTAATATCCAATATTAATGTATGTACTACTTTATACGTTCACATTAATCTAATTATTAAATTTGTATTCAAACTTTATCAAATAAACTATGTGATTTGATATATTTGTGATTCACTCTATTAGCAAAAACATTGTAAATCTTTTTTTACAAAAAAAAATCATTATAAATCTTAACACAATTTTAAAAATGAGTATTTTCGTCTTTTACATTATTTTGGTTTTGATTTAATTAGAAATTTGGGTTAATACACATATTTGCCCCTATGTTTTCTCGAAAAAACAGATTTGCCCTTATATCAAATAAACCCACTAATATGTCCTCATATATTTTAAATAATAGCAAAATGCCATAATCTAACAGAATGGTGAGATGGCACTAACAGTGCAACACCTCAGCTTCCATGTCATATCCACCTCATCTGCCACCTCAACTAAACATTGCCATGTCAGATCTTTTAGCGACGAAATTTTATGACGAATTTCATACGACGACAAAATTTTACGTGTTGATATTTTCAATTTTATCGCCAAAAAAGACCTACCGACAGATTTACTGATGAAAATTCTTCCTTATTAAAATTTTAGATTTAATTTTTTTTATTAAGGTTTAGATGAAAAAAAGAACAAACCCCACGCATGAAGCATTACTGAGACAAGAGTCGTCAAATAAATATTACACACTATTATTTTTTAACAAATTAGTAACAGTTACAAATATTACACACAACTGATTAACATGAAAAAAAATATTACAAATATTACACACAACTGTAAAGTGTAGATAACTATCAGTTAGCAGAACATAATAATACATTTTACACCAAACCAATATAATCCTTGCTCACATATGGTGCAATAACGCCCAAACACCCAGCAGCATGTCTATCAATCTTGAGATTCCTGCTTCCTCACGGGCCTCCCCCTTTTCTTCTTCTTCTGAGGTACGCTCTTCTTATGCGATGGTGTTTTATCATCCTCATCTGAATCAACAGTTCTGAAAATCAAGCAGTACAAAGTTCAGGTTTACTTCAATCCAATTAACTATAGGAATGTCATAAACATTTATCATGACTTGAAACAAAAGAAGCTTTGGAATTCATAAAAAATAATTGTTCCTAATCCTCTTGGTATGGGTTAATATTGCAAAAGAAACAGAAGAGCATGGACGAGAACACTGCTGTTTCATATCTGCAAAACAATTCAGTAGATATCAAAACTATATGCTCATATCTTATTTGTGATGGGCAAACTTCATAGGATTTCTGTTTCTTTCCCGTGTCCAATACCATTTCCTAAATATATATTTTCTTAAATAGCTTTTCCCGTTATCCATTTCCGTTTTCGTGCCTGTGCAAGTGCAACATATGTTATTAGAATATTGGTAAAATGAAATTTGTATATAGGAAAAAACCAAATTTTAGCTTGTGCACTTTGTTAAGTATTTTTGTTTTGGGAACATTTAAACCTTACTAAACAGGTCCGTTATGTTAGGCAGATCAAAGTAAAATTGCAGAAACTAAATAGTAAAGCTAAAAATGGTCTACTTCCGATGCATATACTATGTGTCTTTTGGCATACCAGCAGAATTGGTATCCAGTTCTGGAACTGGATAGCAGTTCTGTTTCGAACCAAGTCAGTCCATGTTATCCCCTACACAAGGTTATTCAATTCCGTTTGATTCAAGACAAGATGGAGCAGGGTTTTCAACCTATGACCGAACTAAAGGACTCACCGCCATGGTTTGATTGTTTTCCTCATTTGATATGGTTTCACTTTTCTAAAATTAAAAGTCTAGATGCTTGATTACAAATAAACAGAGGTCATCATCATTTTTCAAGTCACCAAGAAATTGAAACGTGATAATAAATTTGATATCTAAATATAAACATAGACTACAAGCACACAATTCTTCCAAATTATTTAATGTTGACTTTAGAGTTGGTATTCAACGGATGAAAATAACTTCGAGGCCAAGTCTTTGAGTCTCGGAAAACTCAGAACATACCATGAGGTGTCCAACATTTGCATGCAAAACAGAAGAAGTGAGCAGCCTCCAAAATTGTCCCTCGTCGATAAGACTATTAACCTATAAATATTATAAAATAACACAAAGAATCCACAAATTAGAAATTTCAATACCAAACATGACTCATGCCTGCATTCTCCTTAACTTCCTATTTGTCTAACCTTGGCTCCCCACAACAAGAGCTTCCCTTGTGTAGCCATTTGTGCAACAAAAACTCTGCATTCAGGATGGATAGCTGATATAAACCACTGCTTTATATGTTTTCATTGTGACTAATTTACACATTTAAGAACTAAGAAATATAAAGACAACAGAAGTAGCTAGAGAAACCAGAGGTTTATTTGACAAAGTAAAGTGTCATTAAGTAGCTATTGCATCAAACAATTGAGAAATGAGCAACCATATTTAGTTTCTGTCCAACAAAAGATATCAAAGAACATTATTTGATCATTCCCTTATTCACACTATATATAAACTGTATGCTCATTTGAAGCATTGGATACCAAGTTAATGCCTATGAATTTCTCATGTGGCAAATATCTGAGCAAGAAAAATTTAAAGAGCATAGAAAATTATTTGTAAAAACAGTTATACAAGTACATAATAGCAGCATAATAACAAGTTCCCAAATCATTCACAGAAAACAAGGTTTACAGCTGAATCATACCGATCGACGACGTGATAAGTCCAAAATCGACCTGCAATAAGGATCCCAGAAAAATTGATATTCACTGAAGCTGGAAAACGAGAATCAATAGAAAATAATCCATTAAAAACCAAAACACTCAATCAATTAAACAAGAAAAATTACAGAGATTCAATAATAGGAAGAAAGATGAAACCATTTCAAAAGAAACTAACCTCATGATTTAAAGTGGCCGGGCTAATTTACAAAGACATGACTGGAGAAAACTCCAAGTTTATTTTCCTTTGCTTCCTCGTTTCCCAGAGAAGAAAACATAGCCTCGTTGTTCTCCTCCATTTTCTAGCCGCCTTCGTTCTTCTTCCTAGAGATGAAGATGAAAGTGAAAGGTCATTTTGACTTTCAATATATTCAACCGTTAAATTAGGGTTTGGGCATGTGTTGGCAAGTGACGTGGAATCACGTGGCGTCGCACGTGGCACGCCGTTTGTGCCACATCGCACTTCTGTTAGTTTAGGGTATATTTGTAGGTTTCTAAAAAATATAGGGAGATTTTAGTGGGTTTATTTGATATAAGGGCAAATCTGTTTTTTCGGAAAAACACAAGGACAAATATATGTATTAACTCTAGAAATTTTCTCTCACCTTACCATTTCTTCTTGCTCAAGACATCTTCTCCATAGCAATTTTTTTATCTAAACCGTATAAGAAGCACTACCATTCTTCTACGTCCACTTTTATGATCCGGTCGACACGTCTCCAATCTCCAAAGTTGCATCAAATCTTCATCTCCTTCTTGTTCTGAAATCATAATTGTCACAGTAGAATTACATTTGTTGTTTACAAAGATTTAGATTTATAGTGAAATCCAATAATTGTATGATTTTGAATTGTCAACGTGAGCTTTATTTTCAAATGGAAAATAGAATAAAATGAAATGAAACCAATCTTAGGGAGTGTGTGGTTCAAACTTTGGAATTGGAATTGGAATCGCAATCGAAATGCTACGGAATCATAATCGAAATGCCTATTTATTTATTTTGTTTGGTTTAACCCGGAA
The DNA here is from genome assembly GCF_963576675.1 of Euphorbia lathyris. Classification (NCBI taxonomy): domain Eukaryota; kingdom Viridiplantae; phylum Streptophyta; class Magnoliopsida; order Malpighiales; family Euphorbiaceae; genus Euphorbia; species Euphorbia lathyris. Next base: position 27,295,999 of record NC_088916.1, read on the forward strand.
TCGGAATTGAATTACTTTTAGAAGTGTTTGGTTCAAATTTTAGAATCGGAATCAGAATACGAACAAGATTAAAATTAATTAGATAATAATATATTTAACAAAGTAAATAAAAACCATTTTTTATAAAATAAATAAATAAATAAATACCATTAATAATAACAAAATTGAACAACAAAAATCAATTTATATTATACAACATATTAAAAAAAAATATTAACAATAAAATAATATTTCACAATATATTAATATATTAAATAATGAACATTATAGTAAAAAAAAACAAAAAAAACAGAAAACATTATAAAAAGAAAAATAAATAAAAAACAAATAAACAAATAAACTTGCCATGTGCGTGGATAAGAGGAAAAACAGTTTTTGATTCCTATTGGAATCAAATTTACCGATTAGAAAGGAAATCACTACCCTATTCCATTATTAAATTTAATTAACCAAACACTATAAAGAGAAATAACTCATTCTCATTCTCATTCCTTAATACTTTTTGACTCAACCAAACACTCTCTTAAACTGATATTATATTTAATATTTATATGCTTCGATTCTTTGATTGGAAATTGGAATCAAATGTGCTTTTCAATTAGGTTTAAACGGTTAAAATAGATTAGAGAAGATAAAAACAACATTGTACCTAGAAGAATAGATAAAATGATGAAACCGATAAGATTTTTTTGTCTAATTTTTTTTCTGCTTTAATACTTGTAAAATATATATTTTTTATATTTCGACATGTCATAATTTTTGTTGAGTTTTCAATTTTTAGGAAGAATAAGAGGGAGCTCAAGCTAATTATTTGATACAATTAATAATATATGAGAATATATGTCATTGTGTAATGAACAACTTATTCCTATTTTGAAATACAAGTAGACATCTAATGCAAGTCAAACCAGAGCATGTTAATCAGTTCGTATCTATTCAATTCATAACATAACATTAATTTTGAAATACAAACAACAAGAACATTTCATATACATATTCAAGTCACAACAGAATATTAATCAGTCAAATAAACATCAAGCTTAATAATTCAACCTGTTTGTCTAACTTATGCATACATGCTAATCAGTTCATACTTATTTGTGCCTAACTTGTTTATCTAACTTGTTCATATATGTCATATGATGTAATGAACAACTTATTCTTATTTTGAAATACAGAGTAGACATCTAACGCAAGTCAAACCAGAGTATATTAATCATTTCGTACCTATTCAAGTCACAACAGAATATTACTTTTGAAATACAAACATCAAGCTTAATCAGTTCAACTTGTTTGTCTAACTTGTGCATACATGTTAATTAGTTCATACCTATTCATGCCTAACTTGTTCACATATGTCATATTCTGTAATGAACAACTTATTCCTATTTTGAAATACAAAGTAGACATCTAATGCAAGTCAAACCAGAGCATGTTAATCGGTTCGTATCTATTCAATTCATAACAAAAAATTAATTTTGAATACAAACAACAAGACCATTTCATATACCTATTCAAGTCACAGCATAACATTAATCAGTGAAACAAACATAAAGCTTAATAGTTTAACTTGTTTATCTAACTTGTGCATACATGCTAATCAGTTCATACTTATTCATGCCAGACTTGAATTAGACATATAATGCAAGTGAAATCAGAGCAAGCTTAATCAGTTCATACCTATTCAAGTCACAACAGAACATTAAACAGTCAAACAAACATCAAGCTTGATAGTTCAACTTGTTTGTCTAACTTGTGCATACATGCTAATCAGTTCATATCTATTCATTCCTGACTTGTTTGTCTAACTTGTGCATATATACTAATCAGTTCATACTTATTCATGCCTAACTTGAATTAGACATCTAATGTAAGTCAAATCGGAGCAAGCTTAATCAGCTCATACCTATTCAAGTCACAACAGAATAGTCTGCATGTACACGCCTCGTATATAAGCATGCTAATCAATTCATACATATTCAAGTCAAACCAGAGCATGCTAATCAGTTCATACATATTCAATTCAAACTAGGACATTAATTTTGAAATACAAACAACAAGAACATTTCATATACATATTGTTGAACACCTTTTTTTGTGTGAATTGGATTGTGTCGAGCGTGCCAGAAAGTTTGTGGAAAACTTACAAAAATTGGAAATCTAACTTCTAGATCAAAAGATTGTATAAAAGACTTAAAGGACATAAAACAACCTAAAGTTCGTCAATTATAACTACAAATATCGAGATTAATTGAAGGAAACGATGCCGAAATTGAAATTGAGAATAAAAAAGAATGCTTGAATAATTGGAATTGAGATTCTGAAATTGAAAGGATTACAGATATAGGAATTGAATTGGAAGAACTTGAAATTTAAAATTGCAAGAAAGTTCGTAGAACTAAAGCAATTGAAAATCGAAAGAGATTGGCAAGATTGTTGTAGAGATTTTGTTAAGACTTTTGAGTCATTGTTGAGTTTTGTTGATTGTTTTGATTGTTGATTGAGTTGGCTCCTTCTCCCTGCTGCCAAAACTTGTATTTATACAGTAAATATAAGTAGGTAAATGTCCATCAAGTAAGTTCCACGTTTTAGTGAGAAAGTTCCAATAAGTTCTATAACTACTCTCATCCACTAACTGTTTTTTGCTGCTGAATTATACTTTTCTTCTGTAACAAATATATTGAAAACTGTCCATCAAGAAAGTTTCACATTTCATCAAGTAAGTTTCACGTTTCAGTGAGAAAGTTCTGTAACTGCTCAGCAAGGATGTTCCATAACTGCTTTCCCCCACTAACCCATGTTTCAGCTCCACTACCTCCCCACTATCTCCACTCCTCAACTTCCCAACTTCCACGAATTTGTATAGCTCCATCATGTATTTAATGGGTTAATTACCTAATTCAGCCAGAATAATTGGTAAAATACCAAATCGGTCCAATACTTCTAATTTCTCACACATTTTGACAAAAAAAGGATACAATTGGCAAAATAATACCAAATCCAAGCCAAATTAAATTTCCTAATTACCTAATTGCCCCTAAACTCCATCAATTATTTTAATTTGGGCCAAATTAAGTAGATTAATTACGAAATTGGCCTAAATTAAAATATGGGTGAAACACATATTCAAGTTACAACAGAACATTAATTAGTTAAACAAACAACAAGCTTAATAGTTCAACTTGTTTGTCTAACTTGTGCATACATGTTAATCAGTTTATACCTATTCATGTCTAACTTGAATTAAACATCTAATGCAAGTCAAATCAGAACATGTTTAATCAGTTCATACATATTCAATTCTATTGGAGTTTAGTGTCCTAAAGACAATTGTTTTAGGATATTAATATTAATGAATAAATTGTTTATTTGATCATTTGATTAATCAGATATATAGCATTAAAATGAAACTATATATAAAGGCAAGAATCTTTCATAAAGAAAGTAACTCTAAGTTTATTTAAGTAGTTATAAAGTGTTCATACAAGCATGAAGTGAGGCTGTACTTTATAATAGACCAATAGACTTAAAGTAAACCCAAGTCAAGTGATATGTTATAGGGGTTGGCATATTGCTGTTGAGACTTGCATGTAACGGTGTTTTCTGTCGAGACAGAAAGCTGATCTCACAAGATTTAGATATTCGGATATCTAGACAGTTACATGGATCCGGTGAAGGAGTTCATTAGGATTGGGACCCGACTTGAGATAACAGAATGGATTGATTTATCTAATGTGTCAACTGTTCATCTCATTGGTATTAGTAGGTATAACTAATCCTCAGACTCAAACATTCGTTAATTAGTGATTCTGGATTATGGAGTCTGATACTTTGATTCTGTGCGAGCACGATCCAATAGGTGAGAGCCTAGGGTGTGTGAGAGCAGGGTTGGGTATCACACAAAGTAATTGCAGAATAGTTAATGTCAGATTGAGCATTCGTCACTCCCGGTAAGTGGGAGATATATCCAAATGGCCGCTTGTGGTGAATTGACTGAAATCCTTGCAAGGTGATACAGTTAAGAGTAGAAATGAACATTTCACTTAACTTATCTTTTCAGAGTGAATTCAACCTGTACAAGTAAAACCGGACTCTTCGTTATATGTAACCTTGACACATTCCATGGTTATAAGGAATTGACTGACAGGATATAGTTGATGAAGGATCGTATTATACTGTACCTAATACAGAAAGGTTAACGTCAGTTATCAACCTGACTTCTTAATTGCTCTGGGGGAATATCATAGGTTCTGCTAGTAACAGTTCGCGACGGTATTCCGTTATATATATGTTGGAATTAATCGTGATGAATAATTTCAAAGGATATATACGGCTAGTGGCAATAAAGAACCTAATGGGTCGCATATGGGACTTGGAAACGGAGGACGAAAACGTAATTAGCGGGACACAGACACATGGGCCGAAATTTACATATTAGTTAGGGATATTAATTTAGTTTAATAATTATAATTAGATTATGATTATGAATTAAACTAAAGAATTATCTGATAATATTAATTGGATATTTTATGCAATTAAAACTCTAATTAATTATCCCTAACATTAATTAATTATTAATTTGATTAATAATAATTATCTAAATATAATTAGTTATTGTTTAGATAATATTAAAGTGTTTATTTAATTATCTAATTAGGAATCCTATTCAGAATAAGATTCCAATTAATTAAATTCCTAACACAACTGTGATTAGGGTTTCGGAAGTCTATAAATAGACCCCCTAACCTCAGTATTTCGGCCAACATAGAAACAAGAGGAGGAGGAATTGTTCCGTCGTCGTCTCGGCTAATTTACTTTATTTCTTACTCCCTCTTTGATCTCGTATCCATTTCTGTTAGAGGCAATCATTGCGATTGCTATTTATTAAAGGTTGATTACTGCTTAGTTTTGTTTTGTGTTGAATCAAACGTTCGTGGTTCACGAGTTGATAATAACAAGTTGTGGGCACTTCGTTTGCAACGGTAGATAGTTCTTCGATAAAGGTATTACTTTCTATCTCTCTTTATATGAAATAACAATTAACAGATCTTGGAAAAGGGAAATAGATAAATAGATAAAATTTTATTATTCCGCTATGACTAGGCTTGTCTATTTTCTTACATTGGTATCAGAGCCTATGTTAATCTGTTATTTCATATATGTAAATAAAAGGGTTTTTTCAATCAAATTGAATAGATTTATTGTTAGGTTAATTAATTAATCGGTTAGTTTAATTAATCTAAAGATAAATAAGTTTTGATTACTTGATAATTAAAACTGATTATGCATAGCTCCTAATTGTTTCGGTTGATAATCGTTTAAACAAAACATTAAAGGTTTTATGGTTGGATAATTAAAACGTTTTATTTTATTAAATCAGAAAGATAAAAACTGATATTCTGAAAATTGTTTTGAAACAATTATATGTATATATATAATTTTAAATAAAAAAAATATAAAACAGTAGCGTCGGGGTCGCTGCCGCGAGGCAGCCACCCGGCGCCACTATTGCTGGTTGCTGCTAGCGGCAGCAACCAGCAGTAGTGCGACGCTGCTGCCGTTAAGGCGGCAGCGCCGTGGTGCCGGCTGTTGCCCTAGGGCAATGGCCTTAACGTTTGGGTCGGGACGATTAAATTGGCCTGGCCCAATCACTGATACGGGTTTTTAAAATTGTTTTGAAACAAGCCCAGGTTTTAAATATATATATATATATATGTATATGTTTCATAATATAATAATTTGTTTTGATTATCAAAACCAATTTATTTAAAAGTTTGTTTTACATAAATATTTGATATAAGTAATTCAAATCATTAAATGAATTGTACGAATTAATTAGGGTATGCATAATTAAAATTGGATGTAAATTAATTTAAGTTGTTAATTTGATTAACTCAAATATTACATAAATAGTTTATGTAATCAACCAATTAAATTAAATTTAATTGAGTCTTTGCATGTTTGGCGTTATGGACATATTAGACCCTCTATAATAGTTATTTAGTATTTTGGTATTTTAAATAGGACCTGCGTGTCCTGCCTTCTCTTACCCTCTATTGTATTTCTCTTCTCATCCAAATCCCTTCAAGTAAATTGAAGTTTCTTAGAAATTGAATATTGTTGTAATTCAAGGCGCCAAGGAGAAGACGGAGGACCCAAAGAGAAATATGTAATAGTTAGTATTTCCCTAGGGTGACCCTTTATTCCGTTTCTGGCTCAACAGAATAAACTTAGAGATATGTCCATAATTGTCAATGTTGAATGTATGAATGTTTGATATGTGCTAAAGCAAATCAAGACTAGGTTAGATTATGAGACTTAAATAAAATCCCTCACTAATCAAAAGTTAAGTAAATAAGCAAGTTATTAAAATCGGTTGCCCCTCCCTAATATTATAATTCAGCCGACAGTACTGGGGGCCTTTGGGTTGTTGAGTAAACTCAAGCTCGGGGTCTTATGGTAACACCTGAATTATCGAAAAAATTGTTTTTCACGAATATGGGGTAATGCTTAAATTAGGATAGAATAATTGGATGAGTAAACTCATGTTGTTTTAACCTAATGGGCAATATGGTTGGGATTGATAGACGACACATATCAGTTACTAATGTGGTTAGTAACCCAACAACCTAGAAATCACATGTTTTGATGTGATTGATTACATGAATCTACCTAATGAATAAAACTAGCTTGTTGAGTAAACTCAAGGTGAAATTTCAGGAGTTAGGATTCTAGCTCACTAAAGGAATTGTGAATATCCTTCGAATGAATATAGAGGGTTATTAATTTGGTAAAATAGTGGGAGCAATTTAAAAACATAAAAGTCCAACGTATTTAAATTGTAAGTGAATTAAACAAATGAATAACATCCGTCACTTTTCTCACTCTCAGGTTAATTTTATCAAATCGTACTCTAAAACAATCATGTCGAAAACCGATCTAAGAAATATCCTTACCGATAACAAGTTGAATGGTTCAAACTTCACCGACTGGTTTCGTAACCTCAAAATTGTTTTGAAGTTCGAAAAGATACGGTATGTACTGGATACATCGATACCCGTTCTTCCGGCCGATGATGCACCCATTGAAGAGATTGATGCCTATCAGAAGCATAAATCTGATGATGAACACGCCGGGTGCATCATACTTGCATCAATGACACTAGATCTGCAAAGGCAACATGAGGAGATGAATGCCTATTCTATTATCATGCACTTAAAGGAGTTGTTTGGAAAACAGACTCGGTGTGAACGTTTTGAGATATCAAAACTGTTGTTTCGCTGCAGGATGCAAGAGGGCACATCTGTTATGACACATTGTGTCAAGATGATTGGCTATATCACCAAACTTTCAAGTATTGGCTTTGCGATGGATCATGAACTAAGTGAAGACTTGCTTCTTCAATCCCTCCCAGAAAGTTATTCACAGTTCACCATGAACTACCAAATGAATGACTTACATACCTCTCTTGAAGAGCTTGCCAATATGCTCAAGACTGTTGAGCCCAACCTGAAGAAAGATAAGGTGGTACCTGCTCTTGTGATTGAGGGATCAAAGAAGAGTTGAGAATTTTCCCAATCCTAAATATCCCAAGAAGAACAAGGGAGGTAAGTCAGCCCAGGCCAAAGGAAAGCAAGTTAAGAAGCCCACAGGGGAATGCCACTTTTGTGGTAAAGATGGGCATTGGAGGAGAAATTGCAAAGAGTACCTAGCTTCTCTCAAGAAGGGAAAGAACGGTGCTTCAACTTCTGGTATGTTCTATATTGAAATTAACTCAATTTCGCCGTCTGAATCTTGGGTATTAGATACCGGGTGTGGATCTCATATTTGTATGAATATGCAGGAACTAAAGCAGACTAGGGAATTAAAGAAAGGAGACATAAACTTGCGAGTAGGAAATGGAGCAAGAGTTGCCGCCCTCGCAATTGGAGATTATGTTTTGAGTTTGCCCTCTGGGCTTGTAATAGAATTAAGGAACTGTTTGTATGTTCCAGAGATGTCTCGTAACATTATTTCTATTAGCTATCTGGTTGATGATGGCTTTCATGTTTCAATTAAGAACAATGGTTGTGAATTTTATAGAAATAATATTTTCTATTTTTCAGGAATATCATTAAATGGGATTTATATTTTGAATGATAAAGTTTCTGCTTTCACAATTGATACCAAAAGACTTAGATTAGATAATTCAACTTACTTATGGCATTGTCGTTTAGGCCATATAAACCAGAGACGCATGCTTAAGCTACATCAAGATGGGCTTATAGAATCAATTGATTTTGAATCAATGGGAACATGTGAGTCATGTTTAAAAGGAAAAATGACAAAGACACCCTTTAGCAATAAAGGTCAGCGTGTATCAGACACTCTAGGATTAATACATTCATATGTATGTGGTCCTATGTCAGTCCAAGCAAGAGGAGGATTCAGATACTTCATTAGCTTCATAGATGATCATACCAGATATGGTTATATCTATTTGATGAAGCACAAGTCAGAAGCTTTTGAGAAATTCAAATGCTTTAAGAATGAAGTTGAGAATCAAACAGGAAAGACTATCAAGATACTTCGATCTGATCGAGGTGGAGAATATCTTTCTGAAGAATTTATGAGTTATCTAAATGAATGTGGAATATGCTCACAATGGACACCTCCTTATACACCACAACACAATGGTGTATCAGAAAGGAGAAATTGCACCTTACTAGATATGGTACGATCCATGATGAGCACCACTTCTCTTCCAAAATCATTCTGGGGCTATGCCCTAGAAACTGCCCTATTTACCTTAAACCGAGTTCCAACCAAATCTGCCAGTTCCACACCATTCGAACTATTCGTTGGTAGAAAACCCATCTTCTCTTTCATGAGAATATGGGGATGTTCAGCATACGTCAAACATATTGTGTCAGATAAATTAGATCCCAAATCTGACAAGTGTTTCTTCATTGGATACCCAATGGAAACCATGGGATATTACTTTTATCATCCAGATGACCAAAAGGTAATAGTATCCAAACACGCGGTGTTTCTAGAGAAAGAGTTTCTGGAAGAAACACAGAATGGAAGCGTGATTGAACTTGAGGAAGTTCAAGAGGAATCACATATTGAAAACGCGGAAGAAGTTGAACCTGAACCTGTTTCACTAGATGAAACACAAGTGTCATATCCCACTCGTAGGTCTTAAAGAATTCGTGAACTCCCAATTAGATATGGTTTTCTAGTGGGAGATGACGAACTGGTTCCCGTGTTAGACGATGAACCCAAAACCCACGAAGAAGCTCTTACTAGTCCAGAATCTAAAGCATGGCTTGAAGCCATAAATTCTGAATGGACTCCATGTATACTAACCAAGTGTGGACTTTGGTTGATCCACCCGAAGGGATCAAACCCATTGGGTGCAGGTGGATCTTCAAGAAGAAGACAGACATGGATGGAAAGGTTAGTGTTGAAACACCTTTCCAACATGATTTTGATTTGACAAAATTATTTAAGTTAATCCATGATTAAGACAATTAAATTTAAGTGCTTTGATTTAATTGTACTAATGCGTTTGTTCAATGTTAAGTATAAAAATATTTATAAGAACAGAAATCAAATTAAGACAGAACATAGTCAGTATGACTACATAGCACGAGCTGAGTAAAGAATAACTCAGTACGAAAGAAGGAAAGTCTTCTTCAGAACCGAAGCTTACAAATGAAGCTAATCACAGAAGCTGAGTAAAGAGCAACTCAGCATAAAAGAAGAGAAGTCTTCTTCGGAACTATATCTTGCAGAACGAAGCTGACCATGGAAGCTGAGTGAAAGGCAACTCAGTATCGGAATTGGCAACAATCAAAGACAACGGTTATCAAAGTCATGCTAAATGATTTTTAAGACAGCACCAATGATCTGTTTGCTAAAAGACAAGATCCGACAACTGTCTGCACCAATAATAGAAACTTTGGAATTACACAAAGAGTTAATTTCGAGATGCATAAGTCAAATGTTCGCCATCAAAAAGATGAAACCTGTACAAGAAGACAAACCTGCGAGAAGAAGACAAGCCTGGCGCCTGCGGAATTCAGACGACAGGATTGGCCTGCAAATCTGAAGCTGACCAGAACATGTCGCAAGAAAGGACCGTTTGAATTCAACGGATAGATCCTAATTCAAATGATTGTGTCTTCAGATTTCAACTATAAAAGGACAAGTACACTTCTTGGATCTTTTGCCGAAAACACAAGTGAAAAAGATATACATACAAAGCACATCAAAACAAGAAAAAGATCTGACACCAAATTTCTATCTCTGTGTAAAAGCTAGAGTGATTTTTGTAATCATCTAAAGTGTTCTTTGTCTGAAAAAGAACAAGTTTTTATCAATTGTAAAATTGAGAGAGGTGTGCTGAGTACTCGGTTTTAAGTACTCAGTGGTAGAGAAATCTAGGTGTTCGGTTATAGCACTTAGTAGGAGTTGAGTAGACGAATAGAGGAAGGTACTCTTGCATATTCAACTTCCTTGTAAACGGTTTGTGCTCTACCTTTAAAAAGCTCAGTATTGGATTGAAAAAGCCCAGAGGGATTCTGGGGACTGGACGTAGGCTGAGAGGCCGAACCAGGATAAGTCGTGCTGAGTCATTTCTAACTCTCTCTCAAAATATATCTGTATGTGTTGCTTGTTATATTTACTCAGTATATAAACTGTTTAAGCTGACACTGAGTAAATTAGAGTGCTGAGTTGGAAGCTGACCACAAAAGTGTCATTTCCCAACTCGCAAGTAAAATAGTTCTAGTCAGTATCTGGCTAAAACCGTTTTACGCCTCACTCGGCCGTGCTGACCAAAACTAGGGGTGGACACGGTTCGGTTAACCGGTCCATAGGGTAAAAAAATTAACCGAACCAAAACTATCGATTTTTTAACCATCCAAACCGAAACCGGTCCATAGTTATCGGTTAACCATATGATCGGTTAACCATTAATTTCGGTTAGGTTTTTCGATTAACGGTTTTTAACCAATTCTCACTGGTTAACCAAAAATCAACGGTTAACCATAATTTTTTACCCAAACCTAAATTTTTAAACAATATTAAAATACATCTAATTTCAAATTCCAAACGAAATGGATTCATATAGAAGTTCAGAATTCAAACGTAAGTACCGAACTAAATAAAGAATCCATTAAGTTTACATTTAAAACGTAAAGAAATATTCAAACCATTAGCAATTTCAATACATCAAAGTACTTATTACAACATTAATTCATTACAACTTCTCGATCATCCTATTCCTCACATCGTCTCTTCTCAATCATCATTCAATTGTGATTATCAGTGACACAAGACTCTGCAAAAAAAAATAATAATAAAAAGTTAAACTAAATAGCAAACATTAGCATTAGCAAATGTTAGTAGACATTAGTAGACATTAGCATTAGCAAATGTTAGCAGACAAACATTAGAAAAAAAGCATACATTAGTTAGCATTAGCATACAATTTAGTTGCACAGGCATTAGCATTAATATTAGCATTAGCAGACAAATTAAACCCATAAATTTAATTGCACAAACATTAGCATTAACAGACAAATTTAGTTGCACAAACATTAGCATTAACTGACAAATTAAACTCGGAAATTTAGCACCACAAACATTAGCGTTAGCAGACAATAAATTTAGTTGCACAAACATTAGCATTACAAATTAAACCCTTAAATTTAGTTGCACAAACATGAATTGAAATTAAACCCAGACATTAGCAAAAACCCATACATTAGTTGCACTTTAACCCAGAAAATTTAGTTGCACAAACATAAGTAGAAATTTAACCCAGAAATTTACTTACATCACTGTGTGAGACGGAATAGAACGACGAGACAGAATAACGATGTGCGAGACTCTCTGCGATACATAATGACACTATTCAAGATGGACCGACGCTGTGCGAGACGGTGAGGGAATGAGAGCACTCGGAAGGGATGAATGGTGGAGAAACGATGGTGGAGGAATGGATGGAGGAACTGCGGTGGAGGATGGAGATCGCTAGGTAGGTGGTGGTGGTTGCGGCTGGCTCCTTTGTTCTTCTCTTAGTTTAGGGTTTCGTTTTTTTAGACAAAAGAAAGAATAATGAATTCATAAGGTTATGTTTGAAAAGAATAAGTATAATAATTAATTTATATATAATATATTTTTTTATATATGTATATATTTGTATAAAGTATTAGTACTGTATAAATAATGTTATAATAGTATAGTATAGGTATATAATATTTTTAAAAAAAAAATAAATATATATATATATATATATATATATATATTAAACGGTTCGGTTAACCGTAAACCGCGGTTTTTGAACACCTCAAACCGAAACTGAAACCAGAATATATTTTCAATCCTATAACAAAACCGTCGGTTCGGTTAACCGCTTTTTCCGGTTCGGATTATCGGTTACCGGTTTGATCGGTTTTTTGCCCACCCCTAACCAAAACTGAGTTGTGAAACTCGAAGAATTATATCAAGTCAGCATAATTAAAAAGAAAAAGTTATATTAGTTCCTAACCCCCCCCCCCCTTGAAACTAATCACACGGGACCAACAAGTGGTATCAGAGCCTAATAAGCTCACTACTCAAAGATATAACTATCTTGAGCTGATCACGATAAATGGCTGAGAACAGCACTCGTTTCCTTCCAAGGAACCAAACAACACAGATACTCCCTGAAGGATTATCAATTAGTCGGCCTCCCCTATTCTTTGGATCTAATTATACATTCTGGAAGAATAGGATGAAGAACTTTATTCAAGCCACAAACATGAATACATGGCTTGCAATAGTTCAAGGCCCATATGTGCCTTATAAAACTGTTAACGATGAGAAAGTTGTTAAGAGTGAAACTGAGTGGTCAGAAGATGACCTTAAGAAATTACAAAATAACGCTTCGGCTATCAATATGCTTCACTATGCTCTAGATGCTGCAGAGTTCAATAAGATTTCAGGTTGCGAGTCAGCACAGGAGATATGGAAGAAGCTGGAGGTGACCTATGAAGGCTCGAGCAAAGTGAAGGAATCTAAGGTAAACCAGCACATGAGACTCTATGAGCTGTTCGAGATGAACAAAAACGAAGACATCTTAGAGATGAACTCAAGATTCACAAATATCATAAATGAGCTCAAGAGGCTCGGGAAGAATTTCACCGAAGAGGAACAGGTGAAGAAAATCTTGAGAAGTCAAGAGCTGGCAAGCTAAGAAAACGGCTGTGGAGGAAGCCCAAGACTTGACCACATATAAATATGACGAGCTGATCGGATCTCTGCTGACTCATGGGATCTCTATGAAAAACTTCGAAGCAAAAGAAAAGTCAGAGGACAAGAAACAAAAATCACTTGTCATGAAAGCTGACTCAACCGAAGCTGACTCATCAGATGATGAGGAAACGGCCATGTTCACAAGGAAGATGAAGAAGTTGTTCAGAAAGAATGAAAAGAACAGTAAGAGGCCATTCAGAAGAGGCGATAGGTACAAAGCTAAGTCCAGTGACAAATACAAAAAGGACAGCTCCAAGCCTGTCACGTGCTTTGAGTGCCATCAAACTGGGCACATTAAGTCAAGCTGCCCTAATCTGAAGAAAGAAAAGAAGGGAAGCAAAAAGGCAATGGTGGCCACATGGAGTGACAGCGATGAGTCAACATCATCTGAAGCTGATGCCACCGAGTCAGCAAACATATGTTTTATGGCCGATGACGCTGCTGACCATACTCGATCTGAGCAAGCTGACCTCTCTGAAGAATCTGAACAGGAGGAATACTCAAATGAGGTAACATCCTTACACTTGCTTAGAAATGAAATGGTTAACGCTCTGAGTGATTTATATACACTGACTAAAAAGTGTAATAAGAAAATAAAGGCACTCAGCAGGTGGTGTGACGAGATTGAAGAGGTCAAACTTAGCAACCTTCGATATCTTCTCCAAGACAACTCAACTTTGCATAGCAACATGGAAATTATGCACAAGTTTGTCTCGGAAGTCCAATCAGATTCAAAGAAACTGAAAAAGAATGTCACAAACCTACAGAACCAAATAAAAAGTTCAAATAAATCTCATGCTGAGTACTCAGGTACTGGTCAGCGTAGACAGTTCACTCAGTGTGACTGTTGTGGGAAAAGGGGACACACAACAGATGTGTGTTGGTATAACAAGCGGATTGTCCAATGTGAATTCTGCGAAAAGAAAGGGCATACCACTAAGGTATGTTGGCATGCTCAGCACAATGGTGCTGACAAAAAACAAAGTCACCCTAAAAGGGTAACTCATTGTGACTTCTGTGGTAAATAAGGCCACACCATAAAAGTATGCCGTCACAAATTAAAACATGACTTTGCACCTGTCTATGCTAACCCACGAGGACCCAAAAAGAATTGGGTACCTAAAGATGAATGATTTAAAATGCAGGTGAGCCTGAGATGCGCGGAGAAGTCAAAGCTTTGGTATATTGACAGCGCATGCTCGAGGCATATGACTGGTGATGAAACTCAGTTCATCACACTTGAGCTTAAACGAGGTGGTAACGTAAGCTTTGGAGACAATAAGAAGGGTAAGATAGTAGGGTCAGGTACTATCGAAGGTAACCCCACTATTGAGTCAGTCTCCTTAGTTAAGGGTCTCAAATATAACCTATTGAGCGTAGCTCAGCTGTGTGACAACGGTAGACAAGTTATATTTGATGCAACTCAGTGTCGGATACTCGAGGGAAAAAAACAATTTGATTTTAACTGCCCCTCGGGTTGACAATGTATATATGTTGAGTTTAGAAAAACAGTTTTCCAAAAATATATGCTTAGTATCTAAAGAGGATAACTTCTGGCTATGGCATAGGAGACTTGGTCATATAAGCATGGACCTCCTTGCCAAATTAGCTAGAAAGCAACTAGTTGAGGGATTGCCCAAATTGAAATTTGAAAAAGATCAATTATGTAATGCTTGTCAGCAAGGTAAACAAACGAAAAAGTCCTTTCAAAGTAAAAACATTGTCTCAACCAAGAGACCATTGGAATTACTACATTTGGATCTTTTCGGACCTGTCCAGCCACTCAGCTTGGGAGGTAAGAAATTTTCCTTAGTCATTATAGACGATTTCTCTCGGTATACTTGGATCATCTTGCTGAGTAGCAAGGATGAAATATTTGAGATGTTCACAACATTGATTAAAAAGCTTGAAAATGACAAAGACCTAAGAGTAGCTCATATTAGAAGTGATAATGGGGGAGAATTCAAAAATCAACAGTTTGACGAATTCTATGAAGTCAGTGGCATTGACCATAACTTTTCTGCTCCTAGGACGCCTCAACAAAATGGGGTTGTTGAAAGGAAGAACAGAACAATAGTTGAAATTGCTAGGACAATGCTGAGTGAAAATAGGTTTCCAAAGTACTTCTGGGGTGAAGCTGTCCACACAGCATGTTATATACTCAATAGGGCTTTAGTTAGACCTATCCTTAAGAAAACCCCATATGAACTTTGGAAAGGACGGAAGCCCAACATTGGCTACTTTCGTGCCTTTGGGTGTAAATGTTTTATACTCAACACAAAAGATAACCTTGCTAAATTTGATGCTAAAGCTGACGAAGCGATCTTTTTAGGGTACTCAACTAACAGTAAAGCATATAGGGTGTATAATAAACGAACTCAAGTTGTAGAAGAGTCTGTCCATATCGAGTTCGATGAAACTGACCCTGCAGGAAAGACAACTCAGTCCACTGAAGATGAACCAAGCTCAGCTTCTGCTGATCTAAATGGAGCCTCTGAGTCATCAGTACAAGGGCTGACCAAAGGTAAGCACGAAACCGAAATTACCTTTGCTGACCAAACTACTCCTACAGACATTGTAGAAACACCTATTCCAGACAACTCAACATTACCCAAAGAAATAAAAATCCCAAGAGGACATTCGGAGAAGTCCATTCTTGATGATGCTGACAACAAGCTGATGACGAGAGATCAGCTTAGAAAGTATCTCAGCAATGTTGCATTCGTCTCAGTTCATGAGCCAAA
Organism: Euphorbia lathyris; assembly: GCF_963576675.1. Lineage (NCBI taxonomy): Eukaryota > Viridiplantae > Streptophyta > Magnoliopsida > Malpighiales > Euphorbiaceae > Euphorbia > Euphorbia lathyris. The sequence goes on from NC_088916.1 coordinate 27,312,030, forward strand.
GAATTTTGCTGAAGATGAGCACAACGAACATTGGATCAATGCTATGCAAGAGGAGCTTGATCAGTTCAAAAGAAATGAGGTATGGGATTTAGTACCAAAACCTAGGAATCAAAAGACCATAGGAACTAAGTGGGTCTTTAAAAATAAGCTAAATGAGCAAGGCAATGTAGTAAAAAACAAAGCCCGACTTGTAGCCCAAGGCTATAGTCAGCAAGAGGGCATTGACTATGGTGAGACCTTTGCTCCCGTTGCTAGGTTAGAGGCTATACGTATATTGTGTGCATATGCTAGTTTCATGAACTTCAAACTATAACAAATGGATGTTAAAAGTGCTTTTCTTAATGGATTTATAAACGAAGAGGTATATGTCAGTCAGCCTCCTGGGTTTGAAGATCCAAAGTGTCCAAACCACGTTTATAAACTCAAGAAGGCCTTGTATGGCCTGAAACAAGCACCTCGTGCTTGGTATGAGAGGTTGACCAATTTCCTGCTGACCCGAAACTATGTCAGAGGCAATGCTGACACAACCTTATTCATTAAGAAGAAGGGTAAAAATACCCTGTTGGCACAAATTTACGTAGATGATATAATATTTGGCGCTACTGACGAATCTATGTGCAAAGAATTTAGTAAACAGATGCAAACTGAGTTCGAAATGTCTATGATGGGCGAACTCAACTTCTTCCTTGGACTTCAAATCAAGCAAGGTAAGAATGACATCTTCATTAGTCAGTCTAAGTACGTCAAAGAAATGTTAAAGAAATTCAATATGGAAGATTGTAAGCCCATATCAACTCCAATGGGTACTGATACTGTCCTGTGCACAGATGAGAAAGGTAAGTCAGTAGACAGTAAGTTATATCGAGGTATGATTGGCTCTCTACTCTATCTTACTGCTAGTAGACCTGATATTCAGTACTCAGTATGCTATTGCGCTAGATATCAAGCTGACCCCAGAGAATCACACCTTATAGCTGTGAAAAGAATTTTTAGATATTTGCAGAGCTCAGTTAATGCAGGTTTGTGGTATCCAAACTCAAATGACTTCACACTCATTGGATGCACTGATGTTGACTATGGACGGGACAAGCTAGAGCGTAAGAGCACTTCTGGAGGATGTCACTTCCTAGGAAGCTGTCTAGTGTCTTGGTTCAGCAAGAAGCAGTCATCAGTTGCCCTGTCTACAACTGAAGCTGAGTACATTGATGTTGGAAGCTGTGTGGCCCAAGTCCTATGGATTAAGCAACAGCTTGAGGATTACGGTGTTAAAACAGAAATAATTGATGTCAAATGCGATAACAAGAGCGCTATTGACCTATCCAAAAATCCAATCTAACACAGCAGGATGAAGCATGTCGGCATAAGGCATCACTTCATCAGAGACCATGTACTCAAGGGTGAGATCAAGCTGACCTACGTACCTATAGATGAATAGCTTGCGGATATCTTCACTAAGCCTCTGGCTCGTGAGAAATTCAGCATATTAAGGGAAGCTATTGGTATGTGTAATCCTGTTTAATAAATTCTTGATCAATATTGAGTGATTATACTATATGCCGAGTAGTTAATGCATGCTAAGTAACTTACTCAAACTGTGCTAAATTGAATAATATAGAATCAGCTTATGCTGAATAGACATACATGCTGAGTGATTACTATAGGCTGAGTTACTTCTGTATGAAAATCTCTTCTACATAAAACTGAGCACTCAGTATTTCAAACGTTTAGAATTCCAAATACTGAGTAAACTCCATTTAACATTAAGTGCTAGCACACGCGCCATAAATAACCACCTAGGATGACGTAATTGCAATAATTAAGAAAACAACTGCGCCGAACATGTCATAAATTCCAGATTATTGTCGTTTGATCATCTCGAGGTAAAACGGCTACTCCAACGTTCCAGATCAACTCGACCCTCTATAAATAGTGGAAGAATTCCCACTCACATCTCTTTACACTCTGAAATCTCTAGCAAATTGATTTCTATCTAAATCCCTAATCTTCAAATACTCTCAAAGAATCCCTAAAAATCATGTCGGATTCCCAAAATATCTCTGGAGCTGGTTATGACGGCAATCACTCCGATGAAAACCCTCCATCTCCTGCTCAGCAGGAATACGTCGAGACTCCCACCAAGTCTCAAGGACAAGGTCAGCATGACCAAACTCCGAGCAAGAGCCCCCAAGCTGACCTCGCAACCTCTTCGAAAAAAAAAGAAGAAGAAGGAAAAGAAAGAACCAGAAAGAACCTATTCCCCAGTTTTCGGTAGTGTTAGGGGATGGAAAATTGATCGCTCCCGCTGGTTCTCTGAAGGGTTTGTCAAAGCTGAAAAACCCTTCTGCGAATGGATCTCTAAGAATGGCTGGACTGGGTTATTCTCTATCCGTGAAGCCACCTATCCTGAGTTAGTACGGGAATTCTATGCCAACTTGCGAGCTGCTGACGATGACAGTGACTACATGGTCACTGAGGTCAAGGGGAAGAGAATCTTTGTTAACCCTCCTTATCTCGCTACACTGCTAAATCTAAAGAACGAAGGAGCCGAACTCAGAACCACAAACGATTCCACCATTATTGACTATCCCGTGGAGTTCTGTAAACCAAAAGATCACAAGGGAGAAATAGCCAGTACGTGTATGGGTCAAAATCAAAAGATGGCTCACTACATTCTGACCAACTTCATCTATTCCAAGATCAATGCTCAATCCTCTGCGTCTAACTTCGAGCAGTGCTTCATATGGCACATGTTGACCTACCAGCCACTCAACATGCCTGTATTCCTTATCGGCGGATTTAAGCGGAGCACAGGGACACTCAGGTTGGGGTCCCTTATTACAAAGATCCTTCAAGATCACCGAATGAGCTTAGCAGAAGAAATTCAAGTTTGGGGTACGGAGCTTTCTGCAGGTATTCTGTTCGGCCTGGCTTATGACCAACCAACTGTGCCGAGGAAAGGAAAAGGGGCGGCAGTTGAAGAAGCACAAGCTATGCGACCAAGAAAGGAAAGAAGGTTGTGGAGCAACCTCGTACTGACCGCACCAGGCAAGATAAAAAGCGGAAAGCTGACCAAGCCGCTAAAGATATCAATACTGTCCCAAAGAAACTTCAGATTGTATCTAGCGTGCAGAAGGCTGCTGCTGAGCAAGCTAAGTCAGCAGGAAAAAGGCCTGATGAGCCTGAGGAAGAAGAGAAAGAGGAAACCCCTGAGACACCTCTAAGGAAGAAGAGAAGAACATCTGGTATGAGTCCAATTGATGCTGCCCCTCTTGGCTTTGTCGTCTCTGACGATTCCCATTTCGTGAGAAGCCAAGAGATTGACCTTGAGAAACCCCTTCTGACCAGGAAAATGCATTAGGAGATTTTGGAGGACAGTTTGAAGCTGAGCAAACAGCCAATGTTAATAATGAGCAAGATAATGGTGCTGCTACATGCACTAAGTTAGTCGATGCTGAGCCAACTGAACTACAAGCTGACCAAACAGAAAGAGTTCAAGCTGAGAGAAGCCTAAATACTGACCCAGAGCTCAATTCTTCATCTGAGTCTCTTGACTCAATTGCTGCTGATCTCTCACCTCAAACCAAAACGGTTAGTTCTGAAAAGCGTTTCAAACGCAAAGCTCACAAGTCCAAGTCCCTCGACCTATTGGCTGATTCTCCACTTAGAGAACCAATTACTGACCTAACTGGACTTCAGTACGAATTCTTCTCCTCCGTCATCGAGCCAACTCCAGAACAATTCACACAAAAGCAAGCCTCTGTTACTCATACTGAGGAACATGCCGAGACTCCTAAAAATCCAATCTCTACCGAGCAAGAGCTCGAAGTTCAAGCTGCTCAAGAGGGTGAGCGAGCAAAAGAAACTCCTGTAAGTTCTGAAGTACCTCCTCCTGCACCAACTCAATCTCAAACCAATGTTGAGCAGGTCAACATCTCTGCCGATCCACCTCTTCCTAACCCAGCATCGCAGAATGTTGAACAGTCAGTTCTTGGTGCTGACTTGAACAAAAGTCCAGTTGTTGATCATGCTGGCCCATCTGGTACTGGAAAGGAACCTACTCAAATACCGGCTGCTGAGCGCACTCCTAAGGCAAATTATGCCTACCTAAATGTTACTGAGTCTGGACGTCGAATCATTGACTCAGCTCAAACCATTCTCCAGGATTTGTCTTCCTCTCATGCCGATGCTGCTGGGTTCGTTAACGTTGAGTCAACACAACTTTCTTCAGTCACTCAGCTCTTGAATGAGATCAAGGGTCTCAAAGATCTTGTGAGTGTCATGACAACTGTTCAATCTCAACAGCCCAAGCAAGACTCCATAGTAAAGTTGGCTGAACTGAAGTTAATGATGGTGAATCACATGGATTCCCTCCAAGGCCAAATAAATGCTCTGTCTGCAGTCAACACGGGATATGCTACCTCTGCTGAGGTTGACCACCACTTCACCAAGCTACACTCTGAGCTGATTGACACTCGTGCGCTAATTTCCTCCTCTTCCCAGTGTTCGATCGAGCAAATTAGCGAAGCTATCCGTCTACTCAACTTGAGTAAGGAAGAAATGGATACTGACTTGGTGAAAACAAATGAAATCCTGCAATACTCCCAAGTCACCTTCAAACATATGCGCCATACGAATGCTCAACGTCAGTTCTACGATTCGGCCTTGCTCAAAATGTATCATCAAGCTTATGCTAGGCTGACTGACACGCTGACCTGGATTGGGAAATCACAAGAATATATTCTGAGTATGTTTAGTGCATCCATCCGAGTCCCTGGATCCGTGATAGACGATGGCGTTCCTGTTTTCGACGGTCTCTGGGAGAGCACAAAACAGCTTAAGGCGTACTCAGTAAGATTGACTCGTGCTGCTCTCAACGACACTTTTATTCCTGCTCCGCCCGATGCTGGCAAAACGGGGGAGAAAGAACAAGCTGATGGAACTCAGCACAAATCAGGGGAAGCAGGAGAAGCATCTGGTAGTCAGCAGCAAAACGCCAAGGGAAAAGGCAAAGTTAATCCTACCCACCAAGCCCAAGTCAACAGAAAGAAATAGACTAGTCATTAGAACTTGACTTGTAGTATTTGGTTTTGGCGTTTTCTATTTTTTGTATGCTGACTAACCATCTATCTATATTAAGCATCCTTTTTACTTAAACTGACTTATCTACATATGATGCTTACTTAAATGTGTTACATGCTGAACTGTCTTAAAAGAACAAACACACTTAAATTAAAAGGGAACATGCATGAGAAAAATGCTCAATACACTTTGCTCTGATACATAAAATCATAGATTTAATGTCTCTCTCTGATACCTAAAACTGACCGTGTATCAAACTGAGTAAACACATGTTCCAACATATTGACCTCTTCTGAAAGCTAACCTAGGCTCATCTGAATTAGATATTAGAAGGTCTGGAATTGAACTTAGTCAGTACAAGCATGCTTTGATTTTTCTCAATTAAATCTTGGAAGGTTTAGAGTTAAATTAAGTCAAATAGATGCAACCCTTACGGGGGAGTAATTTCAGAAGAACGAAAAACAATTCAATCATGGGGAATTTCAAAAATGAGTTCCATAATTAGAAATTTTGCCAACATCAAAATGGGGGAGTTTGTTGAAACACCTTTCCAACATCATTTTGATTTGACAAAATTATTTAAGTTAATCCATGATTAAGACAATTAAATTTAAGTGCTTTGATTTAATTGTACTAATGCGTTTGTTCAATGTTAAGTATAAAAATATTTATAAGAACATGAATCAAATTAAGACAGAACATAGTCAGCATGACTACAAAGCACGGGCTGAGTAAAGAATAACTCAGTACGAAAGAAGGAAAGTCTTCTTCAGAACCGAAGCTTACAAATGAAGCTGATCACAAAAGCTGAGTAAAGAGCAACTCAACATAAAAGAAGAGAAGTCTTCTTCGGAACTATATCTTGCAGAACGAAGCTGACCGTGGAAGCTAAGTGAAAGGCAACTCAGTATTGGAATTGGCAACAATCAAAGACAACGGTTATCAAAGTCATGCTGAATGATTTTTAAGACAGCACCAATGATCCGTTTGCTAAAGGACAAGATCCGACAACTGTCTGCACTAATAATAGAAACCTTGGAATTACGCAAAGAGTTAATTTCGAGATGCATGGGTCAAATGTTCACCAGCTAAAAGACGAAACCTATATAAGAAGACAAACCTGCGAAAAGAAGACAAGTCTGGCGCCTGCGGAATTCAGACGACAGGATTGGCCTGTAAATATGAAGCTGACCAGAACATGTCGCAAGAAAGGACCGTTTGAATTCAACGGATAGATCCTAATTTAAATGATTGTGTCTTCAGATTTCAACTATAAAAGGACAAGTACACTTCTTGGATCCTTTGCCGAAAACACAAGTGAAAAAGATATACATACAAAGCACATTAAAACAAGAAAAAGATCTTACACCAAATTTCTATCTCTGTGTAAAAGCTAGAGTGATTTTTGTAATCATCTAAAGTGTTCTTTATCTGAAAAAGAACAAGTTTGTATCAATTGTAAAATTGAGAGAGGTGTGCTGAGTACTCGGTTTTAAGTACTCAGTGGTAGAGAAATCTAGGTGTTCGGTTATAGCACTTAGTAGGAGTTAAGTAGACGAATAGAGGAAGGTACTCTTGCATATTCAACTGCCTTGTAAACGGTTTGTGCTCTACCTTTAAAGAGCTCAGTATTGGATTGAGAAAGCCCGGAGGGATTCTGGGGACTGGACGTATGCGGAGAGCCCGAACTAGGATAAGTCGTGCTGAGTAATTTCTAACTCTCTCTCAAAATATATCTATATGTGTTGCTTGTTATATTTACTCAGTATATAAACTGTTTAAGCTGACACTGAGTAAATCAGAGTGCTGAGTTAGAAGCTGACCACAAAAGTGTGATTTCCCAACTCGCAAGTAAAACAATTCCAGTCAGTATCTGGCTAAAGCCGTTTTACGCCTCACTCGGCCGTGCTGACCAAAACCCAAAACTGAGTTGTGAAACTCGAAGAATTATATCAAGTCAGCATAATTAAAAAGAAAAAGTTATATTAGTTCTTAACCCCCCCCCCCTTGGAACTAATCACACGGGACCAACAGTTAGTACCTACAAAGCTAGGTTAGTAGAGAAAGGATATCGTCAAAGGCAAGGTGTTGACTATGACGAGACTTTCTCTATAGTAGCCATGTTCAAATCCATCAGAATATTGCTTGCAATTGCCGCTCATTTTGATTATGAGATTTGGCAAATGGATGTGAAAACAGCTTTCCTAAATGGAAACCTACTTGAGGATGTATACATGATGCAACCTGAAGGTTTCACGTCGAAGAATGCAACCAAGGTTTGCAAACTTCAAAGGTCCATTTATGGACTCAAGCAAGCATCTAGAAGCTGGAACAAACATTTTGATGAAACCATAAAACAATTTGGTTTCGAACAAAACTCAGAAGAGGCTTGTGTTTACAAGAAGACAAGTGGGAGCTCAGTCGTTTTCTTAGTACTATATGTTGATGATATACTACTTATGGGAAACGATGTTGCAATGTTGCAAACAGTAAAAGTTTGGTTATCGAGTAATTTCTCCATGAAAGACTTGGGAGAAGCAGCCTACATCTTAGGGATTAAGATCTATCGGGATAGATCAAAGAGACTGCTCGGACTATCCCAGTCTACATATACTAACAAAGTCCTAAAGCGTTTTTGTTGGTCCCTTATAACGTAACAAGTTAGTTCCAAAATTCCTCACACTTTGAACCTTGCTTGTCCTCAAGCAAGCCTCAAACTCAAAACAAACTCTAGAATACTCACTATAAATAATTCACACAATAACACGATTTACTTCACTTGGCATTCATAGATCTCAATTTCACAAGTTTGGATGAAAAACAAAAGGTTTGGACGCTAAAAGATTTTAATCGTTTCTCCGCAAACCAACACAAGTAGACATATCTTCAATCATATCACAAAATCAAAAGGCAAACTATTTTGGTACCTCACTAGTGGTCACTCATTTCACTCAAGTGTTTGGGTGTAAACTTTGTCTCTCAAGCCCTATACTAGCTTTGGCTACAGTGAATTTGCATTGTCATCCAGTCGTTACCATTATGCTTATCTAGTCAGAAACAAGATCCTAAGGTCTTTTACGGGTTGTAATGTTGGTTTAGGGACAGGTTTGGATAAGGAAAATATGTGGGAAGTGAATAAACAACTAGTTGTGCAAAATAAATACAATAAGACTTAGAGCTCTTTAAAGATTAACCGGGAAACATAAAATGTGCTACTGATGAGAAAACAATAGTTTTCCTTTATTTTCTCCATTAGGTATTGATTCCAAAACAAGACCAGAAGCAAGAGTTCCATAAGCAAGTGCATGAGTATCACTTTCCTCTTTTTACCCACTTTTATCTCCAAGACTGCAACTAGTCTCATAATGTTGAGTATTCACTCTTTTATTCTTATTCTTAACTTATGATTACATATTACAGTTCCTTCCTTCAAATGAATGTTTTTTTAGATCGATTGTGCATGAATCTCCACCTCGAACTAAATGACTCAACTAATGCTTTCTCTCTTTTTTTTCTTCTTTTTTTCTTTTGAGCTTTTTTATTTTTTTTTTTCTTCTTTTTTTTTTTTGCAAAAGCACATAAAGTAGCAAAAATAATTCTCGGCTTCCTATTTTCCACAAATTTTGAGCTCCCTAAATCATTCCTATTTGTGCACAATAATTGTAAATTCACGGGTGAGAAAAGGGTATTTAAGACGTTAAGGGTTTGTAATGTGGTGAAACAAAGAAAGTGGTATACATAGGCTTCAACAGGGCTTAACTAAACACGATGTAAAAGGGTTTTGGGTTCAAACAAGGAAAAATAAGTTCTAACATTAACAAAGGGCTACACTTAATTGCCTTGATCACGCCAAGTTCCAACTGGATGCATAAGGTTTCGACTAGCATTTGATGCAAATTCTATAGACAATAGCAAGTATGAGCACACTTAAGAAAAAAATAAACCGAGCAATGTGTAATAAAATGCTCAAATTGTTGGTCTTAAAATCTCACATATGTTCTGGTTAATATTTGTACCAAAAAGTTTAACCAAATGACAAGTTCAATGCTTATTTTCAGTCCACAAAATGTAGTCTCCGAAACTCCCATTTTAATCCAAAGTTCCTCAGTTTCGTAATTCTAAAAAAAATGTAATTTCAAAATTTATGACTGCCATGGTGAAGTTTCATCCTATTAATGGTCAATTGTTTACGAGTTTTCTTCCTAAGTCCATCTCAAATTTTTGAAAAAAAGCGAAGACAATGATTTTAACATGTAAGGAAGCATGCAACTAAATAAAATTATCCTAAAAAAAACAATAAACACAAACATACACAATAAATAATAAAAACTTAAACTAAGATAGATAAAACCCTTTTTACCCTTCCTCACACTTTAGATCATGCATTTACTCCCAAAAATGCGATAAAAGGTAAAGTGGAAAAATAAAAAGGGTTACAGAAAAACTCCCTTAAACCGAATGTAGTAGAGGAGATAGGATAGTTCAATTCAACTGTTGGACCAATTTGTTTGTTTTTCTGTTTTTCTGTTTTTTTTGGTTTACCTGCAAAATAAATAAAAATAAAAAAAATAAAACTTACTTAAAGAAATATTGTAAATAAAATAGAAATTAAAAAAAAAAACTCGGGTTGCCTCCCGGAAGCGCTAAGATTATAGTCGTTTAGCTTGACTACAAACCTCCCTTTTTATGTAAATGAATGGAGCATTATGAGGAATCCAAATTCTTTAATAAATATTCTATAAATGCAAATTGGATTTTTAGCTTCAAAATAAATCAACAAAATCCATGACATAAATTTATAAAAGTTATGAAAGAGTTTAGATGTCTCCCTTTTTGACTCCTTTGGTAAGTCATATAACACGTAAAATTCTTCAGTCGGGGTTGTTTCAAACTCTTCAATCATGGATTTCTGCACCACAAGTTCAGGTGTGGTGATCTCATCTATTCGGGTGATGGAACTTTCCACTTGCTTTGAAATTTCCAGCTCTTGTTCTCCTATTGATTTATCTTCACAGCTTATCACAAAACATCTTTCTGAAAATCCCTCAAGGACTTCTTCATGTTGAGGTTTAATCAAGTTGTATGCTTCACTGGAAAAATCTAAATATGGTGCATCAGTTGACGTAATTGCAATCAAACCTTCTAATGTTTTCATTATATTTCTTTGAGAAACATCGATATTTTTGGTAAAAGTCTCCAATGAAGAGAATTTATTATTTATCTGCTCAACAATTTCGATTATTTCATTCCATTGTGGATCCTTCTCATGCTCAAAATTTGGTGATAAGGCTTGAGAATCTTGATGACACACATAACCATTCTCCCAATATGGGGAAAACGTGCTTGAAATTTCTTCTCTAGGCAGCTCATATTGGTCATCCATATAGCAAGAATGTGTATAAAGATTTGAATTTTGATATTAACAATCCAGTTCAAAATGTAAACCCCCGCAATGTATACATGTCGCATCGCGAAGAGAGACATCTGGAAAGTTATCCTTCATAAACATCAAAAATTTATCCTCATTGGCTTGAGCTTGCATCTCTAAGTGGTTGTTGAATGTTGGAGCATTCAACCACCATGGATAACTATTTTGGTCCATCACCTTGCAAAATAAACATAAAAGAAAAAAAAAGTAAAAAGGAACAAAATATAAAAAAACGCTTAAATTAATAGAACTTCAACTAAATCAAAATTATAAAACAAACAATCCCCGGCAACGGCGCCAAAAACTTGATGGACGAAATTTGTATCTTGCAAAACTAAGGGCAAGTGCACCCCATCGTGATCAAGTAATAAAGAATAAGTAGAGTATCGTTCCCTCGAGGATTGTGTTTATATCGATTGATTTCTGTGAATTTCTATTATCTAAGCAATCAAAACTTGAATTGGTTGTGATATTAAACTAATAAATTTAAAACAATTAAATGAAGTAAGCAAGGAAATAAATTGAGTTTAAATATGATGTAAATCACTAGAGCAAGGCTTCACCTAACCTAATGTATATAATCCACACAACAATCCTATCCAAGCTCTTAAGTTTTAATCTAGAGACGGTGATTATTTCCTAAAGTAATTAACCTAACTTTGGTCCAGTCAAGATTAATCCTATTTCACATACAATTACCCTAGCTTTGGTCCAATCAAGAATAAAGATATAATGAAAGCATTAAGCTCTCTGAAATAACCCCAAAGTTAAGTCGTGAAACTAAACCCTGAAAAACCGCACCGCATAGACACAGGTCTAAACTATGTAGTTCCATTAATTATCTTAGTGTCGGTCAACCAAAATCATTAATTGTAATTTAGCTAAATATTGGCCAAATATCTAACTAGAAAATTAAGCTCCATAGTTTAATTCTCTAATTAATAAATTATGAACTTGAAATCAGATTGCAAGTAAATCATCTATTTCGATTAGGATCCGCCATAGCTCTAGCTATGGAGGAGTTAGTTCATGGTAGATGGAAAGAAAACAAGAAATTTAATAGAAAACAAACTAGAAAACATAATTATAAAGAAAAGAAAAGAAAAGATGAAGGAGAATAAACTTTGAAATAGAAACTAGAATTGGTTACAAAGGAAGAAAGGAAAAGAACAAAAAGAAAACTATAAAAAATCTATAAGAGAGCTAAGAGAGATGGTGAGGTCTGTTTCATGTTTGTTCCAGGTCTGCTTTCATGCTTCCAAATGTAGGTATTTATAGTTGCACATGCCTTCATGCATTCCTTGAAACTTCCAACTTTAATGTCATTAAAGAGAAGATTAATGGAGGATTGAATTCTTTGCTCTAAATTCTTAACTTTAATGTAATTAAAAAGAAGATTAATGGAGAGTTGAATTCTTCTTTGCAACTTTTTAACTTTAATAGAATTAAAAAGAGCATTAAGTAGTGTAACTCCTTCTTGAGCATTCAAAAGACTCTTCAAATAGTTATAACATTCTTTGGATGGTTATTGAGGAATTTATGACAATAGAGACTTATTTAAAGAGTCATGGATTCTTCATTCTTGAACTGCTACGAGGTCGCGACTGGAGGGAGTTCTGACCGGGCAACTTTATTTACTTGAGTAATGATTCCTTAATTGCATTTTTTTTCCAAATAATACCTAAAAACATATGGAACAAGCATTAGTTCTTGAAACACAAAACTAAACCTAAAACAATTATAAAATATTAAAAACTATCTTAAAATGTATGATTATTATAATTAAAATATATTAAAAACTATATGAAAATGCAAGATAACAGGGGGGGATAGGAACTATTTAAAATTTTAATACGTTAAGGCTGACTTCTTTTTCTTTGAAAAAGGATTACACAGCGCGCTGAGTAAATTAAGACACTAGCTTAGTCAACTGGTGACTAAGTCAGCTTCTTTCTTTGAGTCAGGAGATAGCACTTGAGTCTATTCCTGAACTCAGATACTCAATACAACACAACTTAGCGTGACCTCTTTACTTGGTCAGTTTTGTTTAAGCAAGCAATATATATATATATATATATTAAGGAGTTTAAGGTTAGAAAGATGTTACTCAGCAGATTTATCCAGGTTCGGCCTCTAAGCCTACGTCCTGTCCCCGGAACACGTTCCGAGCTTTCGAATTCTCTACTGAGCTCTTTAACGGTAGAGCATCAAACCTTTTACAACTTAGAAGCTGAGTATAACAAGAGTACCTTCCTCTATATCTCTACTCACTCCTAATCTCTCGCTGAGTACTATAACCGAGTACTCAGCCTCTCCTTTCTAGTCTCTAGAAATGATAAATATTTGTCCTAAACAATAATTGCTAAGACACCTTAGATGATTGAATAATCACTCTAGACTTTTACACGAAAGATATAGAATTTGGTGTAAGTATTTGCTTTGCTTTTTCTCACAGAACTTTGAGTAGAATTTTGGTCAGCGTAATGGCTTGATGAAGTTCTGTGTTGAAATGAAGCAACTGAAGGGCACTATTTATAGAGACGTCTGAGGCATCAGTCATTTCGAATTTCGAAATAACCGTTGGAGGGAAACGGCTTCCTGTCGTTGTCACTCAGTCTTGCTCAGAGCTCTCGGCCAATCAGATTTGAGTATCTTCTGTCCTCGGTCAGCTTTTAGTCAGTTCGGCAGAATGTCTCTCCATTTATGGTAAGGTCAACTAGACAGCGTCCTGTGTCTTCTGAACTTTACCCAAAGTGGAAACACTTTGTCTGGAAGTTGTTCTTGCTCAGCTGCTGTCTTGTACTCTTTGTCGATTCAACTCAGCAGCTTCATTCCGAAGTTGTTCAACGAAGGTCTTCTAGATCCTTCTCTCGCTGAGCTGCGTTTTGATCGTAACGACAGCGTTCTGCACACGCGGACCGAGTTGTCTTGATCTGTTTGACTTGGGCTTTGACTTCCGTATTGGGCTTTAAGCCTTTTAGTCTTTATGTCTTATAAACAATTTAACTCAACATTGAACAAATACATTAGTTAAATAAATCAAAGCATTTAAACTTAGTGTGTTTAGAATATATTTAATTTTACTTAAATAATTTTGTCAAATCAAAATCATGTGGAAAGGTGTTTCAACAAACTCCCCCATTTTGATGTTGGCAAAACTATTCAGCGAGAAACTCAGTGTTGAGCTCCCCCATGATAGTTGACCTATTATTACTTAGCAAACTCCCCCGTCAGGGTTGAGCTACTGACTTAGTTTTACTCCAAACATTTTAATCAAGTAAGTCTAAGGTCAATGTTCAGATATAGGTCAGCTCATGGAACATATTCTATTTTACTCAGTATTAAGCGGAAGGTGTAACATTCAGAAAGCACTGAGTACTCATTTTGTTCAATGGGTCTTATGAGACAGTGTTTTATAAACATACAAGACAGTGTCAAACATTTAATCAGCATAAGATACAATCAACAAGTATTATAGACAGTAAACACAGTTGATGTAATTGAAGATACATAATAATTAAATACTCAGCATCGTATGAAATAAATCAAGTTTGGATAAAAGATGCAAGTATTGTATTAAAGTAAAGTGGTCAGCATACATAGCAAAAGATGAGCATAAAGAACATAGAGACTACAGACTAAGTAAGAAACTAAGCCGAGCCCATTTCTACTTCTTCTTCTTTTGCTTAGACTGACTACTTCTAGGAGCCTCCTGCTGAGTTCTAGCTTGTTCTTTCTCCCCCGTTTTGTCAGCATCGGGAGGAGCAGGAATTCGAAAGGAGTCAGTTAAGACTGCGGCGGTCAGTACGACGGTCAGCTCCTTAAGTTTGTCGGCACTTTCATTAATGCCGTCAAAGATAATAACGCCTTCATTCAAGACCTCTTTTGGTATGCCAATTTCAGCGGCACTGAGCAGGCTCAGTATGTAAGCTTGAGAACCTACCCAAGTAATTGAATCTGTCAGTGCAGCAAAAACTTGATGAAAGGTCTTCAGCAGTGCTGAGTCATAATATTGACGCTGGATATTGTTATGACGCACATGGGTGAAGATCCTTTGGGAGTTGACCAATATCTCATTTTGCTTCATTTGGTCAGTGTCCATCTCTTGCTTATTCAAGTTCAGCAGACGAACTGCTTCGCTAATTTGCTCCACTGAGCATTGAGAGTAGGAAGCCAGCTGATGGTTGGTCTTGGTTTGCTCAATGTGAAGCTGGGAAAAAAGCATCTTAACTTCATCAGAAGTTGCATAGTGAGTGTTCGTAGCTGACAAGGTCTGGAATTGGCCTTGAAGAGTGTTAAGATGTTGAACCGTTGTCAGTTGGAGCTCAGCCAGCTTAGTTATTGAGTCCTGCTTGGGCTGATGTGATTGAATTGAAATCATATCACTTAGCAGATCCTTAAGTCCTTTAACCTCATTTAAGAGCTGAGTGACTTGGGACAGCTGAGTTGATGCATTATTACTAGACCCAGCAGTAGGTTCAGCAGTTTGATGAATGTCCTTGATTAATGACTGCACCGAGTTGATGAGTTTTCTACCAGACTCGGTGGAATGCAGATAGCTGAGTGATCCTAATGCTGTCAGTGATGACAGGGGCAGGAATGTTCTGAGTCAGCACAGTGCTTGGAGCAGCAGTATTGACAAGAACTTGCTCGATTTGGCTTGTAGAGTTGGCGGAAGCATTTAAGTCGGCTTGTTCCTTTTGTGAAGAAACAGAGGCTTGCTTTTCAAGAGAATTTTGTTGAGAAGAAGGGGTTTGCTTACTGAAAAACTTCAGCTTAAGAGAAGAAGGATCTTTAGCCGGCTTTTGAACAGGGAGGTCAATGACAGTTTTCTGACTTGCCTTTACTAATCTTCTTCTGCGAGGAGGAGTAGGGTCAGCTTGGATAGATTCTCCTGAGTGAGAAGGAGAAGTTTCTTCTTGATCAGCATTGAGATGGTCAGTTTGTTCTTGTTCTTTATCTGCAGCCAACTCAGTATTAGTTGGCTCAGTAGCTTCTTCTTCACTAGATGTTTCCTCAGCATCATCCTGACCGCTTTCTTCTTCTTCTGCTTCCTCATCATCCTGATCTTCGTTATCTAATTCTTCTTCCACCTGAGTGATGAAGTGATCATCCAGTTCCACATCATCTTCTTGATGCTCATTTTCAGTTCCTTGACACTGTGTGAAGTGAGAATCACCAGGAACAATGATGTCAGTGGGGATAGCATCAATAGGGGTCAGCTCTGAAGACTTCTTCTTCTTCAGAGGTTGCTCATCTTCCACTCTTTCCTCAGTATCAGGCTCATCTTGCCTGCTTCTCTTCTCAGCTGACTTAGGTCTCTCCTGACCTTTTTGGGCAGCTGACTTTAGCTTCTTGCCCTGAGGCTCAGCCTTCTTTAAAGGAGTCCCAACAGCTTTCCTTTTTCGGGCAGCTGGAGCCTTTTTCCTTTT
This sequence comes from Euphorbia lathyris, assembly GCF_963576675.1. Classification (NCBI taxonomy): domain Eukaryota; kingdom Viridiplantae; phylum Streptophyta; class Magnoliopsida; order Malpighiales; family Euphorbiaceae; genus Euphorbia; species Euphorbia lathyris. Next base: position 27,327,969 of record NC_088916.1, read on the forward strand.
CCCCTTCTTTGAGACAGTTGTCTCCTCATCAGCCTCATTAGCATTTTTGCCTTTCTTAATCGGTTGGTCATACTTCAAGGCACGCAGCGCAGCAGCTGTGATCTCAGAGCCTTGGGCCTCAGTTTCCTCGAATAGATCAATCTGATGGTCTTTGAGGATTCTGGTTATGAGTGAGCCCAGCCTAAGAGTTCCAGTGCTCCTTTGGAAGCCAGCAATTAAGAAAACTGGCATATTGATGGGCTTGTAGGTCAGTATATGCCATATAAAGCATTGCTCGAAATTTGTCGCTGAGCTGGTGCAATTAATCTTGGGGTAGATGTAATTGGTCAGCAGATAGTGTGCCATCTTTTGGTGCTGGCCCATTGATGAACTTGAGATTTCTCCAGAATGGCCAGGGGGTTTGCAGAAGGTGGCTTCGTACCCAGTACCTTCATGATCACCAGTTCTCCTCATCTTGGTTCCCTCATTCTTCAGTTTTAGCAAGTTGGCAAGGTAGGTAGGTTTGATAAAAATGGTTTTCTCTTTTACCACAGTTATTAGGTAGTCCTGGTTATCGTTAGCAACCCGCAAGTTATGGTAGAATTCCCTTACAAGGTCAGGGTAAGTGGGATCTCTAATGGAGAACAGCTCGGTCCAGCCATTTTTCGATATCCATTCACAGAATGGTTGCTCGGTCGTTACAAAAGCCTCAGAGAACCACCTTGAGAAGTCTATCTTGCATTCTCTTACGTCTGCGAAAACCTTAGTGTAGGTTCTGACTTTGGTCGGTTTTCCCTTAGAGGAGGTGGCTTGACCGGTTTTGCCTTTGCTCGGTGTAGTGGCCTTAGTCGTTTCAGGCGAAGTAGTATGCTTGGAAGGTTCATCAGAACTGGTCTTCGGGTGACCGGCACCGGAGATATTCACGGAAACCTTAGTCATAGTTTCAGAGAGGGATTTGGAAGTCTTGAGAGTTTTTAGAGAGAGAATGCTTATGCCTGAGAATTCGGTAAGTGTAAAGTGATAATAATGGGGATTTGCCCATTATTTATAGCGGTGAAAAATGGATCTTATCGAATCCATGTGTCAGTTTTGCCTTGGGATTGTCAACCGACAATGATCCTGGCTTTTATGACACATTCGGCGCATACGTCATCCTAGGTGGCTATTCGCGTGCTCTAGCATTAAATGCAACGGATCTTATACTCAGCGTTTAGAATACTAAGCGTTTTATATTCTGAGTGGTCAGTTTTATACAAACGGATGATTTCTCAGTTTGAGATAACTACTCGGTGCCAATATTTGCTCAGTATGTGATATTCATTCATTTAGCATTAAACACTCAGCATACATCTATTCACTCAGCAAATAATAGATCATTCAGCATGTTAATTCACTCAGCATGAATCTATATTAAGGGCTGGAATTTACTGAAGAGGATTAAACATACCAATGGCTTCTCTCAGTATGCTGAACTGCTCACGAGCCAGTGGCTTTGTGAAGATATCCGCAAGCTGCTCATCCGTTGGGACGTAGGTCAGCTTTATCTCACCCTTGAGTACATGGTCTCTAATGAAGTGATGTCTTATGCTGACATGCTTCATCCTGCTGTGTTGAATTGGGTTCTTGGATAGATCCATTGCACTTTTATTGTCACATTTGACCTCAATTGTCTTTGTTTGAACACCATAGTCTTCAAGCTGTTGCTTAATCCATAGGACTTGAGCAACACAGTGTCCAGCAGCAATGTACTCAGCTTCAGTGGTAGACAAGGCTACTGATGCCTGCTTCTTGCTGAACCAGGATACAAGACAGCTTCCTTAGAAATGACATCCTCCAGAGGTGCTTTTCCGTTCTAGCTTGTCTCGTCCATAGTCAGCGTCAGTGTATCCAACGAGTGTAAAACCATGAGTGTTGGGATACCATAAACCTGCGTTCACTGAGCTTTGCAAATATCTAAGGATTCTTTTTACAGCTATGTAGTGAGATTCTTTAGGGTTAGATTGATATCTAGCACAGTAGCATACTGAGAACTGAATGTCCGGTCTACTTGCTGTTAAGTAAAGTAGAGAGCCTATCATACCTCGATACAATTTGCTGTCTACCAACTTACCATTCTCGTCAGCGCAGAGGACAGTGTCAGTGCCCATAGGAGTGGAAATATCTTGCAATTTTCAAGATCATATTTCTTCAATATCTCCTTGGCATATTTAGCTTGACTGATGAAGATGCCATTTTTCCCTTGTTTGATTTGAAGTCCAAGGAAGAAGTTGAGTTCTCCCATCATAGACATTTCAAACTCAGTCTGCATTTTCTTGCTAAATTCCTTGCACATTGACTCATTAGTAGCACCGAAAATAATATCATCAACATATATTTGAGCCAGCAGGGTATCTTTACCCTTTCTCTTAATGAATAAGGTTGTATCAGCTTTGCCCCTAACATAGTTTCTAGTCAGCAGGAAACTGGTCAGCCTCTCATACCAAGCACGTGGTGCTTGCTTGAGGCCGTACAAAGCCTTTTTGAGTTTATAAACGTGGTTTGGGAATTTAGGATCCTCAAACCCGGGAGGTTGATTAACATAAACTTCCTCGTTTATAACTCCATTAAGGAATGCACTCTTAACATCCATTTGAAACAGTTTAAAGTTCATATAGCTTGCATAAGCGTATAAAATTCTAATAGCCTTTAGCCTTGCCACTGGGGAAAAGGTCTCGCCGTAGTCAATACCTTCTTGCTGACTGTAGCCCTGAGCTACAAGCCTTGCTTTGTTCCTGACTACATTTCCTTGCTCATCCAGCTTGTTGCGGAAGACCCATCTTGTTCCAATGGTCTTCTGACTCCTTGTATGTGGCACTAACTCCCATACATCGTTTCTTCTGAATTGGTCAAATTCCTCTTGCATTGCGCTCATCCAGAATTCATCTTCCTCAGCATCAGCGAAGTTCTTTGGTTCCTGAACTGAGACGAAGGCTACATTGCTGAGGTATCTCCTGAGTTGGTTTCTTGTCATCAGGGTATTCTCAGCGGCATCAAGAATAGCACTCTCTGAGTGTCCTCTTGGTATTCTAATCTCCTTTGGTAGATTGATGTCTTGTGCTGTCTGTGTTTCAACAATCTCTGCAGGTGTAGACTCGTCAGTGAAAACAATTTGAGGTTCACTTTTACCTTTGGTCAGCCCTTAAGGGAATGACTCAGCAGCTGTATCTTGATCAGCGGGTACTGAGTGTGGATCATCCTCGGTCAGCGGCAGATATCTTCCTGCAGGGTTAGTTTCGTCGAACTCAACATGTACTGACTCTTCTAAAACTTGAGTTCGTTTATTGAAAACTCTGTATGCTTTGCTATTTGTTGAGTAGCCTAAAAAGATAGCTTCATCAGCTTTTGAGTCAAACTTAGCTAGGCTATCTTTGGTGTTTAAAATAAAACATTTACAGCCAAATGCACGAAAGTATCCAATGTTGGGCTTTCGTCCTTTCCAAAGTTCGTAGGGGGTTTTCTTTAGTATAGGTCTAACCAAGGCCCTATTAAGAATATAGCACGTTGTGTTAACAGCTTCTCCCCAAAAGTACTTTGGAAGCCTATGCTCACTCAGCATTGTCCTGGCTATTTCAACCAAGGTTCTGTTCTTCCTTTCAACAACCCCATTTTGTTGAGGCGTCCTAGGAGCAGAAAAATTATGGTCAATGCCGCTGGCTTCACAGAATTCAACAAACTGTTGGTTTTTGAATTCTCCACCATTATCACTTCGGATGTGAGCCAATTTTAGGTCTTTATCATTTTCAAGTTTTCTAACCAAATTTGAAAATGTCTCAAAGGTCTCATCCTTGCTACTCAGCAAGATGACCCAAGTGTACCGAGAAAAGTCATCTACAATGACCAAGGAAAATCTTCTTCCACCCAGACTCAGCGGCTGGACTGGACCGAAGAGATCCAAGTGTAGTAACTCTAACGGACGCTTAGTTGAGACAATATTTTTACTATGAAAAGATTGTTTGGTTTGTTTTCCAGCTTGGCATAGTTGATCTTTTTCAAATTTAAGTTCTGGCAGTCCCTCAACCAATTGCTTTCTTGCTAATTTGGCCAGGAGGTCCATGCTTACATGACCAAGTCTCCTGTGCCATAGCCAGGAATTTTCTTCCTTTGAAACTAAGCATACAGTTTTTGAAAACTTTCTCTCCAAGTTCAGCATGAAGACATTATCAATGCGAGGGGCAGTTAAAATTAACTCATTAGTTTTACCCTCGTATATTTTACATCCAGTGTCATCAAATATAACTTTTCTCCCATTGTCACATAGCTGAGCTACGCTGAGTAAGTTATATTTGAGTCCGCTGACTAGGGAGACTGACTCAATAGTAGGATTACCTTTAACGGTTCCTGACCCTACTATCTTACCCTTTTTGTTGTCTCCAAAACTTACGCTTCCTCCTCGTTTATGCTCAAATGTGATGAACTGAGTTTCATCACCAGTCATATGCCTCGAGCATGCGCTGTTAATATACCACATCTTTGATTTCTCAGCACATCTCAGGCTTACCTGCAATGTAACTAGTTACTCTTAGGTACCCAATTCTTTTTGGGTCCTTGCTTGTTAGGTTCAACAGGTAAAGCATCATATTTTATTTTATGGCGACATACTTGAACAGTATGGCCATTCTTTCCACAGAAGTCACAGCTGACCTTCCGTTTAGGATTTCTCACTGACTGGTCAGCACCCCAGTGCTGAGCGTGCCAACACGCCTTTGTGGTGTGTCCTTTCTTCCCACAGAAGTCACACTGGACTTTCCGCTGAGGATTCCATCTCTGTTGACCAGTACCTTGGTACTGAGTATTCAGAGGAATATTTCTTTTGTTTGGAACCTTTAGTTGGTTCTGGATAGTTGTGATGTCCTTTCTCAGTTTCTTAGAATCTGATTGGACTTCAGAGACAGACTTGTGTATGATCTCCATGTTATCATGCAAAGTTGAGTTGTCCTGAACAAGGAATCTGAGGTCACTCAGCTTGACCTCTTCAACCTCGTCACAACGCCTGATGAGTGCTCTAACTTTCTTATTACACTTTTTGACAAGTGTGTAGAGATCACTCAGGGCATTAACCATTTCATTTCTGAGCTGGGGTAGTGATATTACCTCATTTGATTGCTCCTCGTCATCAGATGCAGTGGAGGGGTCAGCATGCTCAGAGATGCACGGCTCAGCAAGTTCATCAGCCATAAAATAGATCTTTGCTTACTCAGTGGCATCAGCTTCTGATGATGAAGACTCATCACTGTCGCTCCATGTTGCCACCATTGCCTTTTTTCCGTTCTTCCTTTCTTTCCTCAGCATGGGGCAGCTTGACTTGATATGGCCAGTTTGATGACATTCAAAGCATGTAATGAGCTTTGAGTTGTCCTTCTTGTATTTGTTGTCGCTGGACTCAGCTTTATACTTATCAAACTTTCTGTAAGGCTTCTTAGAATATTTGTGATTCTTTCTGAACAGCCTTTTCATCTTCCTGGTGAACATAGCCATCTCCTCATCATCTGTTGAGCTCCCATCAGTGGAGTCAGCTTTCATGACAAGAAACTTTTGCTTCTTGTCTTCAGACTTTTCCTTCACCTCGAAATTCTTCATCGAGATCTCATGGGTCAGCAGTGAGCCGATGAGTTCATCATATTTATAGGTGGTTAAGTCTTGAGCTTCCTCAATAGTAGTCTTCTTTGCTTGCCAGTTTTTAGGGAGACTCCTAAGAATCTTCTTGACTTGTTCTTCCTCAGTGAAGATCTTCCCAAGTCTCTTGAGCTCGTTGATGATGTTTGTAAACCTTGCATTCATGTCAGATATTCCTTCATCATCGTTCATTTCGAACAGCTCGTATAGTCTCATCTGCTGGTTCACCTTGGACTCCTTCACTTTGTTGGTTCCTTCGTAGGTGACCTCCAGCTTCTTCCAGATCTCTTGCGCTGACTCACAACCTGATATCTTATTATATTCTGCAGCATCAAGTGCACAGTGAAGCATATTTATAGCCGAAGCATGATTTTGTAGCTTCTTGAGATCATCCTCTGTCCATTTGGCCTCAGCTTTGACAACTGTTTGGCCAGCCACAACTTCAATAGGAACAAACGGGCCTTGGACTATTGAAAGCCATGCACTCATGTTTGTTGCCTGAATAAAGTTTTTCATCCTATTCTTCCAAAAGGTGTAGTTAGACCCGAAGAATAGGGGAGGCCGAGTAATGGACAGCCCCTCAGGTAAGATCTGAGTTGTCTGGTTTTCTGGGAGAAACCGAGTGCTGTTTTCGGCCATAGTGGGGATCAGCTCAAGGTAGTTAAACCTTTCACAGTGAGCTTTTAAGATCTGATACCACTTGTTGGTCCCTTATAACGTAACAAGTTAGTTCCAAGGGGGGGGATATGAACTATTTAAAATTTTAATACGTTAAGGCTGACTTCTTTTTCTTTGAAAAAGGATTACACAGCGCGCTGAGTAAATTAAGACACTAGCTTAGTCAACTGGTGACTAAGTCAGCTTCTTTCTTTGAGTCAGGAGATAGCACTTGAGTCTATTCCTGAACTCAGATACTCAATACAACACAACTCAGCGTGACCTCTTTACTTGGTCAATTTTGTTTAAGCAAGCAATATATATATTAAGGAGTTTAAGGTTAGAAAGATGTTACTCAGCAGATTTATCCAGGTTCGGCCTCTAAGCCTACGTCCTGTCCCCGGAACACGTTCCGAGCTTTCGAATTCTCTACTGAGCTCTTTAACGGTAGAGCATCAAATCTTTTACAACTTAGAAGCTGAGTATAACAAGAGTACCTTCCTCTATACCTCTACTCACTCCTAATCTCTCGCTGAGTACTATAACCGAGTACTCAGCCTCTCCTTTCTAGTCTCTAGAAATGATAAAGATTTGTCCTAAACAACAATTGCTAAGACATCTTAGATGATTGAATAATCACTCTAGACTTTTACATGAAAGATATAGAATTTGGTGTAAGTATTTGCTTTGCTTTTTCTCACAGAACTTTGAGTAGAATTTTGGTCAGCGTAATGGCTTGATGAAGTTCTGTGTTGAAATGAAGCAACTGAAGGGCACTATTTATAGAGACGTCTGAGGCATCAGTCATTTCGAATTTCGAAATAACCGTTGGAGGGAAACGGCTTCCTGTCATTGTCACTCAGTCTTGCTCAGAGCTCTCGGCCAATCAGATTTGAGTATCTTCTGTCCTCGGTCAGCTTTTAGTCAGTTCGGCAAAATGTCTCTCCATTTATGGTAAGGTCAACTAGACATCGTCCTGTGTCTTCTGAACTTTACCCAAAGTGGAAACACTTTGTCTGGAAGTTGTTCTTGCTCAGCTGTTGTCTTGTACTCTTTGTCGATTCAACTCAGCAGCTTCATTCCGAAGTTGTTCAACGAAGGTCTTCTAGATCCTTCTCTCGCTGAGCTGCGTTTTGATCGTAACGACATCATTTTGCACACGCGGGCTGATGAGTGTCGAATTCACCAAAAATAAAATACCTACTCTTGGAACTAGAAAACTGTAGTAAATGTGTATGTGGAGTAGGGTCGAATCCACAGAGACTGGTCGAATTATAACTTTTTGAAACTAACAATTAAAGGTAAAGAGGGGGGGTTTGGTTTGTGGAAGGAATTGAATATAAGACAACAAGTAAAAATTAAATATCAATAATTAAATAAATGAGAAATATGTATGAGAAAGATTCTAGCCAGAGGTTAGGTTCGAGTCTTGAATTGAACCAATTGATCATCGATCATAGAAAATATAAGTTTCAACCCTTCAAATAAATTAGCTATGGTTATTAAAAAGCATTAACAACCTATCTCTTCTTACCATTTAGATAATCAGGAAATGTTCACTGATTACCTCTAATCAATCAAACAGTTCTAAACAAGCTTTAGAATTTAATTTGATTGAAAGCATTATATATAAAAGAGATGCTAATTCTACTCAACAATCACACAAGCGGGATTATTTAAAGCATATCAATCTCAATTCACAACATAGGTTAAAAGTTTGTCCACAATCAACTATGTTATTTGCTACTTGTATCAGATGATTTAAACGATTATGTATTTAAACATCTAATTAGCAAAACGATTGCAAGTAAATAATTAAATCAAGGATTCAATTAAATCACGCAATACGAATAAGAACAGAATAGAAATCAATTACTTGAAATAGATGAAAAAGATGAAGTATAGAATGATCTCACAATTCCATTGTTCAAGACCTAAATCCTCTAGCTAGAAGGTAGAAATTAGTTCACCATGGAAGAGAGAATACACAAGAAAGGTGACGAAGCTTGAAGAAGAATCGATGTTGATGGAAGAAAAAGATGTCGATGATGAAAGATGATGTTTCCATGTCCTTGCTTGTCTCTTTAAAAACGTAAAACCCACTGTTCCCACTCTTCCACCTTCCCACCTTCCACGTTGTTCTCTCAGAAGAAAACTAAATAACTACCTATAAAAATCTAATTATAAAAATCTTATATAGAATTAAACTCTCATTAGGATTCTGTATTTTGAAATCCTAATAGAATTAAATCCTATAATAATGTTTTAATATAATTAAAATTAATAATGAAAATTACAAATAGTAAAAATCATGAAATAAAAGTCTTCCAATCATAATCTCTCTCTTAAATTCGGACTGGTCCTTACCCATGGGCATGGGTTAGGACAAATCAGCTTTTTAATGAATAATTTCCTTCTTCAGCATGACCTAAGCCATAGGCATGAGTTAGGACCTGACAGATTTCTCCAATTTCACTTTAAGCTCCATAAGATTAGCATTTTAATCTCCAATTTGAATTGAATCTCCAAAAACACCTATAAAACACAAAACAAGATAAATAAGCACTAATAAAGTAAATCTAACATTAAACTAAAGAGAATTAAGATATAAAGATGTACATAAATATGTACACATCAAAATTCCCTCGCACTAAACCTTGCTTGTCCTCAAGTAAGAACAAAACTAAACAAAAAACTTAAATAAGACAACGACACAAAACAGAAACAATCCTTATTCTCCAAAACTATCAAACTCAAATTAGCGAGCATTATAGATCGGATCTTGATAATAATCAAAGCACCAGACGTTTCACAGTCGATTTTTGCCATCAACAGTTAAGTAAGACACTTCTTTAACAATTCTACAAAATCAAATACACAAAGCTTGATAACTCTCACAAAGTGGTCACTCAATTCACACATGTGTTTAGGTAAATATATTTGAAGCTCTCAAATTCTATGCAAGGAATGAACTACAATTAGTTTGCACTTCAATCTAATCTTCACCACTTGTTATATAATCAGTACAAAAATCAGAAGGTCTTTCATAGGTTGTAACGGGGTTAGGGTTAAAGGTATGGAAAAAGGAAAAATTTAGGTTATTAATCAAAAGAAATTAGCAGGCAAGTCAACAAAAAAAACTAAATCTATTATATCTGAAGTGAAAGGAAATTCTACATTTCACTTTTTTTTTCAATTTAGCACAAAGGCCGAAAATTTGTCTCTTTTGACCTATTTGGGTGCTAAAATAGAACTTTGTGCTGAACTTTGTTTTCATTCTTTTTTTTCTTTTTCAGAACTTCCTTTTATCTCCTTTTATATATTTGGCTACAAAAATTATGAAAACAGCCAACAAATCGGAACAATGATTACTCTAGACATTTTTCGAAAGTAAAACTAACTTGCCTACTAATTCTTAAGATTAAGGGTAAAGGTTAATGATGGGTTAATAGGAAAATTAATTTAGTGTGTACAACAACGAAAAGGTTAGAGGCTCAAACTTGGTTATCTAGGGGATAAAAAAAAAGTTAGGCTATTTAAGTCAAAATGGTTAATCCTAATTGCCTTCATCATTTTAATGCATGACTAAAAACGTGTGATCTCGAAAAGCATTTGATGCAAAATCTAGAGTTTCAAACCAAGCACGAATTCACGCAAAATATGAAAAAATTAGAGCAAAAGTTAAATTTTGATGTTATTTAAGCGAATTGCTCCATTGGCTCAAAAGCTCACAGATTGAGGGTAATTTGTATCAAGCTATGTAGATTTTTCATTAAATTCGATTGCCTCAGAAAATGACTTACTTAAATTGAAGATCACAAAATCAATTATTACTAAACCTAGCACTTATCAAACACTTTAATTGAATCAAATAACACGAGCTAATTAAGTTGTCAAGTGATTGAGAATGGAATCAAAATGACTTAAACTAAAACACAAACTAACTAAAACAAAATGCAACAATAAAAATAAAATGCAAACAATAAAAACAAAACGAAACTATATATGGAGATTTCAATCTAAATTTAAAAATTAAATGCAAAATTTTTCTCAAATTTTTCTCTTTAGAAAGAAAACCTCTCCCCCACACTAATACACACATTGTCCTCAATGTATAATAAAAGCATACTCAATTCTCAAAATTCAGAGTGCAAATAATAAATATAGAATTGAGAACTTCCCTGAAATTGTAGAGCAAACTTGAGGATATGATGCTTTCTGTAGTTAACGCGTTCCTTATGCTCTCCTTTTGCTCTCGTATATCAAAGTCCCGAAATAGAAAATGAAGAAATTGTTCTATCCAGATTGGCTAAGTTAAGGCGAACTGAGAACGGTTGAAAAGGACTTGACGTCGCTGCTATGGAGAATGGCGGACTAAGAACGATAAACAGACGGACGAAGGGAGCAGTGAAAGCGGTGAAGATGAACGACAGACTGGAGATCGCTAGACTGAAGACTGAATTGAAGGGGGCTGCACCATGGAAATAGAGTTTTTAGGTTTTTTTATTATTAATATTATTAAAACTGAAAATAACAAAAAATAACAAAAAAATAAGGAAAATAAAAAAAATGTAAGACGTAGAAAAGAAATAGGAAAAAGACTAGAGTTCCTAAGACATGCCCATAGCTTTAAAAAAAAAGCGTGTGCAAAAATTAACTAAAGAAAATATGGACAGAAGACTAGGATGTCTAAGCCGTGCCCATGGGAACTGCAAAACTTAATTCAAAATTTTGGGCAGAAGACTAGGATGTCTAAGCCGTGCCCATGGAACTGCAAAACTTAATTTAAAGTTTTGGGCAGAAGACTAGGATGTCTAAGCCGTGCCCATGGCTTAAAAAAAAATCTGCACTAAAATTTCATATGGGCACACCTTGGGGCTATTTCCGAAAATTTATTCAAACATAAGTAAAATTAAAACCAAAAACATGAAATTACCCTAAAACTAAATAAAAATAAAAATAAGATAAATGAAATAAATTCGGGTTGCCTCCCAAAAGAGCGCCTTTGTTTATTGTCTTTGGCTAGACAATGATCATGTATCATCCAACTCCAACTCGCTCATTCTTTTCATCATCCCAATTATTGATGAATGAAATTTGGAACAAATCTTTCATGCCTCCTCTCTGCACACTTGAATCAATCATGTCAATGATAAAAACAAATTCAATTTCATCACGTGTATTACCTTCACTCATATCAGTTTCTATTGTATTGATCTTTATAGGTAAGTTACTTGATAAAAGTGAAAATGAGTTTATTGCTTTATCATTCATATCCAACAAGCAAAAATCTTTTTCACATATCAGCTCATTAGTCACAATGGAAATTCCATCATGAATTAATGTCTCCTCAATTTGCTTTTCTTCTATATGCAATAACTTAGAATCTCGAACCGAAAATTGTGTTTCTAAGTTACTCACAAGTGTAAACATTTGATTCATTTGTGATTGCAAATTCTCTAGACTTGTTCGAGTCTCTTGTTGAAATATCAAAGTATTATGCTGAAATTGCAAAATATTAGCACCTAAAGTATGAACAATTTCTTCAAGAGACATACATGAGCTTGATGAACAGTGATCACTGGGAGGAGATTGATAGTAATTTTGAATTGATTGATTCTTAGAACTAAAAATAAGACATGAATGATCAACATAATGGCCATCGTTCTATTGGAACTCATTAACATGTTGAAGTACATGATCCATTTCTTTCCAAAATCACCAAAAGAAAAAGGAAATAAAAAGAAATAATGCGACTGAAAATTGTTAAGCACTAACTACAAAGAAATAATTCCGTTAAAGACACCAGTCCCCGGCAACGGCGCCAAAATTTGATGAGTGTCGAATTCACCAAAAATAAAATACCTACTCTTGGAACTAGAAAACTGTAGTAAATGTGGAGTAGGGTCGAATCCACAGAGACTGGTCGAATTATAACTTTTTGAAACTAACAATTAAAGGTAAAGAGGGGGGGTTTGGTTTGTGGAAGGAATTGAATATAAGACAACAAGTAAAAATTAAATATCAATAATTAAATAAATGAGAAATATGTATGAGAAAGATTCTAGCCAGAGGTTAGGTTCCAGTCTTGAATTGAACCAATTGATCATCGATCATAGAAAATATAAGTTTCAACCCTTCAAATAAATTAGCTATGGTTATTAAAAAGCATTAACAACCTATCTCTTCTTACCATTTAGATAATCAGGAAACGTTCACTGATTACCTCTAATCAATCAAACAGTTCTAAACAAGCTTTAGAATTTAATTTGATTGAAAGCATTAAATATAAAAGAGATGCTAATTCTACTCAACAATCACACAAGCGGGATTATTTAAAGCATATCAATCTCAATTCACAACATAAGTTAAAAGTTTGTCCACAATCAACTATGTTATTTGCTACTTGTATCAGATGATTTAAACAATTACGTATTTAAACATCTAATTAGCAAAACGATTGCAAGTAAATAATTAAATCAAAGATTCAATTAAATCACGCAATACGAATAAGAACAGAATAGAAATCAATTACTTGAAATAGATGAAAAAGATGAAGTACAGAATGATCTCACAATTCCATTGTTCAAGACCTAAATCCTCTAGCTAGAAGGTAGAAATTAGTTCACCATGGAAGAGAGAATACACAAGAAAGGTGACGAAGCTTGAAGAAGAATCGATGTTGATGGAAGAAAAAGATGTCGATGATGAAAGATGATGTTTCCATGTCCTTGCTTGTCTCTTTAAAAACGTAAAACCCACTGTTCCCACTCTTCCACCTTCCCACCTTCCACGTTGTTCTCTCAGAAGAAAACTAAATAACTACCTATAAAAATCTAATTATAAAAATCCTATATAGAATTAAGCTCTCATTAGGATTCTATATTTTGAAATCCTAATAGAATTAAATCCTATAATAATGTTTTAATATAATTAAAATTAATAATGAAAATTACAAATAGTAAAAATCATGAAATAAAAGTCTTCCAATCATAATCTCTCTCTTAAATTCGGACTGGTCCTTACCCATGGGCATGGGTTAGGACAAATCAGCTTTTTAGTGAATAATTTCCTTCTTCAGCATGACCTAAGCCATGGGCATGAGTTAGGACCTGACAGATTTCTCCAATTTCACTTTAAGCTCCATAAGATTAGCATTTTAATCTCCAATTTGAATTGAATCTCCAAAAACACCTATAAAACACAAAACAAGATAAATAAGCACTAATAAAGTAAATCTAACATTAAACTAAAGAGAATTAAGATATAAAGATGTACATAAATATGTACACATCACAGACCGAGTTGTCTTGATCTGTTTGACTTGGGCTTTGACTTCCGTATTGGGCTTTAAGCCTTTTAGTCTTTATGTCTTATAAACAATTTAACTCAACATTGAACAAACACATTAGTTAAATAAATCAAAGCATTTAAACTTAGTGTGTTTAGAATATATTTAATTTTACTTAAATAATTTTGTCAAATCAAAATCATGTGGAAAGGTGTTTCAACAGTTTTGACATGTATGAATCGAAAAGAGGTAACTTACCAATGGTCCATGGTGTCAAGTTATCAAATAGTCAATTTCCTAAAACGGACAGTGACAAGAATCGCATGGCTATAATTCCTTACTCCAGCGCGGTTGGTTCGATTATGTATGCTATGCTTTGCACTAGACCTGATGTGGCGTTCGCATTGAGTATGAAGAGCCGATATCAAGGGAATCCGGGATTTGATCACTGGATTGCTATCAAGAATATTCTTAAGTATCTTAGAAGAACTAAAGACATGTTCCTCATATATGGACAAGGAGAATTGAAAATTGAAGGATATTCAGATGCTAGTCATCTGACTGATGAAAATGATTATAGATCCCAATCAAGATACCAGTTTATCCTGAATGGAGGTTCAGTTAGTTGGAAGAGTTCCAAGAAAGGAAGTGTTGCTTTCTCGTCAACTGAATCAGAGTACATCGCAGCTGCAGAAGCGGCAAAGGAGGCTGTTTGGATTAGGAAGTTCATAACAGAACTAGGAGTGGTACCTGACATTGTGAATCCCATTACTCTGTACTGTGATAACAATGGAGCCATTGCACAAGCAAAGGAACCACGGTCTCATAATGCATCCAAACATTATCTCAAGCGATATCATCTCATTAGGGAGATCATAACTAAGGGAGATGTGAGAATAGAAAAGGTGCCCACTGAGGACAACGTTGCAGATCCGTTGACCAAGCCATTACCACAAAGAGCTCACGATAGACATCTTAGTTCTTCTGGTATTAGTTTCAGGAACAATTGGCTTTAGTCCAAGTAGGAGAATGTTGGAGTTTAGTGTCCTAAAGACAATTGTTTTAGGATATTAATATTAATGAATAAATTGTTTATTTGATCATTTGATTAATCAGATATATAGCATTAAAATGAAACTATATATAAAGGCAAGAATCTTTCATAAAGAAAGTAACTCTAAGTTTATTTAAGTAGTTATAAAGTGTTCATACAAGCATGAAGTGAGACTGTACTTTATAATAGACCAATAGACTTAAAGTAAACCCAAGTCAAGTGATATGTTATAGGGGTTGGCATATTGCTGTTGAGACTTGCATGTAACAATGTTTTCTGTCGAGACAGAAAGCTGATCTCACAAGCTTTAGATATTCGGATATCTAGACAGTTACATGGATCCGGTGAAGGAGTTCATTAGGATTGGGACCCGACTTGAGATAACAGAATGGATTGATTTATCTAATGTGTCAACTATTCATCTCATTGGTATTAGTAGGTATAACTAATCCTCAGACTCAAACATTCGTTAATTAGTGATTCTGGATTATGGAGTCTGATACTTTGATTCTGTGCGAGCAGGATCCAATAGGTGAGAGCCTAGGGTGTGTGGGAGCAGGGTTGGGTATCACACAAAGTAATTGTAGAATAGTTAATGTCAGATTGAGCATTCGTCACTCTCGGTAAGTGGGAGATATATCCAAATGGCCGCTTGTGGTGAATTGACTGAAATCCTTGCAAGGTGATACAGTTAAGAGTAGAAATGAACATTTCACTTAACTTATCTTTTCAGAGTGAATTCAACCTGTACAAGTAAAACCGGACTCTTCGTTATATGTAACCTTGACACATTCCATGGTTATAAGGAGTTGACCGACAGGATATAGTTGATGAAGGATCGTATTATACTGTACCTAATATAGAAAGGTTAACGTCAGTTATCAACCTGACTTCTTAATTGCTCTGGGGGAATATCATAGGGTCTGCTAGTAACAGCTCGCGACGGTATTCCGTTATATATATGTTGGAATTAATCGTGATGAATAATTTCAAAGGATATATACGGCTAGTGGCAATAAAGAACCTAATGGGTCGCATATGGGACTTGGAAACGGAGGATGAAAACGTAATTAGCGGGACACAGACACATGGGCCGAAATTTACATATTAGTTAGGGATATTAATTTAGTTTAATAATTATAATTAGATTATGATTATGAATTAAACTAAAGAATTATCTGATAATATTAATTGGATGTTTTATGCAATTAAAACTCTAATTAATTATCCCTAACATTAATTAATTATTAATTTGATTAATAATAATTATCAAAATATAATTAGTTATTATTTAGATAATATTAAAGTGTTTATTTAATTATCTAATTATGAATCCTATTCAGAATAAGATTCCAATTAATTAAATTCCTAACACAACTGGGATTAGGGTTTCGGAAGTCTATAAATAGACCCCTAACCTCAGTATTTCGGCCAACATAGAAACAAGAGGAGGAGGAATTGTTCCGTCGTCGTCTCGGCTAATTTACTTTATTTCTTACTCCCTCTTTGATCTCGTATCCATTTCTGTTAGAGGCAATCATTGCGATTGCTATTTATTAAAGGTTGATTACTGATTAGTTTTGTTTTGTGTTGAATCAAACGTTCGTGGTTCACGAGTTGATAATAACAAGTTGTGGGCACTTCGTTTGCAACGGTAGATAGTTCTTCGATAAAGGTATTAATTTCTATCCCTCTTTATATGAAATAACAATTAACAGATATTGGAAAAGGGAAATAGATAGAATAGATAAAAATTTATTATTCCGCTATGCCTAGGCTTGTCTATTTTCTTACAAATTCAAATCAGAACATCAAAGATATAAAATGCAGAAGATGTAAAGAAGTAAATGCCTTCACCAAGATAAAAATGACAAAGCCAAATGAAGCTATCAAATCTCTAATACATAAATGATCAATATTATTTCTAAACCCACTAAAAGGAAGTAAAGTCTAACTACCATTTTTGTTGTCCAGTTGCTATAAGCTTGCCCAGGTTTACTAAGTTCATATTCCATTGGTCCATACTCGTTTTCAATCTATCATACATTAAGGGAGAAGCCAATAAATACCCATTTTCATAAATGCATTGGTCTATATTCTTATAATGTTGTTCTTATAAAGAAGATGACTTTACCTGGGACATACTTATAACATTGTTAATATCCCTGCAAATTCATACTTCGTCAGTTCATAATCCATAATGTTAATAATCTTTGCAAATAAAAAGAGCACGATCTACCTTTCTCGGCATCACCCATAATAGCTTCACGAAGTATGCCAACAACAAGGAATTTCGAGTGTATCCAAGAGAAAGGCCCACCTTTAACATGAATTTAAAATGCGAAATCAATTCATACCTATGATAAAGATCCATCATTTTCATTAGCAAATATGATGCTTATTACAGGTATTTAAGAGAAAGACCCAACCTTTACATTGGTAAGTCAGACAATTAATACATCATTATTCCAGCAACTGCTACTGCAAGAGTAAATTTGATGATTATTACAAGTTCGATCAAGAAAAGCTAGATTAAAGAACAACAAAACCCTAATAAATCGAGGAAGAGAACAAATAGAACTTATATGTTTCGATTTCAGAAACAAAGATTTGCATGGACGACTGTTATATATGAGCTGAAATGTTAATTAAAACGTCAACCTGAAGAAGCCTAATTTACCCTGTAAACTTTGGTTTATATATGAGCTGAAATGTTGATTAAAACATTTGAGCGCGTTAAATTTGGGAGAGGTAAAGATCGGTCGTGAAACTTATTTTCATTTACCTTTTTTTTTCCAGACAACAACGACAGTTATATATACGTCATATCATCTAGACCTGTCCACGGGCCCGGGTACCCGCCCGGCCCGCCCAGGCCCGTGTCCCTTGGACCGGGCTTGGACAATAAAAATTGTTTATCGGCCCAGCCCGGCCCAGGTCCGCCAAAGCCTGCCTATTTTTTGGGCGGGCTTGGTATTAATAAAAATAACACGGGCCGGCCCAGCCCGGTCCGCTTATTAATATTAATTAATAAATATTTATTTATATATTAAATATTTATTTTTAAGTATAATATTTATAATTTTTATAATTAACAATTATATATATATATATTTAGGTGGGCTTATATGGGTTGGGCTCGGGATTTGATTTTTAAGCCCGAGCCCAGCCCGACCCGAGCCCGCCTAAATTAATTGTGGGCTGGGCTGGGCTTGGGCTGAGCATTTTTACTTAAAAACCGGCCCAGCCCGGCCCATGGACAGGTCTAATATCATCTGATGATTAAATACCTTTTTGATTAAAATCACACTTTCTTGAGATGACAGACGTGTTTCATCATAATGGCATATGTGATTTGAGGTTGTTTCCACGTAAACTTTCAGATGACATAAATTTAATATAGTGTCATGAAAAACAAGTAGACGACATGAAAACAAATGTATGTCATGCCATGTGAAAGGGAAAATGGCGTAGTGGAACTCTCAATACCTTTAAGATATTGCATGAAAATAAGGAACATTTTCAGCATTGTAAAAATAACAAGTAAAAGAAAAAAATCAAATTGCATGTAATCATGTTACATTAAAATGAAAATCGATATATCTAATCAAATCAAATGTGATAAAACTCAAGAATCAGAAGAAAGGCAACAATAAATGTATATTGAGAAGGGAGGTTATTTTTTAACTTTTTACCCTTTTTTGTAATTAACTTTTTTTAAACTAAAAATTTAAAAAAAAAGTATAAACCCGGGTCTTGAGTTGACCTTGGTTCTTACCAAGTTGTTGAAGATCAATAAACCCAACCTGATCCAGACTAGAAACCTATCTAGTTCTCGGTCTGACTAGTCTAATTAGTTGGTCCGGTCCAAGTTTGACAATATTGGTTTGAGGAGGCTAGAAAATAAACATCAACATTTTTAACTATATTCTATTCTATTTTAACCACAACTCTCTCTAATGGTTAGTAAAAAAAATAGTACAATTTAGGTGGATCCAATGTGTCGTAACATTTTATATTCATTAATATTATTCAATGAAGTTTTTTTTATTTTAAATGTTGAAATAATGTTTATATAATTGAATCCTTAAAAAATGTTTATATAATTGAATAATAATTATTAAATAATAATTAGTAATAATTGAATAAGTAATAATAATAATAATAATTAATATTTATTACTAATTGAATAAAAACATGTGCATTGTAAAAAAAATACGAAAAAAGAACATGACATTTAGTGATATTCAATTATTAAGGCCGGTAACTTCGAAACGTGTTCAAATGTGTTGTATCAAATCCAATTTGAATTTATTATGTTTTTCTTGATCGCGGATGCTGAGATCCATTCCGAGATAAGCCATAAAATTCGGAATTGTCCATTTTGAATATCTCTAAGAACTATTCATTGAAAAACTTTGTCAGGAGAGTTTTCACGTATGTATGTCGCACATCTTCATCAATCATCTTATATAATATGACATAAGCCTCCATAACATCGTGGAGTTTTTTATGCCAAGTTTGTATTGGTCCATGAACTATTATAAAATGAGCTTGAAGTACCCCTAAAGCTCATTCAACATCTTTTAATGCACTTTTGTGCCTTTGTTTATAACAGATTCTTTGAGGGTCTTGGGTATGTGGAAAGCTTTTGACAAATGCAGCTCATTCCAGATATATACCATATGTTAGATAGTATCCCATGTGGTACTTATGTTGTTAACAACGAATTGAACTTCTAGAGCTATTTCTCATAAATTTTCTTGGAACAAATTGGATCATCTCAACACATTAAGGTCATTGTTCGACCCAACAACACTAAAATATTCATGTCATATCCATAGATCCACTAAAGTGACTGCTTCAAAATGATTATCGGATGCTCATAATCTCTTTTAGTGTATTGTCCCTTCCACGCAACTGGACAATTCTTCCACATCTAGTGCATAAAATTAAGAATCTCAACCACCCCAGGAAACTCATGGCTTTCTTTATGCATGTGAATCAAAAACTAGACATCAGCATCACCAGGTTTCCTCATATACACAACTCTATACACCTTGATAACAACATGATACAAAATTTCCGCACAATCTAAAGTCGTGTACTCACTAATTTTGATGTATTCATCAATAATATGAGCGATGGATCTATATGAAAGTATGTGAATAGATGCAGTGCATTTTAAAGTGGAGATGATTCCTTCCTTTTGGCATCATCAAACCTTTTGTTGGAAATATGTTTTGTGATTCCCTAGGTCATCCACTATATGTTGGAACAAAGTTCTACTCATCTGGAACTGTTTGCAAAAAAACATGATCTGATTTTTTTTCTCAATTTTAATATCCTAGATACGACTCTATATATATATATATATATATATATGAAATAAAAAATAAACGAATAAAACTCTAAGGAAGCACTACGCCATTTTTCCTTTCACATGACACAAGATATATGATAGATATTTGTTTTGGTGTCGTCTAAATGTTTTTCACGATGCTATAATAGATTTATGTCATCTGAAAGGTTAAGTGCAAACAATCTCAAATAATATGTGGCATTACGATGACACACGTTTGTTGTCCTAAGAAAACGCAATTTTAATGGAAAAGGTACGTAATCATCAGATGACACGATGTATATATAACTATCATTGTTGTCTGAAAACAAAAAAAGCAGCAAATGAGTTAAGTTACGCGGACAAACCAAAATGTATCTCAAATTTAAGGCGCTCAAATGTTTGACTAATATTTCAGCTCATACATAAACTAAAACTTACAAAGTAAATTAGGTTTCTTCTTTGAGCTCGATGATTCAGGCTTTAGCTCTCCCATCTCTCTCTTTGGCTATCTACATGAAAGCTTTCTACATACAAATCTTTGTTTTTGAAATCGAAACTTAGAAATGGTAAGCCATATTTGTTCTCTTCTTTGATGTATTAGGGTTTTATTATTCCTAAATCTATCTTTTCCTGATCAAACCTAAGCTGTAATAATCATCATATTTACTCTTGTGGATCTAGACTTCAGCTGGTGGAATAAGGATTTATTAATTATCAGACTTACCAATGAAAAGGTTGGATCTTTCACTTAGATACACTGATTTCACTATATTAATTATCAGATTCACTAATGAAAATGGTGGCTCTCATCTTACATATACTGATTTTGCAATTTAATTCATATTACAAGTGGGCAATATACTTCGTGATGCTATTGTGGGTGATGATGAGATATATAGATCTTGCTCTTTTTATTTGCAAATATTATTAATATTAGGAATTATGAACTGATCCGAATCTTTTTTTTATTTGCAAATATTATTTGCAGGGATATTAACAATTCTTATGTACATGGGAAGATTGATTGAAGATTATAACATGGGAAAATTTCTTTAACTTGTTGAGTATATGTGATTTAGATTGTTATCTTATTCAAGAAAAAGTGCAGTAAAGGGTTGTGAGTATATATATGAATATAAAATATGTATGAAGCATATAGTAAAGGATTAGTGAAGTTGCTTCATGTTCCTTGGTTGGTGTTCTATTTATGGTTGATAGGTATGAACTGATTGGTCATGCTCTTATACTTTAGATGCTCATTGAGTATGTGTATGAAGCATGTAGTAAAGGGTTGTGAACTAATTGGCCATGCTCTTATACTTTAGATGTTCATTGAGTATGTGTATGAAGAATATAGTAAATGGTTGTGAAGTTGCTTCATGTTCCTTGGTTGATGTTCATTGGTTGATGTTCTGTTTATGGTTGAATAGGTATGAACTACTTGGTCATGCTCTTATACTTTAGATGTTGATTAAGTATGTGTATGAAGCATATGTTGGGGTTTAGTGTCCTATAGACAATTGTTCTAGGATATAAACTTAATATAAATGAAGTGTTCTTTATATCATTTGTTTTAATAAGATATGGTTTCATAACTATATAAAGGCAACCTCTTTTAAGAACTAAATAAGTCTAATAAAAGGAAATCCATAAGTTTGTTTAAAGTGATTATAAAGTGTTCATACAAGCATGAAGTGAGACAAAACTTTATAATAAACTAATAAACTTAAAATCACCCCAAGTCAAGTAATATGTTTAGAAATAGGATTGACATATCACTGCTGAGACTTGCATGTAACAATGTCTTCTGTCGAGACAGAGAGCTGATCTCACAAGCTTCAGATATGCAGATATCTGGACAGTTACATGGATCCAATGAAAGGGAGTTCATTAGGATTGGGGACCCGACTTGAGATAACAGGATGGGTAGATTTATCCTTGTCACATGTTCATCTCATTGGTGTTAATAGGTATAAGTAATCCTCAGACTCAAAGGAATGTTAATTAGTGATTCTGGATTATGGAATGTGATGCTTTGATCCTGTTGTAACACGATCCATAACAGAGATGACTCTGGGGTGTGAACGGCAAACGTTGGGTATCACAGGAAGTAATTGCAGGATAGTTATACATTGGATTGAGCATTTGTCACTCCCGATAAATGGGAGATACGTCCAAGGATCGCTTGTGGAAGACTTGACTCTAAATCCTTGCAAGGTGATAGCTTAAGACTTGAAATGCAGATTTCACTTAACCTATCTAATTGGAGTTAACTCGGACTGTACCAGTAAAACGAACGTCTCACTATATGTGACTTGACATTATCCATAGTCATAATATTCAGTTCAAGGATGTAGTTGATGAAGGATCGAATTATACTGTAACTAATACGGAAAGGTCAACGACAGAATCAACCTGTCTTCTTATAGCTCTGGGGGAATGTTTCGGATTTGCTAATCACATTTCGCGTACTCATTCCGTTATGCAAAGATTAAATATAATTCTGTGAAAATTAATTTAATAGTTGCATACGGCTAGAAGCAATAAGAACCTAATGGGTCACACATAAGACTTGGAGCCCAAAAGAGAAACAGATGTTAATTAATTGATGGAAGCCCAACTGAGTCCACAAAGGCGTATGTGCTTTAAAACTTGATATGAGCAAAGCCTACGATCGCGTTGAGTGGACGTTCATTAAGGATATGATGATGGCAATGGGGTTTCCAATCAGATGGTGTGCACGTATACAACAATGTCTTAGTTCAGTTTCCTTCTCTTTCCTTATAAATGGGGTACCGAAAGGCTTCGTAAAGCCGACAAGGGGTCTTCGCCAAGGAGACCCGCTATCACCTTATTTGTTTATTATATGTGCAGAAGGGCTCTCAACATTGATAAGGAAAGCTGAATTAAACATGCATATTCATGGGATTCGGGTGAGTAAATATAGCCCCACTGTCTCGCACCTTCTGTTTGCAGATGATTCACTGATCTTTTGCCGAGCTACAGTCACCGAATGTACCAAAGTAAAACACATCCTTGAGCAGTATGAAGCAGCATCAGGCCAGAAAATAAATTTTGAGAAAACTGAAGCCACTTTTAGTAAAGGGATAGATGTCGATAGAAAAAGCAGACTAATTGCAACACTTGGTGTCCACCAAGTTGACCGGTTCTCAAAGTATCTTGGGATTCACGCGATGCTCGGTAGATCAAAAAAAGTAGTCTTTGCTTTTCTCAAAGAAAGACTGTTTAAGCGAATTGGAGGATGGTATGAGAGGAACCTTTCACGGGGAGGCAATGAGGTACTAATTAAATTCATAGCTCAAGCAATCCCCGTATATATAATGAGCTGCTTCCTTTTGCCAAGAACTTTCTGTGACGAACTCCAGCAACAGATTGCTAAATTCTGGTGGAGCAGTGACCCTAAGAACCGGAAAATTCATTGGAGCAAATGGGATAAGTTGTGTCTCTCAAAGCGGATTGGGGGGCTGGGTTTTCAGAATTTACACGCGTTCAATATCGCACACTCTTGGCAAAACAAGTCTGGAGGATCATTGAAAATTCGTTGTCGCTGTGCGCCTAAGTGTTTAAATCTGTTGGAAAATAGGCTAACGTATAGCAGCGGAAATATAAAAATTTTAACCTATTTCCATAAACCACATAATCCGTTAATCGTTATTTCATATAAAGAGGGATAAAAGAAATACCTTTCTGAAGTTCTATCTACCGTTGCAAATGAAGTGCCCACAACTCTTACTTCGAGTTCCCGAGCACAGAACAAAACAAATATAAGATCAAGTTAGAATCAACCGTAGAATAGCAACCAAAATAGATTGCCTCTAATTAATCAACACAAGATCAAGGATAAAGAAAGAAAGATAAAAATCAATTGAACGGAAGAAAGCGGTAGAAAATCTCGTCCTCGGGCTAGGGTGTTCGAAATTCTCTCTCTCTCTTTCAGTGTGGAATTCGAAATTCTCAAGGCTAGGGATTTCAAAAATCCCTTAGGGGTATTTATAATCTTCCTTGTATCTAATCCTTAGTTAGATAGAATTAGGTTATTGAAATAAGAATTCTATTCGTAATAGAATTCATAATCATTATCCATTAATATATCTAATATATAAAGGATAATAATAATAACCTTATTAGATAATAATAGGAATAATTTAATCTAATTAAAACTCCTAACTCATTTATCCTTTAATTAATTTAATTCATAATCCTAATCTAATTAGAATAGATAAAATCAAATTAATTATTTATGTATTTATATACATAAATTTCGACCCCCTCTATTACTGGGCTTTACTAGGCTCAGTTGGGCTTCCGTCAATTAATTAACATCTGTCTCTCTTTTGGGTTCCAAGTCTTATGTGTGACCCATTAGGTTCTTATTGCTTCTAGCCGTATGCAACTATTAAAATTAACTTTCAAACAATTATATTTAATCTTTGCATAACGGAATGATGTACAGAGTATGTGATTAGCAAGTCCGTAATCATTCCCCTAGAGCTATAAGAAGACAGGTTGATTCTGTCGTTGACCTTTCAGTATTAGTTACGGTATAATTCGATCCTTTATCAACTACGTCCTTGAACTGAATCTTATGACTATGGGTAATGTCAAGTCACATATAGCGAGACGTTCGTTTTACTTGTATAGGCCGAGTCAACTCAAAATAGATAGGTTAAGTGAAATCTGTATTTCAAGTCTTAAGCTATCACCTTGCAAGGATTTAGAGTCGAGTCTTCCACAAGCGATCCATGGACATATCTCCCATTTATCGGGAGTGATAAATGCTCAATCCAATATATAACAATCCTGCAATCACTTCCTGTGATACCCAACGTCTGCTGTTCACACCCCAGAGTCATCTCTGTTAAGGACCGTGTTACACCAGAGTCAAAGTGTCACATTCCGTAATCCAGAATACCAATTAACATTCCTTTGAGTCTGAGGATTATTTACACCTATTAATACCAATGAGATGAACAGGTGACAAGGATGAATCTACCCATCCTGTTATCTCAAGTCGGGTCCCCAATCCTAATGAACTACTTTTCATCGGATCCATGTAACTGTCCAGATATCTGTATATATGAAGCTTGTGAGATCAGCTTTCTGTCGGACAGAAGACATTGTTACATGCAAGTCTCAACAGTGATATATCAATCCTAAACATATCACTTGACTTGGGGTGGTTTTAAGTTTATTAGTTTATTATAAAGTTTTGTCTCACTTCATGCTTGTATGAACACTTTATAATCACTTTAAAACAAACTTACAGATTTCCTTTTATTAGACTTTATTTAGTGCTTAAAAGGGATTGCCTTTATATAGTTATAAAACATATATCTCATTAAAACAAATGATATAAAGAACAATTCATTTACATTAAGTTTGTATCCTAGAACAATTGTCTATAGGACACTAAACCCTAACATACTCCCACTTGGACTAAAGCCAATTGTTTTTATAACTTATCCCAGTAGAAGTTAGATGACGATCATGTACTTTCTGGGTTAAGGGCTTTGTCAACGGATCTGCAACGTTGTCCTCTGTAGGTACTCTTTCTATTCTCACATCTTTTCTTGCCACAATTTCTCTTATAATGTGGTATCGCTTAAGGTAATGCTTGGACGCATTATGAGACCGTGGTTCCTTTGCTTGCGCAATGGCTCCATTGTTATCACAATACAATGTAATGGGATTTACAATGTCAGGCACCACACCAAGTTCTGTAATGAACTTTCTAATCCAAACCGCTTCCTTTGCTGCTTCCGCAGCTGCGATATACTATGACTCGGTCGTAGAGAAAGCTACGCTTCCCTGCTTGGAACTCTTCCAACTGACCGCGCCCCCATTCAAGATAAACAGGTATCCTGATTAGGATTTAAAATCGTTCTCATCTGTGAGATGACTTGCATATGAAAATCCTTCTATTTTCAGATCCCCTTCTCCGTACACTAGGAACATATCTTTAGTTCTTCTCAAGTACTTAAGAATGTTCTTGATGGCAATCTAGTGCTCGTCTCCCGAATTTCCTTGGTAATGACTCATTACAGATAACGCGAACGCTACGTCAAGTCTAGTGCATAACATAGCATATATAATCAAACCGATTGCGCTGGCGTACGGGACTACAGCCATGCGCTTCTTATCATCATCGGTTTTAGGACATTGATGATTGTTTAACTTTACTCCATGTAGCATGGGTAAGTTACCTCGTTTCGATTCAAGCATGCTAAACCGCTTTAGCACCTTTTCGATGTATGTAGCCTGTGAAAGACCAAGCAGTCTTCTTGATCTATCTCTGTAGATCTTCATACCAAGTATATAAGCTGCTT
This sequence comes from Euphorbia lathyris, assembly GCF_963576675.1. Lineage (NCBI taxonomy): Eukaryota > Viridiplantae > Streptophyta > Magnoliopsida > Malpighiales > Euphorbiaceae > Euphorbia > Euphorbia lathyris. The sequence continues at coordinate 27,354,293 of NC_088916.1, forward strand.
CACCAAGGTCTTTCATTAAGAAGTTACCAGATAACCATACTTTTACCGACTGTAGCAGAGCTATGTCATTTCCCATTAGTAATATATCGTCCACATATAATATTAGAAATGCTACAGAGCTCCCACTTGCTTTCTTGTAAATGCAAGCTTCTTCGCAGTTTTGTTCGAAACCAAATTGTTTTATGGTTTCGTCAAAACGCTTGTTCCAGCTTCTAGATGCTTGCTTGAGTCCATAAATAGATCTCTGAAGTTTGCAAACTTTGTTTGCATCCTTTGATATGAAACCTTTAGGTTGCATCATATATACATCCTCAAGCAGGTTTCCGTTTAGGAAAGCTGTTTTCACATCCATCTGCCAAATCTCATAATCGTAGTGAGCAGCAATATCAAGCATGATTCTGATTGATTTGGAGATAGCCACAGGAGAGAAAGTTTCATCATAATCAATTCCTTGCTTCTGACGATATCCTTTCGCTACTAACCTAGCTTTGTAGGTGCTAACCTTTCCATCCATGTCTGTCTTCTTTTTGAAGATCCATCTGCACCCAATGGGTTTTATCCCTTCGGGTGGATCAACCAAAGTCCACACTTGGTTGGTGTACATGGAATCCATTTCAGAATCCATGGCCTCAAGCCATGCTTTAGAATCTGGACTAGTAAGAGCCTCTTCGTAGTTTTCGGGTTCGTCGTCTAACACGAGAACCTCGTCATCGTCTCCCACTAGAAAACCATATCTAACTGGGAGTTCACGAACTCTTTGTGATCTACGAATAGGTGGCACTACAGTCTCATCTAATGGGACTGCTTCGGGCACCTCAACCGCCTATGTTGTTTCAGTCGATGTTTCTTCTTCTTGAACTTCTTCAAGTTCAATCATGCTTCCCTTTTGTGTTTCTTCGAGAAACTCTTTCTCTAAGAAGGTTGCGTGCTTGGATACTATCACTTTCTGATCATCTGGATGATAGAAGTAATATCCCATAGTTTCCTTAGGGTATCCAATGAAGAAACATTTATCAGATTTAGAATCTAGTTTGTCAGATGCAATGCGTTTGACAAATGCTGAACAACCCCATACTCTCATGAATGAGAATACGGGTTTCCTACCAACGAACAATTCATATGGTGTGGAACTAGCGGATTTAGTTGGTACTCGATTTAGGGTGAAGAGGGCGGTTTCCAAGGCATAGCCCCAGAATGTCTTTGGAAGTAATGCAATGCTCATCATGGATCGTACCATATCTAGTAGGGTACGGTTCCTCCTCTCGGATACACCATTGTGTTGTGGTGTATAGGGAGGTGTCCATTGTGAGCAAATCCCACATTCAATTAGATAATTCAGAAAATCATCTGAAAGATATTCGCCACCTCGATCGGATCGAAGTGTCTTTATTTTCTTTTCTAGTTGATTTTCTACTTCATTCTTGAAGCATTTGAATTTCTCAAAAGCTTCGGATTTGTGCTTCATCAAGTAGATATAACCATATCGGGTATGGTCGTCTATGAAGCTAATAAAGTATCTGAATCCTCCTCTTGCTTGGACTGACATAGGACCGCATACATCTGAATGAATGAGTACTAGAGTGTCTGATACACGTTCACCTTTATTGCTAAAGGGTGTCTTTGTCATTTTGCCTTTTAAACATGCTTCGCACGTTTCCAATGATTCAGGATCAATTGAATTTATAAGCCCATCTTGATGTAGCTTAAGCATACGTCTTTTGTTTATATGGCCTAAACGACAATGCCACAAGTAAGTTGAATTATCTAGCTTATGTCTTTTGGTATCAATTGCGAAAACAGAAATTTTGTCATCTAACACATAAATCCCATTTTGTGATATTCCTGAAAAATAGAAGATCGAATCTTTATAAAAATCGCAACGTTTGTCTTTTATTGAAATATGAAAACCGTCGTCAACAAGACGGCTAATAGAAATAATGTTACGAGACATTTGCGGAACGTACAAACAGTTCCTTAATTCTATTACAAGCCCAGAGGGAAAATTTAAAACATAATCTCCAATTGCGAGGGCGGCAACTCTTGCTCCATTTCCTACTCGCAAGTTTATGCTTCCTTTCTTCAATTCCTTAGTCTGATTTAGTTCCTGCATATTTGTACAAATATGAGATCCGCATCCGGTATCAAGTACCCAAGATTCAGACTGTGAAATTGTATTTATTTCAATATAAAACATACCAGATGTTGAAGTCTCGGCTTCTCCCTTCTTGAGGGTAGCTAGGTACAAAGAACAATTTCTCTTCCAATGCCCCCACATCACCACAATAGTGGCACCTTCCTTTGGGCTTCTTCAATTCCTTTCCCTTTGTTTCGGTGAGCATAGCCTCCTTGCCTTTATCAGGATGGTTTGGATCGGGAGAGATCCCTTTCCTCTTCTTTGATCCTTCAATAGCAAGGTCTGATATCTCCTTGTTTTCTTTTATATTGGGCTCGACTGTCTCGAGCATATTTGCAAGCTCTTCAAGAGAGGTTTGCAAGCCACTCGCTTGGTAGTTCATGATGAACTGCGAGTAACTCTCGGGGAGGGACTGAAGAAGTAAGTTCTCACTTAGTTCACGGTCCATCGCATCTCCAATACTAGAAAACTTAGTGATAAGGCTAATCATCTTGGCGCAATGCGCCACAACAGATGTGCCCACCTGCATCTTGCATCTATATAACTGTTTTGTTATTTCAAAGCGTTCGCACCGAGTTTGATTCATAAATAACTCTTTTAGGTGCTTGACCATGGAATAGGCATCCATATCTGCATGTAGTTGCCTTTGTAATTCCGGTGTCATAGATGCAAGTATGATGTCTCCCGCTTGATCATCATCAGCCTTATGCTTCAAGTAAGCATAAAATTCTTAGTAGGGAGTATCATCCACTGGGTAAAGGGGTATTGGTGTATCAAGTACATACCCTTTCTTCTCGAACTTCAAAACAATTTTGAGGTTGCGAAACCAGTCGGTGAAGTTTGAATCATTCAATTTGTTATCGGTAAGAATGTTTTGCAGATTGGTTTTAGTCATGATTTTAAGAGTGATTATATAAACCTGAGAGTGAGAAAGAGTAAACGCATGTTATTCATTTGCTTTAAAGTATATCAATCTAAAATTATAGGCCTTTTGTTTATTTTAGATTGCTCCCACTATTTTGCCAAATTAATAGCCCTCCATATTAATTCGAAGAATTTCACAAATCCTTTAGTGAGCTAGGATCCTAACTCCTGAGATTTCGCCTTGAGTTTACTCAACAAGCTAGTCTCATTCGTTAGGTAGATTCATGTAATCAATCACATCTTAAATGTGATTCCTAGGTTATTGGGTTACTAACCACATTAGTAACTAATATGCTATTCATATTAATCCCAACCGTATTGCCCATTAGTTTATGAAAACATGAGTTTACCCATCCAATTATCATAATCTAATTTAAGTATTATCCCATATTCATGAAAAGTGATTTTCGATAATTCAGGTGTTACCGTAAGACCCCGAGCTTGAGTTTACTCAACAACCCAAAGGCCCTCAGTACTGCCGGCTGAATTTAATATTAAGGAGGGGCAACCGATTTTAATAACTTGCTTATTTACTTAACCTTTTAATGAGGGATTTTTATTTTAGGTCTCATAATCTAACTTAGTCTTGATTTGCTTTAGCATACATCAGACACATACATTGGCGTTATGGACATATCATCTAAATTATTTCGTCGAGCCAGAGACGGAATAAAAGGGCAAACCTAAGGAAATACTAACTATTACATATTTCTCTTTAGGTCCTCCTGTTGGAAATTAGGCTAAGGTATAGCAGCGGAAATATAAAAATTTTAACCTATTTCCATTAACCCTAGGATCCGTTAATCGTTATTTCATATAAAGAGGGATAAGAAGAATTACCTTTTGATGATCAATCTACCGTTGTTAATGAAGTGCCCACAACTCTTCTCCGAGTTCCCAAGCACAAAATAAAACACAGGAAGATTAAGTTAGAATCAACCGTTGAATAGCAACCAAAGTAGATTGCCTCTAATTAATCAACACAAGATCAAGGATAAAAGAAATAGATGAAATCAATTGATCGGAAGGAAGCCGTAGAGAATCTCGTCCTCAAACTGGGGGTCGAAAATTCTCTCACTTGCACTATAGTAGATTTCGAAAATCACTCTAGGGATTTTAGCTTGTGTGTTCCGAAATTCCTATATAGGGGGGTATTTATAATCTCTTGTATTTAATCCCTAGTTAGATAGAATTAGGTTACTGAATAGGAATTCAATTCGGAATAGAATTCCTAATTATTATCTCATTACATATCTAATATATTAAGGATAATAATAATAACCTTATTGGATAATAATAGGAGTATTATAATCTAATTAAAACTCCTAACTTATTTATCTTTTAATTAATTTAATTCATAATCCTAATCTAATTAGGATTGATTAAAATCAAATTAATCATTCATGTACTATACATGAATTTCGACCCCCTTATGGTCCATGGGCCTCATTGGGCTCAATTGGGCTTCTATCAATTAACATCTATCTCTCTTTTAAGTTCCAAGTCTTATGTGTGACCCATTAGGTTCCTATTACTTCTGGCCGTATGCAACTATTAAATTAATTTTTAAAGAATTATATTTAATCTTTGCATAACGTAATGATGTACAGAGTATGTGATTAACAAGTCCGTAATCATTCCCCCAGAGCCATAAGAAGACAGGTTGATTCTGTCGTTAACCTTTCCGTATTAGTTACAGTATAATTCGATCCTTTATCAACTACATCCTTGAACTGAATCTTATGACTATGGATGATGTCAAGTCACATATAGCGAGACGTTTGTTTTACTTGTACAGGCCGAGTCAACTCAAATAGATAGGTTAAGTGAAATCTGTATTTCAAGTCTTAAGCTGTCACCTTGCAAGGATTTAGAGTCGAGTCTTCCACAAGCGATCCTTGGATGTATCTCCCATTTATCGGGAGTGATAAATGCTCAATCCAATGTATAACTATCCTAAAATTACCTCCTATGACACCTAACCTTTGCTGTTCACGCCCCAGAGTCATCTCTGTTAAGGATCGTGTTACAACAGGATCAAAGTCTCACATTCAGTAATTCAGAATGACCAATTAACATTCCTTTGAGTCTGAGGATTAGTTATACCTATTAATACCAATGAGATGAACAGGTGACAAGGATGAATCTACCCATCCTGTTATCTCAAATCGGATCCCCAATCCTAATGAACTCCCTTTCATTGGATCCACGTAACTGTCCAGATATCTATATATATGAAGCTTGTGAGATCAGCTTTCTGTCGGACAGAAGACATTGTTACATACAAGTCTCAACAGTGATATGTCAATCCTGGGCATATCACTTGACTTGGGGTGGTTTTAAGTTTATTAGTTTATCATAAAGTTTAGTCTCACTTCATGCTTGTATGAACACTTTATGATCACTTTAAACAAACTTACGGATTTCCTTTTATTAGACTTTATTTAGTGCTTAAAAGGGATTGCTTTTATATAGTTATAAAACATATATCTTATTAAAACAAATGATATAAAGAACACTTCATTTACATTAAGTTTGTATCCTAGAACAATTGTCTATAGGACACTAAACCCCAACACCTCCGTCTTCTCCATAGCGCCTTGAAATTACAAATTAATTTCTATACTACTAAAGAAAACTTCAATTAAGTTGAAGGGAATTAGATGAGAGGATAAATTACAATAGATAGTAGAAAGGCAGGACGCGCAGGCCCTATTTCAAAAATTCCAAAAGACTAAAAGAGGGTCCAAATATGTCCATAACTCCAAACATGCATAGACTCAATTAAAAAAATTTAATTGGTTGATTACATAACTATTTTATATAATATTTATGTTAATCACATTAACTTATCAAATTAACTTTCATCCAATTTTACTTCTGATAGTTTCGTATCTTCTATATTAATCTTTAGATTAATACAACTATACAAAACTTTAATTATGCACGTCCCAATTATTTTGATTTTAATTCATTTAATACTTTTGATTTACAAATAGGTAAAACAAACTTTTAAATAAATTTTCATTCGATAACCAAAATAGAAAACTATCAATTTCTGAAACATATATATTTAAATATATATAAAAAACTGATTTTAAATAATTTAAAATTCAAGTGGGTCTCGGGCCGGGCCCGAGGGTGGGCTGCTGCCGATTGGCAGCAGCCCTAGGGCGGCTGAACCGCCGCTGCCTTGCGGTAGCGGCGGCTAGGCGCCGCACGACAGTGGCCGGTCGCGCCGCGAGGCGCGACTCGAGCTGCTGTCAAATTTATTTATTTTTTTATAATTTTAAATATATATATATATATATATATATATATATATATATATATATCAGTTCTAAAACGGTTTTAAAACAATTTTCAGAAAATAGGAAAACCTACTATAGATTTTCGTTTTATCTTTAGAATTAATAAAACTGATTTTATCAATCTAACTATAAAACCAATAGATTTTGTTATAATGATTATCAACCAGAATAATTAGGAACATACGCATAATCAATTTTAATTAACAAGTAATTAAAACTTATTTATCTTTAGAATTAATTAATCAAAAACTATTTGTTAATTAACCTAACAATAAATATTTATTCAATCCTATTGAAAAACTTCTAAATTTTTCATATATGAAATAACGGATTTAACGATGGCTCTGATACCAATGTTGGAAAATAGGCTAACGTATAGCAGCGAAAATATAAAATTTCAACCTATTTCCATAAACCACATGATCCGTTAATCGTTATTTCATATAAAGAGGGATAAAAGAAATACATTTCTGAAGTTCCATCTACCGTTGCAAACGAAGTGCCCACAACTCTTACTTCGAGTTCCCGAGCACAGAACAAAAAAAATATAAGATCAAGTTAGAATCAACCGTAGAATAGCAACCAAAATAGATTGCCTCTAATTAATCAACACAAGATCAAGGATAAAGAAAGAAAGATGAAAATCAATTGAACGGAAGAAAGCGGTAGAAAATCTCGTCCTCGGGCTAGGGGGTTCGAAATTCTCTCTCTCTCTTTCAGTGTGGAATTCGAAATTCTCAAGGCTAGGGATTTCGAAAATCCCTTAGGAGTATTTATAATCTTCCTTGTATCTAATCCTTAGTTAGATAGAATTAGGTTATTGAAATAAGAATTCTATTCGGAATAGAATTCATAATCATTATCTATTAATATATCTAATATATAAAGGATAATAATAATAACCTTATTGGATAATAATAGGAGTAATTTAATCTAATTAAAACTCCTAACTCATTTATCCTTTAATTAATTTAATTCATAATCCTAATCTAATTAGAATAGATAAAATCAAATTAATTATTTATGAATTTATATACATAAATTTCGACCCCCTCTATTACTGGGCTCAGTTGGGCTTCCGTCAATTAATTAACATCTGTCTCTCTTTTGGGTTCCAAGTCTTATGTGTGACCCATTAGGTTCTTATTGCTTCTAGCCGTATGCAACTATTAAAATTAACTTTCAAAGAATTATATTTAATCTTTGCATAACGGAATGATGTACAGAGTATGTGATTAACAAGTCCGTAATCATTCCCCTAGAGCTATAAGAAGACAGGTTGATTCTGTCGTTGACCTTTCAGTATTAGTTACGGTATAATTCGATCCTTTATCAACTACATCCTTGAACTGAATCTTATGACTATGGGTAATGTCAAGTCACATATAGCGAGACGTTCGTTTTACTTGTACAGGCCGAGTCAACTCAAAATAGATAAGTTAAGTGAAATCTGTATTTCAAGTCTTAAGCTATCACCTTGCATGGATTTAGAGTCGAGTCTTCCACAAGTGATCCATGGACATATCTCCCATTTATCGGGAGTGATAAATGCTCAATCCAATATATAACGATCCTGCAATCACTTCCTGTGATACCCAACGTCTGCTGTTCACACCCTAGAGTCATCTCTGTTAAGGACCGTGTTACACCAGAGTCAAAGCGTCACATTCCGTAATCCAGAATACCAATTAACATTCCTTTGAGTCTGAGGATTATTTACACCTATTAATACCAATGAGATGAACAGGTGACAAGGATGAATCTACCCATCCTGTTATCTCAAGTCGGGTCCTCAATCCTAATGAACTACTTTTCATCGGATCCATGTAACTGTCCAGATATCTGTATATATGAAGCTTGTGAGATCAGCTTTCTGTCGGACAGAAGACATTGTTACATGCAAGTCTCAACAGTGATATATCAATCCTAAACATATCACTTGACTTGGAGTGGTTTTAAGTTTATTAGTTTATTATAAAGTTTTGTCTCACTTCATGCTTGTATGAACACTTTATAATCACTTTAAAACAAACTTACGGATTTCCTTTTATTAGACTTTATTTAGTGCTTAAAAGGGATTGCCTTTATATAGTTACAAAACATATATCTCATTAAAACAAATGATATAAAGAACAATTCATTTACATTAAGTTTGTATCCTACCAGAAATAAGAGTGCTTTCGGGTTCATTATCAGGGATTACAAAGGTTCTGTTCTTATGTCAGGTGGTGGCCCTCTTGGTTCGTCGATTTCGGTCCTACACGCGAAATTGCAAGCAATTCTAGTCAGCTTACAGTACGCAACGATCTCAGGAATGCAAATGTTCCTGCACATAGACTGGCCACTTGGGTCTTAACCCTTGCTCATCCGGAAATCTATTTAGCAGATTTTACACATTTTATTCTCAGTTGTATTAAGAATGATGTTTGTAACTGTTAATCTTCTGTAATGCATATTCCATTATCAAAAAAAAAAAAAAAAAATTAGTATATTGTTATGCACAAACATTAGGAAAAATAAAATAAAAAGATTTCCTCATTTAAAGTATTATAATAAAAAAGTTAGGTTTAATATTCTAAATTTATTTAGGTTTAAATTTATTTAAAAAAATTTGATCCGTATTTTAAACTTTCAAAGTGATCTCGTAGCTTTTTAAATTTGAATTTATTTAAAATGTTTCCATAGTACCTTAACTTGGATGGGAACACTTCGAAAATCAAGTTTTTTTAGATAAATTTGAAAGAGGATGACAATGTACTATTAATCCATTTATTTATTTCATAATAAAGCCAAAATTTGAAGTTTAGTAATTGTAACAAAGTTTTTTTTTTTTTTTAACAAAGTTGAATAGTGTTGCGGATTTTAGTCCCTAGTATGCAATGGCTTCAAAGAAAATATCTCGCACCACGTGCGCCTGAAACCATGGAAACAAAGAATTTTTTTGAAAACAAGGTAAAAAAAAAAAAAAAAAAGCCAGCGGGAGAGAAAAGGCAAGCAAGTGGGGGCAGACTGTAGAGAGATCCAATCATTTTCTGGTCTCCCAAACTCACAAGGAAAATACAGCTACGAACAAGGAGTATACAGCCTACTCCTCTCTTTCTCTTTCAATCATTACCCTTTCCGTATACAATAACAGATAAACCAAAACGTTCAACCAATTTTATACTAAATTCCTTCCTTAAGGTTTGATCCAAAATTGCAGGCGCTCTACCCTTTCTAGATCTGATTCACTTTCGTCTTTTCAGTTAATCCGATCTCTTTCTCTGTAAGTTGCAATTCCTTCTTTTTTTTACTTCCACTGTTTGCTCTCTTTGTCTTTTTGAGTTTGAATTACTTACTCTTATGTTTTGGTGAATAATGTATAAATGAGGAGATTTCAGGAGAAAATTAGAAGAATCAGACTTTATGTCTTGTTCATAGCAGATTTTTAAGTCTAATTTGAATGTATATCTTTTTCTTTTTTTGGAAAATTTTGTACTTTGATATTTATTTCTTTTTTCTCTGTTCAAGATGTACTATTTTCCTGACGTTTGAAATTTTGAACGTAATTAATGTCAGGCTTTTGAAACTCTGATGTTTTGGAATTGTAAAATTTCATAATTGAACATCTTTTTCCTCTTTGTTTTCTCTTGAATTGAATAAAAGAAATGTGAATTGAAAGAACGGTTGCTTTTTTTATTTTGAAATGTTGAATGCTTCTTTTTATGTTAAATTACTCTGTTTTCAGTCAGATACCTTAGTGTTGTAGCTTCAGAGTTTGTAAATTCTGATTCTTTTTTCTGGTTTTCTCTATCCTCAGATTATGCGGTATGTGAGTTCGATTGTGGAACTTCAACCTTAATGTGGCTTCGTAAGTGGATATTTTGAAGCTGTAATTTCAGTTTTGGAACAAAAGGAAGTATTTTGTGCTTCGTGAAGCGGTTCAAGTATGGTGTTTTGGGAAGGTTATGTGAGTGATGAAGCAATGGGAACTTTTGCCCCAATTATTGTTTATTGGTTGTATGCTGGGTTTTATCAACTCTTGCCGCCTTTGGATAAATATCGGTTGCATACTAGGAAAGAGGAGGAAGAGAAGAACTTGGTGCCCCTGCCCAAAGTTGTCAAGGGTGTGTTGCTTCAACAGCTTGTTCAGGCAATAGTTGCTCATGTGCTCTTTTTGGTTAGTTGTTAAACTTGACCAAGTATTTTCTATTTTCTCTCCATGCCATGTTGTATGAATCGTTATCTTGCCCTTCTAATAGTGAATGTGGTAACGTAGAACTTGTAACATATGTGAGAAGCCATAGAAAAGAGAGCGAGGAGGTAAAGATAGGACTGTTCCGGGTGAAGTGATCTTAATATTAACTTTATCCAGAATAGACTTGATTAAAATGGCTTTATCATCTTTTAAATATTGGAAATAATATGGAAGACTTGTGCTGAGATGGTGAAAGCCTTGTACTTGGTTTCTTGATATCCTTGAGTTGCTTGATGCTGCATTTGGCAGTTATAGCAATGTGCACAACCTAAGACCTTGCTTTGTACAATATATAGAAGAGTAGATGTGTTTTTTGGTTGGAGAGAGAGGATGGATCTCTTTTTTTTTTCCCCTATTTGTGATAGGACGTGGAAAGAGGGATGACTAATAATTGAAATGACAAGAAAACTAGGGGGTTTGAGATGAATATGAACTTGGAATACCTGCTGGCCTATTATTGTTAACGAATTTATTCTGTTCATACTGGAAGGTCAGAAATGTACATATTGCATCTAATTGTATTAGAAAAGACGAGTTTCAACTTTGTTTAAAGATGCATGATTATGATAGCCCTTGGCAATTTTTATTTTAGGGGAAATAGAGTTTTTATTTTGTAATGTTTTGTTTGCTGTCAAAGCTGGATAGTTAATGGGGTTCGTATATGGTAGCTTATTTTGCAAAGAATCTAAGTTTGAATTTGAAATGTCATGCAGAAGCTCATACTAGATGATCAAGGGTTGAAAATCTTTCTTCTTTTGCTTACAGTTGTTGTTGTCCAAGAAAGGAAGACTTGGGGAAATATTTGATGAACTGTTTAACTCTCTCTCTCTCTCTAGTATTTCTGGTACAAGACCTTTTTCATGAAGTTTGAAAACCTTAGTGCTATTTCAATTTGCTTGCTGAAACATCCATGTTTGACTGAAACATTATGATGCTTTGGAAGTCAAAGGCAACTCAACTCAGACTTTAGAATGAGTGAAATTTTCCGGGAAATGATGGTTGCGTTTTTGCTATTTCTTAACAATAAATATCATGCTTACAAAATCTCCTTTTCTTTTTTTTTCCTCAAAAGAGAACACAAGACTAACAGATGCTGAAAGTCAATTGATGAATGTGGTGGTTTATGTGGGGTTCTTCTGTTACCTACTGGAAATGTACTTAGGTGAAGAAAGTTGAAAAAGGGAATATGTTATTGGTGGTGGGAGGAGTTTTTCAATTATTCTTGTGCTCCTAGTCAGGACCAGTTTCTTTACTTTTCCTTTACTGTACTTGTGTCCCTATGGGCATGCTTTGCACTCTTCATCTGTCTGTCTATCACACATTCACAGCTCATCCAATGTAACCACATTAAGCAGATAACTTTTCATGGTTAGCTATTTCGATTCATTAATTTCAAAGGGAAAGCGCAGCTAGCATATTTAAAGTATTGTTCCTTTGATGGCTTGAGAAATCCTGCAGCATATAGCTTAAGGATAAGCAATTTTCTCAGCCCCCTCTCCCTTTTTCCCCTCTATTGAGGTAAAAGTTGGAAACTGTAAACTACCTAGAAAATGTCTTTTTTTTTTTATGGCTGTAGATTAGTCTGTGACTAGAATCTCACGTTCTCATCCCCTTACGTCTGAATTTATCTAATCAAATGTTAGTTTATAAATGCTTTTCAATTGTATATTAGTTGGTTTGTAATTTTGGATACTCCGAAACAAGGTCTAGTATTTGGATGTCTCCTTATAAGTTGCTTTTGCTCTTGAAAATATGACATTATGAATGTCTGTTTTACTTGGTACTCTTACGTTAACTTCTTGCAGTTTGTTTCTGATGTAGAAGTGAAAAAATGTTGGTGCAACCTTTATCCAACAGCTTAATTGAAGACATTTTAACTAGATACGTTAAGCAGCTCTTTTGTCTAACATGAACTCTGTCTGCTGAGTTACTGAGAGTTTGATTTAAACATTAGGATATTAATTACTTGATAGTGTTATTTGACTCCTTTTCATATGTTTACAATTTGATAATTAAATATTCATTGTCTTGCTTTGCTGCTGCAGTTGACTTCAACAGCAGATGCATCAGGAATCACTACGCAGCCATCGGTTCCTATCCAAATTCTGCAGATTATTGTTGCTATGTTCATAATGGATACATGGCAGTATTTTGTTCACCGATATATGCATCAGAACAAATTTTTATACCGTCATGTCCACTCTCAACATCATAGGCTAGTTGTCCCTTATGCAATCGGGGCCCTTTATAATCACCCACTGGAGGGTCTCTTGCTCGACACAGTTGGCGGTGCAATCTCTTTCTTGGTGTCAGGAATGACTGCCCGGACTGGTGTACTATTTTTCTGCTTTGCAGTAGTTAAAACTGTGGATGATCATTCCGGACTTTGGTTGCCTGGCAATATATTCCACATTCTTTTCCAAAACAACACTGCCTATCATGACATCCATCATCAACTCCCAGGCACAAAGTTCAACTATTCTCAGCCATTCTTTGCTATATGGGACAAAGTTCTTGGAACCCACATGCCATATGATCTAGTAAAGCGAGCGGAAGGTGGTTTTGAGGCAAGGCTGATTAAAGACTAAGTTCTAGTTTGATGATTTACTGTATGATTTCGGGTTTTGTCATTTAACAGGAATAGTTTTTGGTTGAGAATGTCATTCTTAGGTAGTTAAATTAAAACTGGTCATGGACGATTAATATTATAGGGTTTCAGCTGGAGTCATTTAGGTGCCTGGCCGGCGTCTTTTCTAGTTGATTGCCACTTCATTTTGTATGTTATGGTAGCTTCTCAAATCTACCCAAAAAATGGTAATTGTGAATGCTATATATGTAGCATATTTGTTCTATATTACGTTGTGAATCTATATATGTAGCATATTTGTTCTATTTGTAGCAATATTGGAAACACTCCAAATCATCAAAAACAAAACATGTAGTTTTATACACTTAAACTTCAGGTGATGAATCAGGGCTACGACTGTACCCGGATAGTTATGCCTAGTATTATTGATTGTACATAAAAAAAAAAATAAAAAAAAAATTCTACAAAAGGTTTTCCTTCACAGGGAACCACTTCAAAAATATGCCAACAACTCAATAATTACCAATAATCTCTGCAAGAGCAAGAACCTTGCTTAAACCTATGAAATCTTACTCGATCCCTAACAATAATTTCTCGATTATATGCCCTTGATATGAGTTTAATTACTTGATGACAATCCCCACATATCCTGAGGTTCTTAATCACTTGAATTGGCATCCCCTCAGTTGTGCAAATCAAACCATAAGCCACAGCCAACTTCTCACTATGATTACACAATGCATTCTCCTTCTCTTCCTCTCCTATATCATGCAACACAAAGCTTGTCTCAGCCGTATACCCGTATTCCTTAATCCTCAGCCTAATCTCATCCAACTTGCCATAAATTTCCCTCCAACGTTCATGACTCTTGTCGCCATTATAGAACATATGTGTTACGCCTTTGTCTTCAATGTAGCTAATGCCAGGCACTTTCTTCACATCCTTATTCCTCATAGCGTCCCTTACTCTCCCCACATCAATCCACCTCTTCCGCGCTGCATAAACGTTGGATAACAAAACAAAATTACCATCATGGTTAGATCCCATCTCCACCAGCTTCCTTGAAACATGTTCTGCCATTTCTACATTCCCATAAGTCCTGCAAGCACCAAGCAAAGTCTGCCAAAGTACCATATCAGGCACCACTGGCATAGAATTGATAACATCATAAGCCTCTTGAAGTCGTCCTGCTCGACCTAACAAATCAACCACGCTTCCATAATGCTTGATATCAGGAACAACTCCTCTACTCTTCATTGAATTGAACAATCCGAAGCCTTCTTCCACTAGCCCTGCGTGGTTACACGCACATAAAACTCCAAGATAAGATACAGCATCCGGGATAATCCCAGATTGATCCATTTGCTGAAAAATTTGAAGAGCTTCATTTCCATCTCCATGAATTGCAAATGCCATTATCATTGTATTCCAAGTAATAAGACTCTTCCTGCAACTCATGCTCTGAAAAACTGAACACGCCTTATCTGAAAACCCGCATTTAGCATACATATCGATAACTGCATTACAGACTATCACATTCATATCTAAATTTTCATTTCTAATATACTCATGAATCTTTTCACCTTCTATAAAAGCACCCAATTGTGAACAAGCAGAAAGAGCGCCAAGAACTGTAATTTCATTAGGCTTAAACCCCATAGTATCCATTCTATTAAACAAAGCCAGAGCTTCAGTAGGCCTATTCCCTTGAGCAAACCCAGATATCAACGCATTCCAAGAAGCAATATCTCTCACAATCATTTCATCAAACACCTTCTGCGCACTATCAAGATCACCAACTTTAGCATACAAATCTAACAAAGTAGTGCCTAACAAAGCATCGGCATTGAACCCCTTGCGCAGAATATGAGAATGCAACTGGATGGACTCAGAAGAAGCTAATACGCGAGCACAAGCTTTCAAAACAAAAGAGCAAGTAAGAGCATCAACTCTGTTCGATCCACGCATCATAGTTCTGTACCATATAAAAGCATCGGCAGGAGCAGGGCTTTGAATGAGGCCACGGAGGATAGCATTCCAGTCATTGGTGGAAGGGGTAAGGATTTGGGAGAAGGTGTGTATGGCGAAGGAGAGGCTATCAAGAGAGAGAACATAGAGTTCAAGAAGGTTGGAGCGAGAAGAGCAGATTCTAAACTGGAATTTGCCGGATGTAATGAGGTGAGCTTGGAGTTGTTTGGCTTGGGAAAGAGTGGCGCATTTGGGTATCACCCAATCCAGGACGGCGGCCATTCCAAAACACGGATTGAGCTACAGCATTCATATTTACTGAACAGGGATGATCTGGTAAGAGATAACGACTTGTCGTTTGAAATTACCAAATGAATTTAAAAAACTTTAGAACTCCTTTAAAATTAATTATAATCAACAACCCCCTAAATGTAATCCCTGATCCTGATGATGATCTGATTATTGATGCTTGGCAGTCTGTTAGTTCTTATAGTTCGAAGAACAATAAAATTGGTGATAACATTTCCTAGAAAATGCACAGCTCTGGTCAGTTCACTGTTTTGTAATTTTTGTGTTTCTTTTTAACGAGGACTTTTATTATATAGATTAAGACTGCGATTATATTATTTTATAGGTAGAAACTATTGGTATTTTAATACGTTATTATTTTTAATTACTAGTATTAGTTAAAGAATTAATTATATATGTATATTCAATTATTAGTTAATGAACTCAACATCAAACTCCGAAGTGAATGAATTCATTCCCCATTTAGAAAGAAAAGAGAAACTTTGACATAATGGAATATCAAGGGTCAAAGAAGTATCTTGTATCATCTGCCATGAAAGTATTATTGCTCCTAATGTTTTCCTAATTTTTGTTGCATGAGTGGGATTGGTAAATTTGGAAAATATGGATTCTCCATGAAACAGGTCACTCCAAAAATCAAAATTAACCTTATGTGCGGAGATAATGAAACAGGTTTCCTCGTAGAATAAATTAAAAGCCCCTAAGCTTAACTTATAAAATGTCTTATTAACACCGTGTGACTTACAAAATGTATTATTAACCTCGTAAACGTGTTTAAATTGATATGATTTAACTCTAAAATTTATACCTCAAAAAGTACAGCAAATCTGATTATAAAGAAACACGTACCTACCCCTTTCTATATCCGCAATCCCAATCCAAATATGAAACATTAAAAGATCAAATTTCAACACGGATCTTTCACAACTCATTATTCAAGGCAGTGAATTATCAAAGAACAACGATTTTCTATCTAAAGATCATGTAAAGCAGATTATACAATAAACAAAGGACATTGTATCAACAGCCAAAAATGACAACTGTTTCAAATAATATATATATTATCTCAAGGCAATAACACAAAAGGCATTGCAAGGAAAAGACAGCTCGGCACAAGTTCTACATGTAATTTTCAAAGTTGAACAAGCAAAGACATTGAAAATGTACATGTCTTTCCTCCACCAATCACACTGCTACACAAATTTCCAACATTTTATGTATGGCGCATGTCTCCATTTGATCAGCTGGTTGGCAGCTTCAATACAACTTCAGCTGGGGGTCGAAGAGTGCAAACCATCTCTTTCGTCTTCCCAAAATAAACCTGTAATTATTAACACACCACACATCTCTCAAAACCCACTACAAATGTCCAACTCCAATTCCAAAAACTATATTTTAGGAATCGAAGCTTTCGTTTCTTGTACTACAAGGTAAATGATGGTATGACTAGAGCTACTAGATCATTAGTCACAAGTCATAACTCAAAAACAAGTTGACTGTGTCACTTCACACGTGCACAAGTTGATAATACAAGTAGCGTACCTGATCTAGTGAGTTTCTGAGCTTACTCTCCATTTCTTCAATCATCCTTCCCATGTTACAAAGATGACCATCTGCAACCACGAGGTCCATGTTCATCTGCAAAAACTCAAACATTGAGTTCAGTCAAACATTAATAAATCTGTAAATGGACATGGTTTGACAGGATGTATGTGTTCCAGTGTTCTTGTCATGACATCCAAGTTAACCTGTAATGGAATGCCTCATTGCTACTCTAGTACCTCATCATCAAGATATGAGCATCTTAGTGCTTGCAAAACAGTAACATAAAATTACTTGAGGATATGATACCTGTCTTCTAATGGATCCTGAGAGATTGAATGTGCCAGAGTAATCATTTTTTGTAGTCAAAGACAGCATAATAGTACTGGTCAAACAATAATGAGATATTCCTTCCTCTTCTGGTCCCACCTACATAACAAATTTTTTTATAGCAATAGATCAATAAACTTATAAATAAACTACAAGTTGTGCTGCATAATCCAACAGATTTCCATAATGTATACAAATGAGTTTACAGGGATAATAGTGGTTGAAAAGAGAGGTTTCCCAAAAGAAAGTCAACAATTCTTTTTTTTTCCTGAAAGCCACTTGTCCAAAAGAGAGTATTCCCAAAAGAAAGTTAACAGGGAAGAAGGAAAAATTATCTTGTCAAGTTTGCATTTCCTGGCCAAGACTTGCCTCAATAACATGAATGGAATCCCATGCCCCCTCTTGCAAAAAACCCCTTCTGCCATGCCCTGCCTCTGAGCCATCTTAATCCATGAAAGTAAAAACAGTCCAGTCAGAGCTATTAAACATCAAGCATTTTAAGTGCTAATTCATGCAGAAAATATCCTCACCTTTCTTTATTAAAAAGCAGGCTACAAAACCTTCATTATCATCATGTTCCCACATGTAAACAGATGAGATCCCACCTTCATAATACCTATCAGCTCACTGGTTGATCAGACTGATAAACCTCTTTTCACAGGATTATGAAATGGCAGGACACACACACACACACACACAAAATCCCATAAAGAAGTACAAGCACATATTTAAAGAACATTTTCAGAAGTGTCAATGACTCCATTTGTTCTACTCCAACATCACAAGATGAATACTGTTAGAAACTCAAACACCAAGATGAAAATAGAAAGGAGAAATACTGATATATTGAAGGAAAACAATGATGAGCAATGGATAAAATGGGTAGAACTAGTTCCCTAATCCACACAGGAGAAACCTCTCTCTCTACTAAGTAGAGCCACTGCAATAGCAGCCAAACAACAAATTAAAATAACCCTCCCTTATATATTAATAACTCATACCCTAAATACATGTACTAATAACTTATACCCGAAATGCCCCTATCCCGTACACCTCACCCCTTCCAGAATATTCACTAGATATTCTCTATCAAATACTAGCAACTTCCAAACAAGGGATGTATTATGCACTCCTATCCACTGAAAAAATTATGAAAGCCATAGCCGAGGAGTTGAAAGAAAGAGTCAATCATAAGTACTAAAGGCGCAATAAGGCGCCAAAAAATCCTGGAGCATAGGCACAAGCGCGCGCTTGAGCAACACAAGCCGCACTAAAGAAAATTAATATAATTATAATTAAAGCAATTAGCATGTCTAACAAAAAAATTATAATAAAAAAAAGTCAAATACTAAATCATATCCAACTATCAATAATCTTAATTACAGATTCTAGCATGAAATAAATTCCAAATTAACTACTACTCTTTCATAATAATAAATTCTAAATCTAAAGACTAAAGTCCAACCAAAGCCTAAGTTAATTAACTAATAGCTTAATAACTACTTTTCATCAAGATTGAAGTCTCCATAGTCCATATTCATCACCCATCAAAGTCATCACCATCACTATCATCATCTCTAACATCAAACTCATCTTCAAGGTTCTTAATCTCATCCTCTTCATCTTTAAGGTACTCATCTACAAAATCATATTATTCTTCCTCGTTCTCCTTAAGAGCTGGCGCTGGCTACTGTTCTTCAATAATTCGCTGGTTGTCCTCTCCCTCAAAATCGCATGTTGGTCTTCAAAATGGTTAGCCTTTTCTCTATCGTTATTTGAGATATTTTTGCAGGTCTAAACTTCTTTCGTCTTTTGTTTATTCTTTTTATCCTAATTTAATTTTAACTGCTGATGATATAGATAGGGAAAGACTGATATTAAAACAACCATTTTTTTTACCTCGGAACCCTCAAAAAATTGGCTAGCTTATAAAATTGCACTTAGGTGTGCCTCCAGCAAAGCACTAGGCTCACAAAGGCGGGCTCAGGCGAGCACCTCTTGAACAGTGCCTGCTTTTTGGCTTCTCAAGCGACATGCCTGGAGCCTAGAGCCTTTTCTGCCTCAGGCACGCCTTTGATAAATATGGAGTCAATTAGTAAAGGACCTTAATAATCACTACTGCAATCATAATTCGACTCAAAGAAGAGGTAAGTAAAGGACCTCACTGGTCACGATAAACAGCAAAGACTTCATTTGCTTCATTTTCAAGTTTCCTCAACTCAAAAGATGGATAAAGCGCATCTTCCAAAGGTGGATAATATTTATTTGACCAGGGTGACCTACAAGAAAAAAGAAAACCCAATCACATAATTTAGTCCGGTTTCTGTAGGAGAAAAACAACTGTATGATGCACACAGCCACATAGAAATTCAACATTGTCTGCTTAAACTGAAATTATAGGCCTGGAAAATGGAAAAGCATAGCATTGCAAGGCACTTCAGAATTTACAAACAAGTTTTAGTATTAAGCATGAAATGAATGCAATAGCTATACATACATCACAAACAAAAATGCTGAATAATATATGAACTGCAGAGAACATATACATCATGCAAGACGCTAGGGAATATGCATAACAATGTGCATTTTCATTACAATCCAGGATGCTTTTGGCACCAAATGAATCCTTGAAGCATTTACACATTCCATATATATGCTAAGCTACATACATACAACTATATCAACAAAAAGAAGGATATAAAAAAGTTCTTGCCTGTAAGAGTCAGCATCTCTGTTGTACTCGCACAAAATGAAGTTCTTCCCACAATCTACATCTGTTAAGACCTTCAATTGCAAATTGTATGACTCAGAAAGGTATTGTTTTGACATCACATAAGATAGTCAAATAATAAATATTCACCATATGCGTCACTAAAGACTCTGTATCTATCTAGTACTTGCCCATACAAAACCTAAGACCATATTAAAAAGTGCAGCAACTCATGTATCAACATAGACTAGAAAGAAAGAGATGGACTCTGCATTGTTATCTTTGAGAGATTTCAAAAAGGCATTGGTTTACATTCAAAAGAGCAAGAACAATGTAAATCTTTCATAACAAGGAAGTCAATCAGAACTGAAACACAGAACACGGAGTTTCAGAAGTAACATAAAGTCAAATCGGAGATGTCCCCGCAGTTTTGAGGCCAAACAGGAACTGCCAAATGCATACTATTGCATAAAAACTAAGGTACTAAGACAAACACAGGAAGAGGTCCAATTTCAATTTTAATTTTCTTTTTCAGTAAATAAAAAGTAGAAACCCTCACTCCAGAATGGTCCTGAAAGAAAGCATATTAAGCATTTTCAAAGTTCCCAACAAGCAGAAAAACTTATTAAAAAGCGCAACCCTATCTGCCACACTATCGCCTCCTTTTCTAGCATACCAAACAGAAATGAGTTAAAACCTAACACTATTAAAAAAAATTCAAAAACCAAAAACCGAAGTAGCACATAAACAGAATCCCGAATCTTGGTAAAACGAAAAAATGCCGACATGAGTTGTGATAAGTTGAATCAGAACGCGAGTGAAAATACCTGGAGTGGCTGATCGACTTGGGAGAGGAGATCGGAGGAGTGGTGAGGGAGAAGGCTGAGAAGAGCGGAGAGAGCGGTCTCCGTTTGCTTGGGATGTATTCTTCTCATCAATCCCAAGGCTGCCTCCATGACTTTGCTTCTTTTTTTTCTGTTTTCTCTGTCTTGAATTGAACTCTCGTCCGAACCGAAAACCAGTGAGGAAGAAAGAGGCGCGTCAGTTTGATCCGAGTTTCCCTCACGGGAACCACACTACTGTATCTGTATTTATGAAGCCCACCCCTTTCCTTTTTCTTTATCCCTTGCCTCGGTTTGTATTCCCCTGCTTTCCGCCACATTGTATTGGTTTCTCTATAGTGTATAAAACTACAAATTAGGAGTCAAAATGCAAAATCAGTTTAGCTGAAATCCATTCTGGATTAATTTATTAAAAATTATTAAATTTGAAATTGAGTCACTTAAACTTTAAAATAAACTAATAATTTTCTACTAATTTTAGATATCAATTTAACACTTAATTTATTAAATTAAAGAAATTAAAAACATGGTCAAAGGAGGACCGAAGTCCGACGAATCCACTATGATACCTAAATAAGCTTTTATGGACGATTTAAGATGAACACAACAATAAATCAAAGTTAGAGTATAAGCTTAGTGGATATGAATGAATTTGTACATTGTGTGATGTCTTACTCTACTTATAATGTGATTGGAACATAGTGGGGTGGTTATAAACCTTGGGACGTGTTGTACTACGTATCAATTTTTGATAGGCGAACGTGTATCCATAAATCGGGGCTCAGATCCGTGATTGACGAGATTGGGCATGATTGTGCAGTAACATGTTAATCTTTGACTGGATCGATTGTGATCTTATGGATCAAGATTGTGGAACTAGTCGTTCGGGGAACTGATCCTCTGTGATGATTCCATGGGTCATGATTCTGGTTGATAGGTCGGGGTTCATATATGCCATATGGACGTGTTTATATCTGTCTGATATCAGATGCCCCCTCCTCTAATGCCAAGTTTAACGTTCTTTAGGACGAGAAAGCCTTGGCTCTAGGAGGTGTCTCACTTTGTTTCTGTCGAATTCTTCTTCTTCTAGGAATTCTTCCTTTATTATGAACCTTTTTTCTATTATAAGAAGTCTTCCCCTAGGAGAAGTCTTCTGGTTTGTTCAACTAGCTGACATACATGTTTTCCTTGATGGAAAATGATTCATGGAAGTCTATCGGATCCGAAGGCTCTTATTCTTCCACGTGTTTACTGGATTTGAAGACTCTCAATGCTCCACTTGTCAGTATTTATTTCGTATGTTAGCACTCCTTATTTATTTTATTATCATTAAAATTAGTATGTATTGTTATATTTATCAATAATGAGAGGATAGAGACCCTTCAATAAAAACTATTAATAGAAAAAG
Organism: Euphorbia lathyris; assembly: GCF_963576675.1. NCBI lineage: Eukaryota > Viridiplantae > Streptophyta > Magnoliopsida > Malpighiales > Euphorbiaceae > Euphorbia > Euphorbia lathyris. The sequence continues at coordinate 27,376,595 of NC_088916.1, forward strand.
AAATAAGGAGGGGAATAAGAGTGGAGAGAGACTCCTCATTAATAAAGAGTGTAGCGTTTGGTTCGCATTGGTGTAACAGAATGGAATCAATAAAGAGAAACAGTGAGAAAAGAATGGAATGACATTGAATCTCCTTGTCTGTTTGTTTCGGTTCCAGAAATGGAATGTTATACCTCTGATTCCCTTTGTAACTTTTTGGTTCAAATGAGATAATAAACCCGAGTTGTTGATTGTTTTCAACAATAATTTTTATACATACTTGTGTATGTATTAATAATTTAATCACATGTAAATATAAAAATTAAATCAATTACTTCAACCATTAAAATTAAAAGACGATAAAACAAAAGAAACTGAAATAAAATTAATCAAAAAATGCATAAATATTATATTTTAAAAAACATAATCATTTTCAAATAATTAAAAATAAATATTAAAAATGAATAATATGATAGAAGGAAAAAAATTTGGTCAAAATTATTTTGAAGTAAAAAGTAAAAATAAATATGTATAAAGATAAAAAATAAAATAAAATTATTTTAGAGTCAAAAAAGTAAAATTTGGTAAAAAAAAGTTTTGAATTTTTTAAAAATATATATAAATACAAGAATAAAAAGTGAAATTAATTCAAGAATAAAAAAGTAAAAATAAATAAATATATGAAACCAACACAAAAAGTAAAAAGTAAAATAAAAACTAAAGAAAAATTTTATAAGAATGGTAGAAGTTCAAGTTAGTAAAGGAGGGAAAAATGAATAGAAAATTTTGAGGGTTGGGTATGAGATTAGAGGAGTTAGAGGTAAACCCAAAACTAAAAAAGGTAAATGCAATGATTGAATTAATAAAACAAACAATAAAGGGAATGAAACCTCCTCATTCCATTACCCTTTCTTGAAACCCTAAAACAAACGCATCCAAGCGATTTGAGGAGTGACTAAGAATCTATTGAAATCGAATTTTAACCTGAACTCCTCAAATTTTAACTTAAAAGTCTTGGAGTCTTAATTCACTTTCTAAAAGTAATATAAACAATTGACTTTCAGTGATTTGAGGAGTGACTAATACATATAAGGCTCAATACATCATTTGCCCTCTGAACTTGTCCAAAATGGTTGATTGGCCCCCTGAACTTGCGTAAAATATAATGAATTAATCATTCGGTTGTAAAAAAGTAAGTCAAATGCGGAAGATATGTTACACGTGCCTTAGAATGTTATTACATACTTCACAAAATAGATTAAAACATGTTAAAAAAGAATTTCTTACTTATTCAACTATAAAACATTTTATTCTCTAATATTATAATCGCATACCCCGACCTTGATCGTTTTACTATTTTAAGATGTGTGCAACATATCTTCCGTATTTAACTTACTTTTTTACAACCGAATGATTAATTGATTACATTTTATGCAAGTTCAGGAGGCTAACTGAACATTTTATGCAAGTTCAGGGGGCTATCGAAACACTTTGAAAGTTCAGAGAGCCAATCAACTATTTTGGACAAGTTCAGGGGGCAAATGATGTATTAGGCCTACATATAATCTCCAACAATACTCTTTGATGAGGAATATGGACCAAGCCCATTAAACCTAATCCAAACACCTATTAGGAATCGGCCTAAGAAGTGCAATTTTGGTATAAACTCGTGGAGTAGACCCGACCCAATCAGACAGCTCTATATAAAGACCCCAAATCCCCAATAAGAAGGTCTGCATACTCTCTCTATCTCTCTCTACTTAAGACTCTCTCTAGAATTCATACTGACTTGTGCGCCAGGATGTACCCAGGAACAATTCCCCTCGCAAGTGAAGCTCGAATCCCGAAGACTATTGCAGGTTCTTACATCTCCATTATTTGGTGTAGTGAGTGTAGAGAATAAGCGACCTTTTGATAGTCACAGAGTTCTAATCGAAATGACTAGCCAACAGACCCAAAACCCCATAAAGAAGATGCTCGCTGCTATTACCGGAACTTCTAATCTTAGGTGGGAGGAGCCCACTCCTAGCTCTGTAGGAATACCACTGAATCCGACCCTATTTGCTCGCAGATGTGGAGCCCCGACGAGGAAGACGCTAGCACCATTGTGCAACTGGTCAACGTGATCTGCAGTTTCCAAACAACACGGGCTATGCAAAATGCAGCACAAACAAAGATAATCGAGCAGCAGCAAAGCCTGCAATAGGAGAATGCCAAAGTTTAGGAATTACTCAAGAATCAGACTTCGGCAAGGGGGAAAATTCCTCCCTCGATCCCCTCCATGGCGGTCGAGCCTACACCGGTGAACCCGACGGTCCCCAGCTTGACCTCATTAGATCATTCATCTATATAGAAATATCTGGTGGCCTGGCAGCCGTGACTCTAACACTGTATAAGGTCAAAAATCTGTTGGCATAAAAAATCCAATGATTCTTGGACAAGTGCACCTTAGGAGGTCTAATAGGAGGCAATTAGTTCCAAGGGGGGGTTAGGAACTAATATAACTTTTTCGTGTTTTAATTGAGCTGACTGGATGTTATTTTGAGAGTTTATTAACTCAGCCTTTGGTCAGCTTGGTGAGATATATCACAGGACAGATTTAGTCAGATGTTGACCAAAGTTGTTTCCTTGAGAGTTAGGAATTGACACTCTTGGAGGTCAGCTTCTAACTCAGCACCACTTACTTACTCAGGATCAGCTTAGGCAATTTATATGCTGAGTAAATAAAGCAAACAACACATGCAATTATAAGAGAGATTTTAGAGATTACTCAGTATCACTTATCCTGGTTCGGCCTCTCTGCCTACGTCCAGTCCCCAGAGTCCTCCGGGCTTTTTGAATCCAATACCGAGCTCTTTAAAGGTAGAGCATAAACCAATTACAAGGCAGTTGAATATGCAAGAGTACCTTCCTCTATTCGTCTACTCAACTCCTACTAAGTGCTACAACCCAGCACCTAGATTTCTCTACCACTGAAATGCTTACAATCAAGCACTCAGCTTTACACTCTCAATATTCCTATTGATCACAGACTTGTTCTTTTTGAACTAAAGAACACTTTAGATGATTACAACTCAATCTAGCATTTACATATAGAACAGTTGATGTAAGATCTTTTTTGTATTTGAGTGCTTTTAAACTTTCTCTCTTGTATTTTTCTTTTGATGCTTGTATGCAAATTCCAGTTTTTCGATTGTCCTTTTATAGAAGGAAATCTGTAGATTTGATCGTTTGAAATGTCTTGACCGTTAATGTCAAAACGGCTCTTTTGGGGAACAATTTGTGGAAAGCTTCAGACTGCACCTCCATTCCCTATTTCTGTTTTCTTCAGGCGTCAGGTTTGTCTTCTAGCGTCTGGTTTGTCTATTTGTGCCAGTTGTCTATTTCCAATAATCCAACGTCCCATGACTGTCGGAATTAGTCTTTTAGGTGTCTTCGAGGTTCCAATTATTGGTGCAGAAGATTTGCAGACTTTGTCTTTTTGTGAACGGATCCTTCATGCTGTCCTGACTGTTACTCAGCTTCGTTTGTTCTTTTTGAATGTTCACGGTTCATGCTGAGTTCCTTCAAGGTCAGCTCCGTTTTGTTTAACCGCTCCAGAAGAAGTCTTCAGCTTTAGTCAGCTTCATTTTGTTTCTGAATTTTAACTCCACTCAGCTTCTATTCTGTCATGCTGAGTTCCGTTCTACTCAGCTTCGTTTGTGCTGACTTTTGTCCTGTCTTTACTTTATATATTTTTGCACTCAATATTTAACAAACATATTAGTATAATTAAATCAAAGCATCTAAATTTAATTGCCTCTTAATCATGGATGATTTTGTCAAATCAAAATCTTGTGGAAAGGTGTTTCAACAATCCTCAACAGCAACAGTTTCTTCTTCCTCCACTCTTTGCTCAGCATCACCCTGAGGTTGCTCAACATTAGCAGGTTCTTCCTGCTCAGTATGGATGTCTTCCTCAACATGAGTTTCTTTGTCAGTTTCCCTTTCTACTTCAACATTTGTTTTCTCAACTTGTTGCTCAGTTTCTTTCTCAGCTTCCTTTTCTAGGTCAGTTCCATGACTTTTGGACGATACAACCCAATTTAGGGGATTAGCTTCAACTGTCTTCAAGGAATTAACCTTCTTCCTTTTCATCAAGGGGGATTCTGGAGTTCCCTCTTTTTCATCCTCAGGCTCTTCTGGCCTCTTTCTCTTCTCTGCCGACTCAGCTTTCTCCTTAGCCTTGTCAGCTTTGACCTTTTCTTGAGACACCAGTCTCACTTTCTTTGGGACAACATTGATATCTTTGGAGCATGTTTCAATGGCCTTTCTCTTCTTCTTCTTCTTCTTTTCCTTGGGTGACTCAGCAGGAGCCTCCACTACTCTCTCAGGCTCATTTTTAGGCTCAATTTCTAGCTCAGCTTCATCATTTTCCTCAGCATCTACAACTTCTTCATATCCTTTCAACGGTTGATTGTACAACAGTCCAACCAGTAGAGCTGCTGTGATCTCACTCCCCAAAGTGTCAGTTTCATTGATTGTCTCAATCTGTTTGTCCTCAATGATCTTAGTGATCAGAGAACCCAACCTGAGCTTCTTTCCACTCCGTTGAAGAGCCCCAACCAGAAAGACGGGCATATTGAGTGGAGTGTAGGTCAACATGTGCCATATGAAGCACTGTTCAAAATTTGAGGCAGATGAGGCTGAGTTGATCTCGGGGAAGATGAAGTTGGTCAGCATGTAGTGAGCCATCTTCTGGTCTTGCCCCATACACGTGCTGGGTATTTCTCCCTTGTGATCTTTGGGTTTGCAGAACCCCTTGATCTTGTCAAGCTTCTCCTTAGGTACCTTCTCTTTTTTTGTCCTAAATTCTATTCCTTCGTCTAGTAAATCAAGCAAAGTAGCTAGATAGGCAGGGGTTATGGTGATTTTCTGACCTTTGACTGTAGTTTCTAAATAGTCAGTATCTTCTTCATCAACAAACATGTTGGAATAGAACTCTCTGACCAGTCTGGGGTATGTTTTTCCGGCGAGTGAGAAGAGACCGGTCCATTTGTTCTTCTCGATCCAGTCGCGGAATGGCTTCTCAGAAGTGACGAAACTTGGAGAAAACCATCTGCACTTTAGAACCTCCAAATTGTTGACCTTTTTATGGACCTTGATCATATTCCTTTCTATTTGCTTTGAAGGACCAGCGGGGTCAGCTTGAGTGGGTTTGCTAGAGGTTTGGCTAGGCTGAGTGGTGACGTTGGGGATTTCATTTTTGCCGGAAGCCATTGTTGCAGATGAAGGTTTTGAGGTTTAGGGAGAGAGAAGGATTTGATTACAGAAGATCATAAGCGTAAAGAGTAATGAGTGGGGATTCTTCCACTACTTATAGAATTTTGAGTCATTAATGAACTAGCCGTTTTTATCTTGGGACTTTAATCGACAAAGATTCTGCCATTTATGATAGGTTCGGCGCATGGGTATTCATTATTACTTGCGTTTTCCTAGGTATGATTTGTTACACGTGTCATTGTTAATCGGTGCAAGTGGGCATTTACTCGGTTTGCAGAATATGAGTCGTTTATGATACTGAGTATTTAATTTTACGTAGTTGGATTTCATATCTCTTAGTAACTCAACATACGTTCATCACACAGCATGTACATTCACTCAGCATAAGGTGATTACTCAATGTGTCCATTTACTCAGCACAAAGTATTTACTCAACATTTATATCTACTCAGCATAGACTATTAAGCTCAATGTACAGTAGTTACTAGATTGATATCAGTCAGCATGACAATCACTCAACATTTATCCAAATACTTAGAATTATTGGAGAGGATTGGACATACTGATAGCTTCCCTTAGTATGTTAAACTGCTCACGAGCCAAAGGCTTAGTGAAGATTGTTGAAACACCTTTCTACATAATTTTGATTTGACAAAATTGTTTAAGTATAAATTAAAATACATATTCTAAACACACTAAGTTTAAATGCTTTGATTTATTCTACTAATGTGTTTGTTCAATGTTGAGTATAAATGTTATAAGTCATAAGGATTGGAAGGCCCAAGCCCAATACGGAAGCCAAGGCCCAAGTCAAACAACTCAGTACACTCGGCCCGCGTATATCAAGACGTTGCCGTTTTGTTCCAAAACGCAACTCAGCAATCGGAAGGATCTAGAAGACCTTCAGGAACAACTTCAAGATGAAGCTGCTGAGTAGTCTCGACAAAGCGTACAAGACAGCAGCTGGCAAAGGAAAACTTCCAGACAAAGTGTTTCCTCTTTTGGCAAAGTTCAGACGACACAGTATGCTGTCCAATTGACTTTACCATAAAAGGAGAGACCATCTGCTGTGCTGACCGAGGACAGAAGATACACGATTGTGATTGGCCGAGAGCTCTGTGCAAGTTATGATGACAACGACACATAGCCGTTTCCCTCCAACGGTTATTTCGAAATTCAAAATGACCGAATGACCAGACGTCTCTATAAATAGTGCCATCACAAGCTTCACAATACACAGAACTTGATCAAGCCATTACGCTGACCAAATCTCTACAAGTTCTGCAAGCAAGAAGCAAAGCAAAATTCTTACACTACATTTTCATATCTGTGTAAAAGTCTAGAGTGATTGTAAATCGTCTAAAGTGTCTTAGCATATCTTTGTATTAGGACAAAAACACTTATCATTTCTAGAGATAGAAAGGAGAGGCTGAGTACTCGGTTTTAAGTACTCAGCGGAGAGATTAGGATTGAGTAGAAGTATAGAGGAAGGTACTCTTGTCATACTCAATTGCTGATATTGTAAAAGGTTTGAGGCTCTACCTTTAAAGAGCTCAGTAGAGGATTTGAAATCTCGGACGTGTTCCGGGGACAGGACGTAGGCTTAGAAGAAGCCGAACCTGGATAAATCTGCTGAGTGAAGTAATTCTAAACCTTTGACTCCTTATTTATATTGCTTGCTTAAACAATCAAAACTGACCAAGTCAAGAGGTCAAGTTGAGTTGTGCGCATTAAAACGTAAGAGCTCAGGAATAGACTCTAAGGGCTATCTCCTGACTCAAGCTAAGAAACTGACCTAGTCACCTGTTGACTAAGCCAGTATCTTGCTGTTTACTCAGCGCCGCTGTTCAAACCTTTTCTTTAGTAAAAGAAGTCTACCTAAAAAACCAAAAAGTTTAAATAGTTCCTAACCCCCCCTTGGAACTATACTTGCAAGTAAATAAGGGACCAACAAGTGGTATCAGAGCCTAAAAGCTCACTGTAAAAGGTCTAACAACCTTGAGCTGATCCCTACCATGGGCGAAAACAGCACTCGGTTTCTCCCTGGAAACCAAACAACTCAAATACTGCCTGAGGGGCTGTCCATTACTAGGCCTCCCCTATTCTTCGGGTCAAACTATACCTTCTGGAAGAATAGGATGAAAAACTTCATTCAGGCTACAAACATGAGTGACTGGCTATCCATAGTCCAAGGGCCGTTTGTACCTGTTGAGGTTGTGGCTGGCCAAACAGTTATAAAAGCTGAGGCCAAATGGACAGAGGATGATCTCAAGAAGCTTCAAAATCATTCTTCGGCTATCAATATGCTTCACTGTGCGCTCGATGCTGCAGAATATAACAAAATCTCAGGTTGTGAGTCGGCACAAGAGATCTGGAAGAAGCTGGAAGTCACCTACGAGGGAACAAACAAAGTAAAAGAATCCAAGGTGAATCAGCAGATGAGACTGTACGAGCTGTTCGAGATGAACAATAATGAGGGCATTTCAGACATGAACGCAAGGTTCACCAACATCATTAATGAGCTCAAGAGACTTGGGAAAATCTTCACTGAGGAAGAACAAGTCAAAAAGATACTCAGGAGTCTTCCAAAAGACTGGCAAGCAAAGAAGACAGCAGTTGAGGAAGCTCAGGATTTAACCACCTACAAATATGACGAACTCATCGGTTCATTACTGACCCATGAGATATCCATGAAAAACTTTGAGGTGAAGGAAAAATCTGATGACAAGAAGCAGAAGTCACTTGTCATGAAGGCTGACTCCACTGACGGGAGTTCAACTGATGATGAGGAGATGGCCATGTTCACAAGAAAGATGAAGAGGCTGTTCAGAAAGAACAACAAATATTCTAAAAAGCCTTACAAAAAGTTTGATAAGTATAAGGCTGACTCAAGCGACAGCAAATACAGAAAGGACAGCTCAAAGCCCATTACATGCTTTGAGTGCCATCAAGCTGGCCATATCAAGTAGAACTGCCCCACGCTGAGGAAAGACAAGAAGAGTGGGAAGAAGGCAATGGTGGCTACTTGGAGTGACAGTGATGAATCTTCATCAACAGAAACTGAGGCCACCGAGTCAGCGAAGATATGCTTTATGGCTGACGAACTTGCTGAGCCATGTGTCTCTGAGCATGCTGACCCATCCATCGCATCAGATGATGAAGAGCAATCAAATGAGGTAATTTCTCTTCCCCAGCTCAGAAACGATATGGTTAATGCCTTGAGTGATCTCTATACACTTGTTAAGAAGTGTAATAAAAAGGTTAGAGCACTCAGCAGGCGCTGTGACGAAGTGGAAGAGGTCAAACTAAGTGACCTCAGATACCTTCTTCAGGACAATTCGACTCTGCATGATAACATGAAGATCATGCATGAGTATGTGTCTGAAGTCCAGTCAGTTTCAAAGAAACTGAGGAAGGACGTCACAACCATCCAGAACCAACTAAAGGTTCCTAAGAAAAATAACATTCCTCTGAGAACTCAGTACCAAGGTACTTAGCAGAGATGGAATCCCCAGCGAAAAGTCCAGTGTGACTTTTGTGGGAAGTTAGGACACACTACTAAAGTGTGCTGGCACGCTCAGCAGTGGGGTGCTGACAAGTCAGTAAAAAATCCTAAACAGAAGGTCAGTTGTGACTTCTGTGGAAAGAATGGCCATACTGTCCATGTATGTCGCCATAAAATAAAATATGATGCTATACCTGTTGCACCTAACAAGTCAGGACCCAAAAAGAATTGGGTACCTAAAAGTAACTAGTTACAATGCAGGTAAGCCTGAGATGTGCCGAGAAGTCAAAGATGTGGTATATTGACAGCGCATGCTCAAGGCATATGACGGGTGATGAAACTCAGTTCATCACGTTTGAACGTAAACGAGGAGGGAGTGTAAGTTTTGGAGACAACAAGAAGGGTAAGATAGTAGGCTCAGGAACCATCGAAGGTAATCCTACTATTGAATCTGTCTCCCTAGTCAGCGGACTCAAATATAACTTACTCAGCGTAGCTCAGCTATGTGACAATGGGAGAAAAGTTATATTTGATGCTACTGGATGTAAAATATACGAGGGTAAAACTAATGAGTTAATTTTAACTGCCCCTCGGATAGATAATGTCTTTATGCTAGACTTAGAGAAAAAGTTTTCAAAAACTGTGTGCTTAGTAACAAAGGAAGAAAATTCCTGGCTATGGCACATGAGACTTGGTCATGTAAGCATGGACCTCCTGGCTAAACTAGCAAGAAAGCAATTGGTTGAGGGACTGCCTGAACTTAAATTTCAAAAAGATCAATTATGCCACGCTTGCCAAGCTGGAAAACAAACCAAACAATCTTTTCACAGTAAAAACATTGTCTCAACTAAACGTCCGTTAGAATTACTACACTTGGATCTCTTTGGTCCAGTCCAGCCGCTGAGTCTGGGTGGAAAAAGATTTTCCTTGGTCATTGTAGATGATTTCTCTCGGTATACGTGGGTTATCTTGCTGACCAGCAAGGATGAGACCTTTGAGACATTTTCAAATTTGGTTAGGAAAATTGAAAATGAAAAAGACCTAAAATTAGCTCATATCCGTAGTGATAACGGTGGAGAATTCAAAAACCAAAAGTTTGTTGAATTCTGTGAAGCCAGCGGCATTGACCATAATTTTTCTGCTCCTAGAACACCTCAGCAAAATGGGGTTGTAGAAAGGAAGAACAGAACTCTGGTTGAAATAGCCAAGACAATGCTGGATGAGCATAGGCTTCCAAAGTATTTTTGGGGAGAGGCTGTTAACACAGCATGCTACATTCTTAATAGGGCTCTAGGTAGACCTATACTCAAGAAAACCCCCTATGAACTTTGGAAAGGACGGAAGCCCAATATTGGACACTTTCGTGCCTTTGGCTGTAGATGTTTTATTTTAAATACCAAAGATAGCTTAGCAAAGTTTGATTCAAAAGCTGATGAAGCTATCTTTCTGGGCTACTCAACAAACAGCAAAGAATACAAAGTTTTTAATAAGCGAACTCAAGTTTTAGAAGAGTCAATACATGTAGAGTTCGATGAAACTGACCCTGCAGGTAGATACCAGCCGCTGACCGAAGATGATCCAAACTCAGTAACCATCGCTGACTCAGAACCAGCTACTGAGTCATTCACGAAAAGGCTGACCAAAAGTAAGAGTGAACCTAAGATTACTTTTACTGACCCATCTACTTCTGCAGAGATTGTTGAAACAGGAACAGCACAAGACATGAATCTACCCAAAGAAATAAGGATTCCAAGAGGGCACTCCGAAAGTGCAATCCTTGATTCTGCTGGGAATACCCTGATGACGAGGAATCAACTCAGGAAGTACCTCAGCAATGTTGCTTTCGTCTCAGTACAAGAACCGAAGAATTTCGTTGAAGCTGAGTACGATGAATTCTGGATGAACGCAATGCAAGAGGAGCTCGATCAATTTCGAAGAAATTATGTATGGGAGTTAGTGCCTCATCCAAAGAGTCAAAAGACCATCGGAACAAGATGGGTCTTCAGGAACAAGATGGACGAACAAGGAAACGTAGTCAGAAACAAAGCAAGGCTTGTAGCTCAGGGCTACAGTCAGCAAGAAGGTATAGACTACGGTGAGACCTTTGCCCCAGTGGCGAGGCTAGAGGCAATTAGAATATTATGTGCATATGCATCTTACATGAATTTTAAATTATTCCAAATGGATGTCAAAAGTGCATTTCTTAATGGAGTTATAAACGAGGAGGTTTATGTAAATCAACCTCCAGGTTTTGAGGACCCTAAGTTCCCAAACCATGTTTATAAACTCAAAAAGGCTCTGTACGGCCTCAAACAAGCACCACGTGCTTGGTATGAGAGGCTGACCAGTTTCCTGCTGACTAGAAATTACGTCAGGGGCAAAGCTGATACAACCTTATTCATTAAGAAAAAGGGTAAAGATACCCTGCTGGCCCAAATTTATGTTGATGATATAATATTTGGTGCAACTAACGAATCAATGTGCAAGGAGTTTAGCAAACAAAGGCAGACTGAGTTTGAAATGTCTATGATGGGAGAACTCAACTTCTTCCTCGGTCTTCAAATTAAACAAGGAAACAATGGCATCTTCATCAGTCAAGCCAAATATGCCAAGGAGATCTTAAAGAAATATGACTTGGAAAATTGCAAGCCAATATCCACTCCTATGGGCACTGACACTGTCCTCTGCACTGATGAGAATGGTAAGTCAATAGACAGCAAGTTATATCGAGGTATGATAGGCTCTCTACTTTACTTAACAGCCAGTAGACCGGACATTCAGTTTTCAGTATGCTACTGTGCTAGATATCAATCTAACCCTAAGGAATCTCATTACATTGCTGTAAAAAGAATCCTTAGATATTTGCAAAGCTCAGTGAACGCAGGTTTGTGGTATCCAAATACTCATGATTTTACACTTATCGGATAGACTGATGCTGACTATGGACGAGATAAGCTGGAACGTAAAAGCACCTCTGGAGGATGCCACTTCTTAGGAAGCTGTCTTGTATCCTGGTTCAGCAAAAAGCAGGCGTCAGTCGCCTTGTCCACCACTGAAGCTGAGTACATTGCTGGTGGTCATTGTGTTGCTCAAGTCCTATGGATCAAGCAACAACTTGAAGATTATGGTGTTCAAACGAAGACAATTGAGGTCAAATGTGACAACAAAAGTGCAATTGATCTGTCCAAGAACCCAATTCAACACAGCAGAATGAAGCATGTCAGCATCAGACATCACTTCATTAGAGATCATGTACTCAAGGGTGAGATCAAGCTGACCTTTGTCCCAACTGACGAACAGCTTGCGGATATCTTCACGAAGCCACTGGCTCGTGAGCAGTTCAGCATACTGAGAGAAGCAATTGGTATGTTTAATCCTCTTCAGTAAATTCCTGTGCTAAATGAATATGAATGCTGAGTGAATTACATACTGAATGATTTATTATTTGCTGAGTTACTCATCGGAACTGTCTGAATATACAATAACTGAGTAAAACTTGCATACTGAGTAAATTAATTTAGAACTTAACTTAAAATCATCCTTAAATACTGCACTGACCACTCAGAATATCAAACGCTTGACATTCTAAATACTGAGTGATTAATCCGTTAGCATAAATACAAAGCACGCGTATAGCCTAGGATGACGTATTCGCCGTAATGTGTCATAAATGCCAGGATCATTGTCGGTACATGATCCCAAGGCAAAACTGACACATGGATTCGATTAAGATCCACACCGTTCATTTCGTCTATAAATTATGGGTATTTCCCCATCTTTTACTCTTTACGCTTAATCAATTCTTAAGGCAAAGAAATCACTTAGAACTTCTTTTCTCTCAAATTCCTCTAATTCCTCCATATTCGAAGAATGACTAAGTTGTCTTTCAACGTCTCCGGTGCCGGCCACCAAAAGTCCAGCTCCGATGAACCATCACGAAACCCTTCTACACCAAGCAAGGGTAAAACTGGCCAAACTTCTGGCCAAGGGAAAGCTGTTAAAATCAGGACCTACTCCAAGGTCTTCGACAATGTACGAGAATGGAAGGTAGAACCCTCCAGATAGGTTTCGAAGCACTTTGTACAGAACGAACAGCCATTTGCTGAGTGGATTTCCAAGAACGAATGGACTGGGCTGTTCTCGGTCAGGGATGAGACATATCCTGACCTAGTGAGGGAATTTTACCACAACCTCAAGGTTGCCAGTGACTCCGCCGACTACCTAAGCACTGAAGTAAAAGGGAAAACCATCTTCATCAACCCTCTATACATAGGAAATCTCCTCCAGCTCAAAACTGAGGGAGTAAGGATGAGGAAGTCAGGAGATCAGGACAAAACCGACTACGTCCATACCTTCTGCAAACCTGAGGGTCACTCAGGAGAGATCTCAGCATCTTCGATGGGACAGCATCAGAAGATGGCTCACTACCTGCTGAGCTACTTCATTTACCCAAAGATCAACTGCACTACATCAGCAACCAACTTTGAACAGTGCTTCATATGGCACATACTAACGTACACCCCCATCAACATGCCGGTTTTCTTAGTTGCTGGGTTCCTACGCAGCACGGGTACAATGAGGTTGGGATCAATCATCACCAGGATCCTCATCGACCATAAGATTGACCTCGAAGGTGAGGAATCTTTCAGAGGAACTGAAATCACAGCTGCCTCGCTGAGGGCACTTAAGTTTGGACAGCCCTTGAAGAAAGGAAAAGCTGCTGCTGCTGGCCAAGCTGATCAGACTGAGGAGACTATTGCTGAGCCTAAGAAAGGGCGAAGAACTAAGGCCCCAGTTTCCCGCAAGAGAAAATCTGCTGAGGCACCTAATGTTGTGTCTCCAGCGAAGAGGCAAAGGTCAGCTGGTAAGTCAGCTGAGAAGAGAAGCAGGCAAGATGAGCTTGACACTGAGGAAGCTGCTGAGCTACCTCAGAAGAAGCAGAAGTCTTCAACACTGGCACCTCTCGACGTCATGCCGACAGATTTTATTGTACCGGGTGATTCTCATTTCACTCAATGCCAAGGTGCTGATGCTGAGGAACCTGAGGTCCATTTAGATGACCACTTCATCTCCCAAGTTGAGGAAGAACTTGATGGAGATAATACTGAGGAGGAAGAAGAAGACGATGAAACCAGCGGTCAGGATGACGCTGAGGAGTCTGAAGAGTATGACAGCGAAATTGAAGCTGAGGACGCTAACACTGGGTTAGCTGGTGGAGCTGTGTAGACTAACACTGAGTTAGCTGCTGGAGTTGAGCAAGTTGATCAAGCTGACCAGACCCATACTGAGGAAAAGGAACCTACTCCTACTCACTCAGAAGAACCTGCTCATCATACCACTCCACCACGTAGAAGGCGAAAGCTGGTTAAGGCCAGTGAGAAAATGGTCAGTGAACCCCCTGTGCAATCACCATCTATTCCTGAACTTGTCCTCTCCAAGACAACAAAGGATCCTTCTACCGTCCAATTAAAAATTTTCAAACGGCCCTCAACTTCCTCTACTACAACGCCGTTGGAAAAACAAGCCTCTATTTCTTCTCAACAGGAACATGCCGAGCATACCACTTCCACCACTTCAACAAGTCAGGTTGAACCAAGCACTGTCCATGCTATTTCCTCAAGCATGGTGCTGACTCCTCATCCTTCTGCCGTCAGCACAGACAGTGTTCGGGTTATGACTTCCATCACCAACCTCTCTGCTGATCAATCAACCTTACCTCCAACTCAAGTGCAGATTGAGCCAAGCCATCCAGTCACTGACCAGGGTACTCCTTTCACTCCACTTTCTTCTGGTCATACTGATGTACATCGAGATGCCGCTGAGTCCGGGAAAAAGCTCATTGACTCAGTGTAAGCACTCATCCACGATCTTCAACATTCCGCTTCGCCTGCTGCTGGATCCTCAATTCCTGAGACAACTCAGCTCTCCCAGGTCACTCTACTTCTCAACGAAGTCAAGGGACTCAAGGATCTGCTGCATGTAGTCTTGTCATTCCAAGCCCAGCAAGCTAAGCAGGATTCACTTGACAAGTTGGCAGAGATACAGCTGTCAACAATTCAACATCTGAACTCTCTCCATCAGCAAGTTCAGAAGTTATCTGCTGTGAACACTGACTACGCCACTTCCTCAGAACTCAAGATGCTTTTTGCTCAGCTTCATACTAAGCAACTTAAGACAAATGAGCAAATGGTGTCCTATAGTCAGTGCTCAGTCGAGCAAATCGGTGAGGCCATCAGGCTACTTAACCTCAACAAACAAGAGATGGATACTGACGCGTTGAAACAGAATGAGTTGCTATCTCTCGCACGACAATCCTTCAATCACATCCGTCATAATAATATCCAGCGTCATCATTATGACTCAGCTCTCTTAAAAACTTTCCACCAAGTCTTTGCTGGCCTCTTTGAAGCTCTCATCTTGCAAGCCAAAGCTCAAGCTTTCAGTGTAAATATGCTCAGTGCTGCTGATCTTCATATACCAGTAGAAGTATCAGCTGATGGAGTTGCCATTTTTGATGGCGTCAACGAAAGTGCTGACAAACTAAAAGAGCTTTCATAAAAACTTTCTCGTGCTGTCTTAACCGATGCGTTCAAGCTCCCTGAAGTTGACAAAACGGGGGAGAAAGCGCAAGCTGCCAGAGCTCAGCATGAGCGACGTCAGTACGAGCGAAGTCAGTCACAGGGCAAGAAAAAGAAATAGATAGGCTAGGTCTTAACATTTGTAATCTATGTTGTTTATTTCTTTTGCTGTGTAACTGCTGACTTCTTTCAACTTATATATCATACTTACTTTTCTTATTCAAATACTGAGTTATGATATATGCTAATAAGTACTGAGTTATTATGTATCTTCATTTATATCAGCTTCGTTTAACACTTATAATATTTGACTAAAAGATATGCTGATAACATGTTTGACATGAACCTATACACTTATGAAATATTCTGATAAGAACTCATTGAACAACAAATTACTCAGCGCGCTTTATATGTCTAAAAACTTCCGCCTAACACTGAGTAAATAGAATATGTGATATAGCTGACCTATATCTGAAAACTGACCTTAGACTTACTCATTTAAATCCTTAAATGTCTTAAGAAAAACTAAGTCAGTAGCTCAACCCATACGGGGGAGTTTGCTTAATTATACTAGGTCAACTATCATGGGAGAGCTCATACTGAGTTCCTTGCTGAACAGTTTTGCCAACATCAAAATGGGGGAGTTTGTTGAAACACCTTTCTACATAATTTTGATTTGACAAAATTGTTTAAGTATAAATTAAAATACATATTCTAAACACACTAAGTTTAAATGCTTTGATTTATTCTACTAATGTGTTTGTTCAATGTTGAGTATAAATGTTATAAGTCATAAGGATTGGAAGGCCCAAGCCCAATACGGAAGCCAAGGCCCAAGTCAAACAACTCAGTACACTCGGCCCGCGTATATCAAGACGTTGCCATTTTGTTCCAAAATGCAACTCAGCAATCGGAAGGATCTAGAAGACCTTCAGGAACAACTTCAAGATGAAGCTGCTGAGTAGTCTCGACAAAGCGTACAAGACAGCAGCTGGCAAAGGAAAACTTCCAGACAAAGTGTTTCCTCTTTTGGCAAAGTTCAGACGACACAGTATGCTGTCCAGTTGACTTTACCATAAAAGGAGAGACCATCTGCTGTGCTGACCGAGGACAGGAGATACACGATTGTGATTGGCCGAGAGCTCTATGCAAGTCAGGATGACAACGACACATAGCCGTTTCCCTCCAACGGTTATTTCGAAATTCGAAATGACCGAATGACCAGACGTCTCTATAAATAGTGCCATCACAAGCTTCACAATACACAGAACTTGATCAAGCCATTATGCTGACCAAATCTCTACAAGTTTTGCAAGCAAGAAGCAAAGCAAAATTCTTACACTACATTTTCATATCTGTGTAAAAGTCTAGAGTGATTGTAAATCGTCTAAAGTGTCTTAGCACATCTTTGTATTAGGACAAAAACACTTATCATTTCTAGAGATAGAAAGGAGAGGCTGAGTACTCGGTTTTAAGTACTCAGCGGAGAGATTAGGATTGAGTAGAAGTATAGAGGAAGGTACTCTTGTCATACTCAATTGCTGATATTGTAAAAGGTTTGAGGCTCTACCTTTAAAGAGCTCAGTAGAGGATTTGAAATCTCGGACGTGTTCCGGGGACAGGACGTAGGCTTAGAAGAAGCCGAACCTGGATAAATCTGCTGAGTGAAGTAATTCTAAACCTTTGACTCCTTATTTATATTGCTTGCTTAAACAATCAAAACTGACCAAGTCAAGAGGTCAAGTTGAGTTGTGCGCATTAAAACGTAAGAGCTCAGGAATAGACTCTAAGTGCTATCTCCTGACTCAAGCTAAGAAACTGACCTAGTCACCTGTTGACTAAGCCAGTATCTTGCTGTTTACTCAGTGCCGCTATTCAAACCTTTTCTTTAGTAAAAGAAGTCTGCCTAAAAAACCAAAAAGTTTAAATAGTTCCTAACCCCCCCCCTTGGAACTATACTTGCAAGTAAATAAAGGACCAACAAAGATATCTGCAAGCTGTTCATTTGTTGGTACATAAGTCAGCTTGATCTCACCCTTTAGTACGTGATCTCTGATGAAGTGATGTCTTATGCTAACATGCTTCATCCTGCTGTGTTGAATAGGATTCTTGGATAGATCAATGGCACTTTTGTTGTCACATTTGATCTCTATTGTCTCGGTTCTTACTCCATAATCCTCAAGCTGTTGTTTTATCCATAGGACTTGAGCTACACAGCTTTCAGCAGCAACGTACTCAGCTTCAGTTGTAGACAGAGCAACTGATGACTGCTTCTTACTGAACCAAGATACTAGACAGCTTCTAAGGAAATGACATCCTCCTGAAGTACTCTTACGTTCTAGCTTATCCCGTCCATAGTCAGCATCAGTGTATCCTACGAGTGTGAAGTCATTTGAGGCTGGATACCACAAACCTGCATCAACTGAGCTCTGCAAATATCTAAAAATTCTTTTCACAGCAATTAAGTGAGATTCCCTTAGGTCAGCTTGATATCTTGCACAATAACATACTGAGTACTGTATATCAGGTCTACTAGCAGTGAGATAAAGTAAGGAACCTATCATACCTCGATAAAGTTTACTGTCTATTGACTTACTTTTCTCATCCTTGCATAGGACAGTATCAGTACCCATAGGGGTTGATATGGGCTTACAATCTTCCATATCAAATTTCTTTAACATCTCTTTGGTGTACTTGGACTGACTAATGAAGATGTCATTCTTACCTTGCTTGATCTGAAGTCCAAGGAAGAAGCTGAGTTCTCCCATCATAGATATTTCAAACTCAGTCTGCATCTGTTTGCTAAACTCTTGACACAAAGATTCGTCAGTAGCACCAAATATTATGTCATTTACATAGATTTGTGCAAGTAGGGTATGTTTCCCCTTTTTCTTAATGAACAAGGTTGTGTCAGCTTTTCCTCTGACATAATTCCTGGTCAGCAGGAAGTTGGTCAACCTTTCATACCAAGCTCTTGGAGCTTGCTTCAGGCCATATAAGGCCTTCTTGAGTTTATAAACGTGGTTTGGAAATTTTGGATCTTCAAAACCGGGAGGTTGATTAACATATACCTCTTCGTTTATAAAACCATTAAGAAATGCACTTTTAACATCCATTTGATACAATTTAAAATTCATGAAACTAGCATATGCACACAATATACGTATAGCTTCTAACCTAGCAACTGGTGCAAAGGTTTCACCATAATCAATGCCCTCTTACTGACTATAGCCTTGGCCTACAAGTCGAGCTTTGTTCCTGATTACATTTCCATGCTCATCTAGTTTGTTTCTAAAAACCCACTTAGTTCCTATGGATTTTTGATTCCTAGGTCTAGGTACTAAATCCCATACCTCATTTCTCGTGAATTGGTCAAGCTCCTCTTGCATGGCATTGATCCAATACTCATCATGCTCAGCATCAGCAAAGTTCTTTGGTTCATGAACTGATACGAAAGTAACGTTGCTAAGGAACTTCCTAAGCTGATCTCTAGTCATTACTTTGTTATTTGCATCATCAAGAATGGACTTTTCTGAATGTCCTCTTGGAATTTTTATCTCCTTGGGTAATGTTGAGTTGTTTGGAACAGGTGTTTCTACAATCTCTGCAGAAACAGATTGGTCAGCAAAGGTAATTTCAGTTTCGATTTTACCTTTGGTCAGTTCTTATGCTGATGACTCAGCATGTCCATTCTGGTCAGCAGAAGCTGAGTTCAGCTCATCCTCCATGGGTTGAGTTGTCTTACCTGCAGGGTCAGTTTCATCGAAATCTACATGGACTGACTCTTCTACAACTTGGGTTCTTTTATTATAAATTCTATATGCTTTGTTGTTTGTTGAGTACCCTAAAAAGATCGCTTCGTCAGCTTTGGCATCAAACTTTGCCAGATTATCCTTAGTGTTGAGTATAAAACATTTACATCCAAAAGCACGAAAGTATCCAATATTGGGCTTTCATCCTTTCCAAAGTTCATAAGGAGTTTTCTTTAATATAGGTCTTACCAAGACCCTATTCAATATGTAACATGCTGTATTGACAGCTTCTCCCCAAAAATACTTTGGAAGCCTATTTTCACTCAGCATTGTCCTAGCAATTTCTACAATTGTCCTATTCTTCCTTTCAACAACTCCATTCTGTTGAGGAGTTCTAGGGGCAGAGAAATTATGGTCAATACCATTAGTTTCACAGAATTCATCAAACGATTGGTTTTTGAATTCTCCACCATTATCACTTCTAATGTGAGCTACTCTTAGGTCTTTGTCATTTTCAAGCTTTTTGACTAATGTGGTAAACCTCTCAAATGTTTCATCTTTGCTACTCAGCAAGATGACCCAAGTATACCTAGAGAAATCATCCACAATAACTAAGGAAAATTTCTTACCTCCTATGCTGAGTGGCTAGATAGGTCCGAAAAGATCCAAATGTAGTAATTCCAATGGTCTTTTGGTAGAGACAACCTTTTTGCTATGAAAAGACTTTTTGGTTTGTTTACCTTGCTGACAAGCATTACAAAGTTGATCTTTTTCGTATTTTAGCTTGGGTAATCCCTCAACTAATTGCTTTCTAGCTAGTTTGGCAAGGAGCTCCATGCTGACATGCCCAAGTCTCCGATGCCATAGCCAGGAGTTGTCCTCTTTAGACACTAAGCAAATACTTTTTGAAAATTGTTTTTCCAAACTCAACATGTAAACATTTTCTACACGAGGGGCTGTTAAAATCAAATCATTTGTTTTTCCCTCGAGTATTTGGCACTTAGTATCATCAAATATAACCTTTCTTCCACTCTTGTAAAGCTGAGCTACGCTTAGAAGATTATATTTGAGACCTTTAACTAAGGAGACTGACTCAATTTTAGGGTTACCTCCGATAGTTCCTGAGCCAACTATCTTCCCTTTCTTGTTGTCTCCAAAGCTTACACTACCTCCTCGTTTAAGCTCTAGTGTGATGAACTGAGTTTCATCACCTGTCATGTGTCTTGAACATGCGCTGTCTATATACCAAAGTTTTGATTTCTCCACGCATGTCAAGCTGACCTGCATTTTAAACTATTCGTTTTTAGGTACCCAATTCTTTTTGGGTCCTTTCTTGTTAGTGTAAACAGGTGCAAAGTCATATTTTAACTTGTGACGACATACATTTGTAGTATGGCCACTTTTACCATAAAAGCCACACATAGTTACCCTTTGAGGGTGATGATGAGTGTGGTCAGCATTGTTGTGCTGAGCATGCCAGCATACCTTGGTAGTATGACCTTTCTTACCACAGAAGTCACATTGGACAATCTGTTTGTTATGCCAGCACACAGCTTTTGTGTGTCCTTTCTTCCCACAACAGCTACATTGAGTAAACTGTTTATGCTGACCAGTACCTGAGTACTCAGCATGGGGTTTATTCTTAGTTGAACCTTTTATTTGGTTCTGTAAAGTTGTGACATCCTTCCTAAGTTTCTTTGACTCAGTTTGAACCTCCGTGACAAACTTATGTAAGATTTGCATGTTGGTATGTAAATCAGAGTTGTCCTGGAGGAGATATCGGAGGTCACTCAACTTGACCTCTTCAATCTCGTCACATCGCCTGCTGAGTGCCTTAATCTTTTTGTTACCCTTCTTAGTTAGTGTATATAGGTCACTCAGGGCATTTACCAGTTCGTTTCTAAGCAAAAGTAAGGATGTTACCTCATTGTTGTTTTCCTCCTGCTCAGAATCTCCAGAGAGGTCAGCTTGCTCAGACTGAGATTGGTCAGCTCCATCATCTGCCATGAAACATATATTGGCTGTTTCATTTTGCTCAGCTTCAGATGATGTCGACTCATCACTGTCACTCCACGTGGCCACCATTGCCTTTTTGCTTCCATTCTTATCTTTCTTCAGATTAGGACAGCTTGACTTAATGTGCCCAGTTTGATGGCACTCATAACATGTGACAGGCTTGGAGCTGTCCTTTTTGTATCTGGTGTCATTGGAATCAGCTTTATATCTGTCTCCTCTCTTGGATGGCCGCTTACTATTTCTTTCATTTCTTCTGAACAGCTTTTTCATTTTTCTAGTAAACATGGCCATTTCCTCATCATCAGTTGACTCAGCTTCTGTGGAGTCAGCTTTCATCACTAGTGATTTCTGTTTCTTGTCCTCGGATTTTTCTTTAGCTTCAAAGTTTTTCATTGAAATTTAATGGGTCAGCAAGGAACTGATCAGCTCATCATATTTGTATGTGGTCAGGTCCTGAGCTTCCTCTACAGCTGTCTTCTTGGCTTGCCAGCTTTTGGGAAGACTTCGTAAGATCTTCTTTACTTGTTCTTCTTCAGTGAAATTCTTATCGAGTCTTTTAAGCTCATTTATTATGTTGGTGAACCTGGCATTCATTGCTGAGATGTCCTCATTGTCAGTCATCTCGAACAGCTCATACAATCGCATGTGTTGGTTCACTTTGGATTCCTTGACCTTGCTGGTGCCTTCATAAGTTACTTCCAGCTTCTTCCAGATCTCTTGTGCTGACTCACAACCTGAAATCTTATTGTATTCTACAGCATCTAAAGCACAGTGAAGCATATTGATAGCCGAAGCATTATTTTGTAATTTTCTGAGGTCATCCTCTGTCCACTCAGCTTCACTTTTAACAATTTTCTCATTGTTAACGGTTTTGAATGGCACATGTGGACCTTGAACAATTGCAAGCCATGCACTCATGTTTGTGGCTTGTATAAAGTTCTTCATTCTATTTTTCCAGAATGTATAATTTGACCCAAAGAATAGGGGAGGTCTAGTGATCGATAATCCCTCAGGGAGTATCTGTGTTGTTTGATTTCCTGGAAGGAAACGAGTGCTATTCTCACCCATTTTTCGGGATCAGCTCAAGATTGTTAGATCTTTGAGTAGTGAGCTTAGGCTCTGATACCACTTGTTGGTCCCTAGTAATTAGTTCCAGGGGGGGGGGGGTTAGGAACTAATGTAACTTTTTTCGCTTTTAATTATGCTGACTTAATGTTATTTGAAGAGTTTGATAACTCAGCGTGTTGGTCAGCACGGGCGATTGACAAGTCAGACAGTTTTAGTTCTATGCTGACTAAGACTGCTTGACTTGAGAGTTGGAAATTGACACTTGAAAGGTCAGCTTCCAACTTAGCACTCAGATTTACTCAGTTTTAGTTTAAATAATTTATAAGCTGAGTAAATACAACAAGCAACACATGCACATATATATAATTATTGAGAGCAAGAGTTTAGAAGTTACTCAGCACGACTTATCCTGGTTCGGCCTCTCTGCCTACGTCCAGTCCCCAGTTCCTCTTGGGATTTTCAATCCAATACTGAGCTCTTTCAAGGTAGAGCACAAACCCTTTACAAGGCAGTGAGTATGCAAGAGTACGTCCTCTATTCGTCTACTCAGCTCCTACTAAGTACTACAACCCAGCACTTAGATTTTTCTACCACTGAATACTTACAACCAAGTACTCAGCTCAATACTCTCAATATTCCTATTGATCACACACTTGTTCTTTTTCAACTAAAGAACACCTTAGATGATTACAAAACAATCAATCTAGCATTTACACAGAGAATAGAAAAGTTGGTGTAAGATCTTTTTGTATTTGAGTGCTTTCAAGATTTTCTCTCTTGTATTTTTCTTTTGATACTTCGACTTATGATCCAAGAACTATCATTGTCCTTTTATATATGAATTTCTGAAGATTTGATCATTTGAGATGATTTAGCCGTTAAGTCTAAAACGACTCTTTTAGCAGACATCTTCTGGTCAGCTTCAGTCTGTTCCGCCATTCCCTTTCTCTGTTTTCTTCAGGCGTCAGGTTTTGTCTTCTTGCATCAGACTTGTCTTTTTGTGCCAGTTGTCTTTTACCAATAATCCATAGACCCATGATTCTTGGAATTAGTCTCCTTTGTATTTTCGAGACTTCAATTATTGGTGCAGAAGATTGGCAGACTTTGTCCTTTAGTAAACGGATCCTTCATGCTGTCCTGACTGTCACTCAGCTTCATTCGTTCTCTTCGAATGCTCAACTTTCATGCTGAGTTCCTTCTTAGTCACCTTCGTTCTGTTTGTATAATTCTGAAGGAGTCTTCTAATTTAGTCAGCTTCGTTCTGGCAACTTTGAAAGAAGCTTCTGATGCTAAGTTCTACTCCACTCAGCTTCTTATTCTTTCATGCTGAGTTCTGTTTCACTCAGCTTTGGCTTATGCTGACTTTTAACCTGTTTAACTTTATATATATTTTTGCACTCAATATTGAACAAACACATTAGTACAATTAAACCAAAGCATTTAAATTTAATTGCCTCTTAATCATGGATGATTTTGTCAAATTAAAATCTTGTGGAAAGGTGTTTCAACAGGGCATTCCCCAGCCACCTTACAAAATCGGGAAAGGGCATAACTCCCTAGTGGAGAGGGAATCAAAGCCCCGAACAGACAAGAAGGAATATTGTAAGTACCACAAGTCCTCAGGATATTCAACCGAGAACTTCAACCAGCTGTAGAAAGAGATCGACAAACTCCTTAATCAAAGTACCCCATTCAAGGCGGCACGACAGTCAGATATAACTCATAGGCCTCGGGACATAATGCCCAAACAAAAAGAAAGCAAGAGACCTGAGTACCAGGGAGAAATCTAGGTAATCCGCGAGGGAGCACCCGCCCATAGTGGAGCATCAGCCTTTAGTGGCAATAGGAAGGCAACATATGAAATGCTACGGTGCAACCCCCAATACGCACCCCTCATTCAGAGGCTTTGGTAGTCACCTTGCAATCACCAACTTCAACGTCCATAAGGTCCTGATGGACACCAGTAGCCCAGTTAGCCTACTAACTTGGAAGGTCTTAGAGGCCATGAAATGCAACATCGATAAACTCGGAGAAGGAACCTTTCCTCTCGTCGAACTATCTGATATCGAACTACCCACTCGCAGAATGATTTTTCTATCCTTCATATTCTCTGAAGGAGCAAGCGAAGTGGAGCTCGAAGCAGAATGGATAGTAGTTGACATTCCTCTTGTTTATAATGCCATTATAGGCTGTCCACTCGTCTCAGCAGCCACAACCACCATCAACATCTTAGCTCTTAGCCCAATTCTACCCAACACAAACGACACCATCATGATAGCAAGCGATCGACCATTAGCAAGAAAGATCCATTGGTAAGCTACACACCCATATACTACAATATGTGTCGATGGAGATATGCTAGATATACGAGGATACAATCCTCAACCCATCAAGACAGGACTCAACTTTCTCATTATAGAGCAGCGCATGCTGAAAATTGGCACGCAACTCCCAGCTAAGTGGGAAGCCTCCGTCAAAGGCGTGCTAAGTGACAATGCATGAGTATTTACATGGAGAATAACAGATATAACAGGAGTCTCCCTCAAGCATGCCACCCACCAGTTGGATATCGACTCAGCCTATACGCCAGTCAATCAAAAAAAGTGACTCCACACCAAGGACAAGCAATAGACAATTAATGCAGAGATCAACAAGCTCCTACTAGTTAAGTTTATTAGAGAAGTGCATTATCCGGATTGGCTCTCTAATGTACTACTTGTAAAGAAGAGCAACATAAATTATCACATGTGTGTAGATTTTACCGATGTTAATAAAGCTTGCCTGAAAGATTGTTACCCGCTGCTTAATATCGATCAGCTCATCGACCAAACAGTTGGTCGAAAAATCTTATCTCAATTCGATGCCATCACGGGTTTCCAAAAAAATCTCCATGGACTTAGCCGACACAGAAAAAACCTCGTTCATCACCCACAAAAGCACATACTGCTACAACGTGATGCCTTTCAGTTTAAAGAACATAGGGGCCACTTATCAACGAGTCATCGATGAAATGTTCACTGGGCTTATAGGCAAAACCGTACAAATTTAAATTGATGACATGATCATCCTCAAGCACTAACAATGAGGACCACCATCACGATCTCGTCGATGTATTCACTATATTCCATCAATATAATCTCAAAATCAATCCCGAGAAATGCTTGTTCGGCATTTGATCTGACAAATTCTTGGGATACGTCATCTTAGAAAGAGGTACTGAGCCAAATCCAAAGTCGACATTTTAATGATGTCTACCCCCAAGACACTGTAGAAAAACAACCAAGTAAAGACAAAGAATGCAAAGCAAGCAACTTAGCTAAGAAAAATTGGGCCTTTTATAACAAAAGCAGCAAACATTGGAAAAGAAAAAAAGTACAAAGTATGCTTGATCATACATCATACCAACCAAAGAAATTAGCAAGATTTGCTCAGTCAAATGATAAGATTCTCCTATCAAATAAGCAGACTTTGAGTTTATCTAAAAGAATATCCATTTATTCAAAAAGCAAGTAACAGTTCTTACATAAGACAAACATCCTATAAGTTCAAATCAATGAAGCTTCTTAACAAAAAAAAAACTATAGCTTTCCTTTGGGCATCTGCATTACAGACATCTAAGCTTCACACAAACTCCTTAAGCATCAAGTATCCCGCAGCATGAGCAGCCTCCAATATCAGCACGAGGTCAAGCTTTAACAATTTCATCTCTCATTCGACCGTTAAAGCCCTCAAATAAGCACTTCCTTCTTTGCAGCCTCGCTCTCCTATCCAAGGTTTCATATATGCCTTTTATGATCTTCATCTTATGATCGACCAACTCATTCAACTGTTTCACCTCCCAATGACTCTCTTACTTCTCACACCGCGCCCACATCAGGAAGAATTTGATCGAAGCCTCATCAGCAATCTCCAGGGCAGCGATACAAGCATCTCGCTCCTCTAACTACCCCTATAACAAGTTTTCCAATTCACGGAGGGCTACCACTCTTTCCTCTCCAACTCCTCCTGAAGAGCGGATATTTTGGTGGCAACTTCAGCAACGCTCGCCCTTAACTCTCCCAACTCATTCTCCTCTTACTAATACATCATAGGCTTGGCTGTAGTGCACTAGGCCTTGTGAACACATGTACAAAATTATAATTAGAACACAAGTCAAAGACACTCGGATAGACTTATCAAAAGTGTCACTCAAACGAACTAATCTTACCACCCTATGTGTCGCAGTTTCCTCATTCAAGTAACTTCCAACCGACAGATTTTCATGCCTAGTCCTCTCTCTTAACACATTCGCCAGATTTAACAGTTCGCGATCAAGAAGAGAGTTCGTCAAGTTTCCTCCTCCTCTATCTTTCCCATAAACTGTAAAAATAGACGAACTTTTCTCTTCTTATCAGCCATAAAAGTCTCATTGTCAGTAATCAGACTGGGTGAAGAACCCATAGTAGCCACAACGCTTTCACTTTCAATCTCTCCAACCCCATCCATTCACAGCCTTTTCGTACAGCTATGTGACAACTCTTCTTCCTTATCATTCTTGTCTTCACTCTCTAATAGCTCCACCACGGATGCAATCATCAGATGATAACTAGGAACCTTAGATGCGGTATACTTTATATGATTAATCTTCATCACCGAACCTGCTACCTTTTCCTTAACACCAGCTTCAATATTCGGCTCAGCTCCATCTTGTGTAGAGACAATTAGAATACCTTCTAGAATTGTCTCATCGATGTCAAGCTCTGTGGCTACATTAACCACCCTGCTGATGCTCTACACCATTTGATTAACATCATCTAGCGTATCAAAAGAGACAGACATTAAAATTCGCAAACTAACAAAGTCAAAGTCAATGCTGACCTACTCACTTGTCGGTGCTGCACATACAAAAACAGATTTTAATATAAAAATCAATCACATATACAAAAAGAGACAGGCATTAAAATTCGTAAACTAACAAAGTCATTGCTACCAAGACTTACCATGCACATCTACTTCAATTATGATCAACTCAAGCTCCGCCATATCGTTCACCGTAAATTGGTACGAATCCATCCATTTAGTCAGCGTGTTCTTTAACCAACCAGTCAAGTGTGCCAGATGCCACTGATTCCATACATGCAATTCGGACACCACGAATTGCATTATCATTTGATGCACATCCTGCTTCAATTCAGTAGGAAGACATTTCAAGTAGGTGACCAACTTCATCTCCTTTCCTATAAGATTCCTTTCCATCAACCATCTCGAGGAGTCTATCGGCTCCATATTCCAGTTCACTAGGAATGGAAACGTCCGATTCTTTAGAGACACCTTCAGAAAGCGATGTCTCCACTTTGGAAGCTTGTATGATAGTCCGCCAATCACGTTAAACTTTGCACGAGAAAAGCTCATATACTGTGACCTTGGCCATTTCATCGACCTAAAATGTTGGTCCCGTGTGATTAGTTCCAGGGGGGTTAGGAACTAATGTAACTTTTTCGCTTAATTAATCTTGCTAACTTAATAATTTTGGTGAGTTTATTAACTCAGCTTTGGTCAGCTTGGCCGATCTTAATGTAAGACAGCTTTAGTCAGATGCTGACTAAGACTGTTTCACTTGAGAGTTGGGAATTGACACTTTTGTGGTCAGCTTCCAACTCAGCACTCAAATTTACTCAATGTCAGCTTCAAACAGTTTATATGCTGAGTAAATATAACAAGCAACACATTCATATATATATATATATATATATATATATATATATATATATATATATATATTTGAGAGAGTTAGAAATTACTCAGCATCACTTATCCTGGTTCAGCCTCTCCGCCTACGTCCAGTCCCTAGAGTCCTCCGGGCTTTTAGAATCCAATACTGAGCTCTTTAAGGGTAGAGCACAAACCGATTACAGGCAGTTGAATATGCAAGAGTACCTTCCTCTATTCGTCTACTCAACTCCTACTAAGCGCTACAACCCAGCACTTAGATTTCTCTACCACTAAGTACTTAATACCAAGTACTCAGCATACACACTCTCAATATTACAATTGATCACAAACTTGTTCCTTTTAAGATAAAGAACACTTTAGATGATTACAGACAATCAATCTAGCATTTACACAAAGAATAGAAGATTGGTGTAAGCTTTCTTTCTTGTTTTTGAGTGCTTTGAATTTGTATCTTTCTCACTTGTAATTTTCTGTGAATCGGCAATCTTCCAAATGATATCTTTGTCCCTTTTATAGTTGAAATGTGAGGAACAAATCATCTGAAATTGATTTGTCCGTTGAGTCCAAAACGGCTCTTCTGGGGAGACAAACTTCTGGTCAGCTTCAGATGTGCAGGCCAATCTTGTCTTCTGAATTCTTCAGACGTCAGACTTGTCTTCTTCCTACAGACTTTATCTTCTTGCGGAAGTTTGTCTTATAGCATCGAACAGTTGACCCATGCATCTTGGAATTTGGCTTTTGCGTAATTCAAGGCTTCTATTATTGGTGCAGACAGTTGTCGAATTTGTCTTTTAGCTAACGGATCATTCATGCTGTCCTTAAGATCACTCAGCTTCACTTCGACAATCATTGTCTTTGATTTTCGCCAATACTCATACTGAGTTCTTTTTCCACTCAGCTTCTATGGTCAGCTTCGTTCTGTAGAATCTATTCCTTGGAGCAGACTTCTTCTGTGCTGAGCTTCATTTCACTCAGCTTCTTTGATCAGCTTCATTCTTAAGCTGTTATTCTGAAGATGACTTATCTTCTCTTATGCTGAGTTGCTCTTTACTTCAGCTTATGTTGTGTTTTCATGCTGACTTTGTCCTGTCTTAATCTTTATTTCTTTTTGCATTTATATTTATACTCAATATTGAACAAACGGGTTAGTACAATTAAATCAAAGCACTTAAATTTAATTGTCTCTTAATCATGGATTAAACTTAAATGATTTTGTCAAATCAAAATCTTGTGGAAAGGTGTTTCAACAAACTCCCCCATTTTGATGTTGGCAAAATATTTTATTTATGGAACTCAGTATTGAAATTCCCCATGATTGAATTACATTTTATTCTTCTGAAATTACTCCCCCGTAAGGGTTGCATATATTGTCTTAACTTAACTCTAAACCTTCTGAGTAATTAGAGAAGACATGTTTATACTGACTTAGTTCAATCCTAGACTTTCTAAGATTCACTTCGGATGAACCTAGGTCAATTTTCAGAAGAGTTCAATATTTACTCAGTTTGATACAATGAATAGTTTTGGTATCAGAGTTAGTGTGTACTGAGTATATTTAATTTGAAGTTATTTGTTTGTTCAATTTTTAGACAGGCCAACATATATCATAAATTAATAAGCATCGCATATAGTTAAGTCAATTTGAATGAAAGGATACTTAACATATATTCGAGTCATCAAAACATAAATACAGAGTAAGCTAAGTCCTAAGTTGACTAAGCTATTACTTCCTATTAACTTGTGCTTGATGAGCAGCTTGATACAATTTTCCTTTGCCTTTTTCTTTCCACTGCTTACTACCTGAAGCTTCACCTGTGTCGTGCTGAGTTCCATCATCATCTTGTCTTTTCTCCCCCGTTTTGCCACCATCAGGCGGAGGAGGGATGAAGGTATCATTGAGAGTAGCACGAGTCAGTTTGACTGAATAGGCTTTGAGGCGCTTTGTGCTTTCAAATAACCCATCAAGTACAGGAACTCCATCATCCAGAACTGCACCAGGGACGCGGATAGTTGAGCTGATCATGCTGAGCATGTATTCCTGTGACTTAGTTAGCCAAGATATTGCTTCTGCTAGCTGGGCATACGATTGATGGTACATTTTAAGTACAACCTTGTCGTAAATGTCACGCTGAGCATTTGTGTGACGCACATGGCGAAATAGGCTTTGAGTGGTTTGGAGGATAGTGTTGGTTTTGACCACATCGGTTTCCATCTCCTCTTTACCCAGATTCAGAAGACGGACAGCTTTACTAATTTCATCCATCGTACATTAGGAAGATGAAGAGAGAAGGTCACGAGTACCAGTCAGCTCAGAAGACAACCTGGTAAAGCATTGATCTAATTCAGTAGAGGTAGCGTAGCCCATGTTGACTGTAGGTAAGGCATTGATCTGTCCTTGAAGTGAATTCATGTGATTCACCATCATCAATATTAGCTTAGTCAGCTTGACAAAGGATGCTTGCTTGGGTTGCTGGGTTTGGACTGAGGTCATGACACTTACTAAATCTTTGAGATTCTTGATCTCATTGAGAAGCTGAGCGACAGACAAAAACTCTTATGATTCAGCATTTGCGGACCCAGCAGCATCGGTATGAGAATTATTCAAATCCTGGAGAAAATGTTGAGCCGAGTCAATGATGCGACGTCCGGACTCAATTGCATGAAGATAGGCAAATTGTGCCTCAGGATTTACCTCAGTGGTCGGAATTCTAGTAGCACCAGATTGAGGAGGTGTTTGGTGCTGTCCTTGAGTAGAAGTGCCAGTATGGTCAGCAACTGGACTTTGATGTGGATGAGTGATAGGGGTCAAAAACCCCTATCTTTGGGTACGGTTTTAGGACGGGTTTTAGAGTTATTTGGTTAATAAGCGAGCAATTCTCGCATTTAAATGCTTTTGTGTGAGTTAGTTAGGAATTGGAAACGTTCTATTTACTTTTCGTCGTTTAGGCTCGTTTTATGATCAATTTAGGCAAATACGGCCGAAATAGCATGCATAGTAGAATTCCGTTATCTTTTGAAGCTAATTGGTCCGTCAAAAGTTGCACTAAACGAAGCGTTTGCTCAAAATAGGCGATTGACGGATCAATTTGGCTTTTGGACTAATGTTTTCTGGAGTTTTTATGCGTGTGCAGGTGTAACTTCGGACGAAAAGGGCATAGAAGTCACTCGGCATGAATCGAGCACGCTTCGGGCGAAAACGCTCGGCGAGCAGGGCCCCACGGGCCATTTCTGCTCGGCGAGCAGGCCCCTGGAGGCCTGCTCGCCGAGTAGGAGCCTGCTCGTCGAGCAGGGCACCAGGCGCCTGCTCGACGAGCAAGAGCCTGCTCGCCGAGCAGGCCACCAGGCGCCTGCTCGCCGAGCAGGGGGCTGCTCGGCGCGAGCAGCCCTGCTCGCCGAGCAGCCTTCCTTGCTCGGCGAGCAGCCTTGCGGGAATTGGTCAAAAAGACCAATTCCGCCCCCACGAAGCCACGTTCGGCCCCACGTCTTCCTACACCAACAAAGACACGAAAATAGGTCAAAACGAGGCCCGAGACGCGTCTATAAATAGGATTTTTCCATTGTAAATTAAGTATCTTTTACTTTTGTAATTAGCTTAGCTTCCACCTTGATAAATCCTCTCCACCTCCTCCATATCCTTCAAACCTCCATTGAAGATACCTTCGAAGCTCCGTTCACCGAGGATTACTCAAGCTCCATCCTTAAATCCTAGAAAGACGCCTGCATTGGTAGACAGGTTCCTTGAAAGGGATTTTTCTTCTTTTATACTCTGTCTAGCCTCTGATACATGCTATGAATTCTAGGTTTATTGTAACTTCGTGACAATACATTCATCTTCGATATATAATATAGTTTTTGTTCATTCAATTGTTTTGATGTTTTAATCTTTGTCTCACGCTTTGTCTGATTGGTTTAACTCATTCGATAATCCCAAAATTAGGTTGGCACATATTGCGAGCTGAATCTGACCTAGTCAATGCCTATAGGATTGACGACCCTATAGAAGATTAAGCCCAAATTACTGAGCCTTAGAGCTAGTTTTGGCCTTACAAGGGAATCACGAACTAGGGACTTTAGGAGGATAGGTCGGGTTAATCGCCTTGGACACAAGCGACTTAGTTTCAATTCAATTGCTTAAACATTCTATCATTGTTATCATCGTATTCCTTCATGTTCATTCAGTTAATTGCTTTGGTAAAAGATCAATTAGGGGTAGAGTAACTTAGTTAGGGTTAGAATAACTTAGTTAGAATTAGATAACTTAGCTAGGATTAGCATAATTCAACCTAGGAGTAGATTAATTAAACAAACCAAACTCAAAACCCCCTAAGCCTAGATAACATCCGAGATCGAGTAGCTTGATACTTGCAGAAATAAATCCTGTGGACGATAACCTGGACTTAAACCAGAAATTTATTACTTGATAACGACGGGGTACACTTATCCCTTAGTGAGGTTTCGCAGAAACCGCATCAATGAGCAGCAGGAGCTGACTGCTCAATGTTCTGCAAAATAGGATGGGAAGGAGGTGGATCGACAGAGATAGTTACCTGCTTAACATGGACTTGAGGCACCTCAGGTTGAGCAGGATTTTCCTTAGCTTGCTTGTCTCCTTGAGCAGCTAGGACTTCGAGTTCTTGCTCGGCTTGGTTTGGATTTTCTGGAGTCTTGGCGTGTTGCTCGGTATGAGTAACAGAGGCTTGGTTTTCCTGTATGGAGGGCTCAGGATGTGATGAGAAGAACTTAAAGTGAGTAGTTGTAAGGTCCGTGATTTCATCCCTCGGAGGCGAATCATCCAGGAGGTCAATAGCTGGAGATTTGTAGGCCTTCTTCTTAAGCCTTTTTAACTTTCTGGTCTTTGGAGGAGATGGGTCAGCATGAATGAAATCAGGAGATGATTCAATTCCGAGATCAGTGTTGAGCCCTTCCATGACTATCTCTTGCTCTGGGAGCTCAGCATCACCTGTCTCATCCTGTATGGCTGGACTTTCGACTTGCTCAATATTCCCTGTTTGTTCTTGCTCAGTATGAGCATCTTGATATTGCTCAATATCCTCATCAGTAACATGATGATCTTCATCACTGCTTAGTTCTTCTGCGTCTTGATCAGCATGAATTTGCTCAAGGTCAATCTCTTGACTTCTGATAAAGTGAGAATCATCAGGAACTGCAAATCCAAGAGGAACAGCTTCAACTGGACTCAGCTCAGCAGTTTTCTTCTTCTTCTTCTTCTTTAGAGGGGTTTCCTCACTTTCTAGCTCCTCAGGCTCATCTTGCCTCTTTCTTTTCTCTACTGACTTACCTTGGTCAACATCAATTTTCTTCCCCTTAGAGACAACCCGAATTTTCTTGGGGACAGCATCAACATCCTTTGAGCTGGTTTGGATTGCCTTGCGTTTCTTTTCTCGCTTGGTTTGGACAGCAGCTTCGGCTACAACGATATTCTCGTCCTGAGGTAGCTCAACATCATCTTCCTCATGAGCTTCCCCCCCAGCTTCTCCCTGAGCTGCCTTGATGACCCCTTTTCCCTTCTTGGGCTTGATAGGTTGGTTGTATACTAACCCAAACAACAACGCAGCCGTAATTTCAGTTCCCACCGTTTCAGTTTCATTTATCAAGTCGATTTGGCGATCTTCAAGGATTCGGGTGAGAAGGGAACCCAACCTGAGCTTGATAGTACTCCGTTGGAGTGCTCCTACTAGAAATACGGGCATGTTTAGGGGGCTACAGGTCAGCATGTGCCAAATGAAGCACTGCTTGAAGTTTGACGCGGATGATGCTGCGTTGAATTTTGGGAAGATGAAGTTGGTTAGTATATAGTGCGCCATTTTTTGGTTTTGCCCCATGCACGTGCTGGGTATTTCCCCTTCGTGTCCCTCAGGTTTACAGAAAGTGGTTTAATGGTCAAGCTTTTCCTTAGTGGTCCTGAATTCTTTTTCGGTGTTTGGAAGGTTTAGCAAGGTTGCGAGATAGGAATGGGTAATGGTGAGCTTCTTACCTTTGACGTGAGTGACTAGGTGGTCAGCATCACTTCCATCAACACAGAGGTTGGAGTAGAATTCACGTACTAACCTAGGGTAGGTTCTTCCAGCAAGCAAAAAGAGTCCGACCCATTCGTTTTTCGCAATCCATTCACAAAATGGTTGCTCATGTGTTATGAAGCTTGGGGAGAACCATCTACATCTGAGAACCTCATGATTCTTGACGCTTGGGTACACCTTGACGAAGAACTTCTCATTCGACTGCTTGTCCTTCTTCTTCTTCTTTGAAGAGGTTGCTAGGTCGGTTTTGGGGTTTTTGTTTGGAGTTAGGTCATGTTGACCTTGTTGAGGAGGAGACTTAGGGTTTTCATCGGTGTGGTCGTCATTATTTCCGCCACCGGAAGGATTTTGGTGTTTTGCCATGATTACGAATTCTTTGATAGGATTCTGGGATTCAGAGAGAGAGATTTGAATACCAAGGATTTCGAGAGTAAAGAGTGATAAGTGGGAAGACTTCCACTATTTATAGAGGTGCTAATTGATCCTATTCGTTGAACTAGCCGGTTAACCTCGAGATTATCAACCGACAAAGATTCTGGCATTTATGACACGTTCGGCGCATGGGTTTTCTCATTATTGCTTACGTTATCCTAGGTGGCTATTAATGCGTGTGCAAGCATTTAATGTTTTAAATGGGTTTTACTCAGCATTAAGAATATCAACCGTTTGTGATTCTGAGTAGTCAGTTTTACGTAGGATAGTTGTTTGTGGACTTAGTAACTCAGGTTAGGAAAAATCACTCAGCATGTATGTCTGCTTAGCTTAGGGTGATTTCATGTCATTCTTAACTCAGCATGCAACAGTTACTAAATTATCACAAATCACTCAGCATGGTAATCACTCAACATTCAATTTAGCACATAGAATTTATTGAAGAGGATTAGACATGCCGATAGCTTCCCTTAGTATGTTAAATTGCTCACGAGCCAAGGGCTTCGTAAATATATCCGCAAGCTGTTCATTTGTTGATACGTAGGTCAACTTGATCTCACCCTTGAGTACATGATCTCTGATGAAGTGGTGTCTTATGCTGACATGCTTCATCCTGCTGTGTTGGATTGGATTATTGGATAAGTCAATGGCACTCTTGTTGTCACATTTGACTTCTATTGTTTCTGTTTTGACGCCATAATCCTCAAGCTGTTGCTTAATCCATAGGACTTGGGCCACATAGCTTCCAACAGCAACGTACTCAGCTTCAGTTGTAGACAGGGCTACTGATGACTGCTTTTTACTAAACCACGAAACCAGACAACTTCCTAGGAATTGACATCCTCCTGAAGTGCTTTTTCGTTCTAGCTTATCTTGTCCATAGTCAGCATCAGTATATCCAATCAGTGTGAAGTCACTTGTATTTGGATACCATAAACCTGCATTAACTGAGCTCTGCAAATATCTGAAAATTCTTTTTATAGCTATTAAGTGAGATTCCCTGGGGTCAGCTTGATATCTTGCGCAATAACATACTGAGTACTGAATATCAGGTCTACTGGCAGTGAGATAAAGTAGAGAGCATATCATACCTCGATATAGCTTGCTGTCTACTGACTTACCTTTTTCGTCAGCACAAAGGACCGTGTCAGTACCCATTGGGGTTGATATGGGTTTGCATTCTTCCATATCAAACTTCTTTAACATTTCTTTGGCGTACTTGGACTGACTTATGAAGATGCCATTCTTACCTTGCTTGATTTGAAGTCCAAGGAAGAAGTTGAGTTCGCCCATCATAGACATTTCGAACTCAGTTTGCATCTGTTTGCTAAATTCTTTGCACATAGAATCGTTAGTAGCACCAAAAATTATGTCATCTACGTAAATTTGTGCAAGTAGGGTCTTTTTACCCTTTTT
This sequence comes from Euphorbia lathyris, assembly GCF_963576675.1. Lineage (NCBI taxonomy): Eukaryota > Viridiplantae > Streptophyta > Magnoliopsida > Malpighiales > Euphorbiaceae > Euphorbia > Euphorbia lathyris. The sequence continues at coordinate 27,412,353 of NC_088916.1, forward strand.
CTTAATAAAAAAGGTTGTGTCAGCTTTGCCTCTAACATAGTTCCTGGTCAGCAGGAAGTTGGTCAACCTCTCATACCAAGCTCTTGGAGCTTGCTTTAGGCCGTATAGGGCCTTTTTGAGTTTATAAACGTGGTTTGGAAATTTCGGATCTTCAAACCCTGGAGGCTGACTAACATACACCTCTTCGTTTATAAAGCCATTAAGAAATGTACTCTTAACATCCATTTGATATAATTTAAAGTTCATAAAGCTTGCATAGGCACACAGTATACATATAGCTTCTAACCTAGCAACGGGTGCAAAGGTTTCACCGTAGTCAATGCCCTCTTGCTGACTATAGCCTTGGGCTACAAGTCAGGCTTTATTTCTAACTACGTTGCCTAGCTCATCTAGTTTATTTCTAAAGACCCACTTAGTTCCTATGGTCTTTTGATTCCTAGGTTTAGGTACTAAATCCCATACCTCATTTCTTGTGAATTGATCAAGCTCTTCTTGCATAGCATTGATCCAATATTCATCGTGCTCAGCATCAGCAAAATTCTTTGGCCCATGCACTGAGACGAAGGCAACATTGCTGAGATACTTCCTAAGCTGATCTTTTGTCATCAGCCTGTTGTCAACAGCATCAAGAATGGACTTCTCCGAGTGTCCTCTTGGAATTTTTATTTCTTTGGGCAATGTTGAGTTGTTTGGAACATGTGTTTCTACAATCTCTGCAGGAATAGATTGATCAGCAAAGGTTATTTCAATTTCTTGCTTACCTTTGGTCAGCCCTTGTATTGATGACTCAGAGGCTCCATTTTGATCAGCAGCGTTTATCATCTCATTTCTAAGAAAAAGTAAGGATGTTACCTCATTGTTGTGAACCTCCTGGTCAATTTCATCAGAGAGGTCAGCTTGCTCAGATTGAGAGTGGTCAGCATCATCGGCCATGAAGCATATGTTTGCCGTTTCATTTGCATCAGCTTCGGATGACGTTGACTCATCACTGTCACTCCATGTTGCTACCATTGCTTTCTTGTTTCCCTTCTTATCTCTCTTGAGGTTTGGGCAGCTTGACTTGATGTGCCCAGTTTGGTGGCACTCAAAACATGTGACAGGCTTGGAGTTGTCCTTCTTGTATTTGTCACTGGACTCAGCTTTGTATTTGTCATTTCTTCTGAACGAACTTTTGCTGTTTTTTTCATTCTTTCTAAACAGCTTCTTCATCTTTCGTGTAAACATGGCCATCTCCTCATCGTCTGATGAGTCAGCTTCGGTCGAGTCAGCTTTCATGACAAGTGATTTTTGTTTCTTGTCTTCTGACTTTTCTTTCTCTTTAGCTTCAAAGTTTTTCATTGAGATCTCATGAGTCAGCAGAGATCCGATTAGCTCGTCATACTTGTATGTAGTCAGGTCCTGAGCTTCTTCTACTGCAGTTTTCTTAGCTTGCCAGCTCTTGGGTAAGCTTCTCAAGATTTTCTTCACTTGCTCTTCTTCAGTGAAGTTCTTGCCGAGTCTTTTTAGCTCATTTATAATATTAATGAATCTAGCATTCATTCCGGAGATGTCCTCGTTGTCATTCATTTCGAACAGCTCGTACAATCTCATGTGTTGGTTCACCTTTGATTCTTTGACTTTGCTTGTGCCTTCATAGGTCACCTCGAGCTTTTTCCATATCTCCTGTGCTGACTCACAACCTGATATTTTATTGTATTCTGCAGCATCTAAAGCACAATGAAGCATATTGATAGCCGAAGCATTATTTTGAAGTTTTCTAAGGTCATCTTCTGACCACTCAGTTTCACTCTTAACAACTTTCTCATTGTTAACAGTTTTATATGACACGTATGGGCCTTGAACTATTGCAAGCCATGCACTCATGTTTGTGGCTTGGATAAAGTTCTTCATCCTATTCTTCCAGAATGTATAGTTGGATCCAAAGAATAGGGGAGGCTGACTAATAGATAATCCCTCAAGGAGTATCTATGTTGTTTGGTTCCCGGGAAGGAAATGAGTGCTGTTCTCAGCCATTTATTGGGATCCGCTCAAGATAGTTATATCTTTGAGTAGTGAGCTTAGGCTCTGATACCACTTGTTGGTCCCGTGTGATTAGTTCCAGGGGGGTTAGGAACTAATGTAACTTTTTCGCTTAATTAATCTTGCTAACTTAATAATTTTGGTGAGTTTATTAACTCAGCTTTGGTCAGCTTGGCCGATCTTAATGTAAGACAGCTTTAGTCAGATGCTGACTAAGACTGTTTCACTTGAGAGTTGGGAATTGACACTTTTGTGGTCAGCTTCCAACTCAGCACTCAAATTTACCCAGTGTCAGCTTCAAACAGTTTATATGCTGAGTAAATATAACAAGCAACACATTTATATATATATATATATATATATATATATATATATATATTTGAGAGAGTTAGAAATTACTCAGCATCACTTATCCTGGTTCAGCCTCTTCGCCTACGTCCAGTCCCCAGAGTCCTCCGGGCTTTTAGAATCCAATACTGAGCTCTTTAAGGGTAGAGCACAAACCGATTACAGGTAGTTGAATATGCAAGCATACCTTCCTCTATTCGTCTACTCAACTCCTACTAAGCGCTACAACCCAGCACTTAGATTTCTCTACCACTAAGTACTTAATACCAAGTACTCAACATACACACTCTCAATATTACAATTGATCACAAACTTGTTCCTTTTAAGATAAAGAACACTTTAGATGATTACAGACAATCAATCTAGCATTTACACAAAAAATAGAAGATTGGTGTAAGCTTTCTTTCTTGTTTTTGAGTGCTTTGAATTTGTATCTTTCTCACTTGTAATTTTCTGTGAATCGGCAATCTTCCAAATAATATCTTTGTCCCTTTTATAGTTGAAATGTGAGGAACAAATCATTTGAAATTGATTTGTCCGTTGAGTCCAAAACGGCTCTTTTGGGGAGACAAACTTCTGGTCAACTTCAGATGTGCAGGCCAATCCTGTCTTCTGAATTCTTCAGACGTCAGACTTGTCTTCTTCCTACAGACTTTGTCTTCTTGCGGTAGTTTGTTTTATAGCATCAAACAGTTGACCCATGCATCTTGGAATTTGGCTTTTGCGTAATTCAAGGCTTCTATTATTGGTGCAGACAGTTGTCGAATTTGTCTTTTAGCTAACGAATCATTCATGCTGTCCTGAAGATCACTCAGCTTCACTTCGACAATCATTGTCTTTGATTTTCGCCAATACTCATACTGAGTTCTTTTTCCACTCAGCTTCAATGGTCAGCTTCGTTCTGTAGGATCTATTCCTTGGAGCAGACTTTTTCTGTGCTGAGCTTCGTTTCACTCAGCTTCTTTGATCAGCTTCATTCTTAAGCTGTTATTCTGAAGATGACTTATCTTCTCTTATGCTGAGTTGCTCTTTACTTCAGCTTGTGTTGTGTTTTCATGCTGACTTTGTCCTGTCTTAATCTTTATTTCTTTTTTGCATTTATATTTATACTCAACATTGAACAAACGGGTTAGTACAATTAAATCAAAGCACTTAAATTTAATTGTCTCTTAATCATGGATTAAACTTAAATGATTTTGTCAAATCAAAATCTTGTGGAAAGGTGTTTCAACATAAAAAACTTACGAAATACAAGCATAGTCATCTGATAACCGACCGTAGGGTCAAAATAGTAGAAACCTACCATCATCCGCCACCTCGTTGGGTTGTATCTGTCTAGGGCACAAATCAAATTCCCGCATCACCTTCATAAAGAAAGGAAGCAATGACAAACGCATCCCAATCTCTAACTGCTCCTCATAAACGATCATCTTATGAGGAGCCATAGGATCATTTCCCCTCACCTCCTTATCCATAGCAGTCAGCTCATATGGCTTTCCAAGCTGATATGATGCCGACAATTCCCCCAGATCTTTTTACATGATTATGGAATGCACCTCCTCCAGTCACATACTCTCAGGAACCTTCGGCCTGATAGCCATATAATTATAAGCACCATCTGACCCTAGTGCCCCAGCACCCCGAGGCCAGACCTTCTTCCTTATCTGTTCATACAGAGTCCCCAATGTCTCCTCGTCACTCACCAAGTAGGTAGGCACTTTTATAATAATTTGAAGTGTACCCGGCCTTACTCCATCCACAGGCCTAGCAAGTGAGGGAGGTAGCCTCGGGACCGGAGCACCTCGCACTTGAGGTTTCTTAAGCCCTGACGTACCCTCCCCGATTGACTTACCTCTATGAGCCTTTCGGCTCCTCTAACAAACTCGACTAGAGTTGGGTAACATAAAATTCCTAGGGTTAACATCGGTCAACTTCACCATCACCCCTCGACTTGGCTCAGTAGACATACTAATAAAGCAAACACTCCACCCCCCTTCACACAACTATTACAATTCGAAAAACATAAAGAAACTTCCAGGAAAATAAAACTAACCTCTTCACTAGTAAGCAAGTTTAAACCAAAACGGCTCGAACCACCCACTCTTCACTGATAAACGCCTCCATATGAACCAGTAGATACACTTAGTAACTCTTGAAGGACATATCCAGGCACCTTAGAAAATCACAAAATTCTTTACAAAGAAGGAATATGAGAAATAGTTTTCACTAAAAGGAAGAACCCTCAGAAGTTCAAAGAAAGCTCCTTTTATAGAATAAAATTAAACCCAATAGACGCAAAAAAAAAAACTCTCTCCTGGAGGCAAATCAACATTTGACAAGTTCAACAGTCATTTATATCACGCCTCATTTAATGCATGTCAGAACCATCATTCCAATGCCTACAAAAACTCTTCCAATTCCTCACAGTTGTCTCCCACCCACAACAACCAAGCTCTCTGACTCATTCCACGAACGACTCGTCAAGAAAACCTTCACATCGTTCCGTGAACGACCCCACATGCATGTTACCATCTCGACTCGCGAATGACCCATCGACCAAACCTTCGGTTCGTTCCACGAATGACTCCTTAAGCACACTCTAGCATCGTTCCACGAACGACCCCCTAGGTCTGTTGCCACCTCGTTCCATGAACGACTTATCAATCAACTTGTAGTATCATTCCATGAAAGACTCCTCAAGCACACCTTAACATCCCGCGAACAACCCCATTGGTCTGTTGCCACCTCGTTCCACGAACGACTCATCAATCAACCCATCACATCATTCCATGAACGATCCTCTAACTTATGCCCTAAACCTCACTTCACAAACATCTAATCAGGCATATCCCATCGATCTTTTCGAGTTAACACCAATGTTGCGATAAGCAAGAATTGAGGTCCAAATAGCAACTCACATCAAATGGTTCGTTCAAGGTTGCACCTCATTAAAAATGGGGGGAGGGTGGGGGAACTACTTGATGAGGAATATGGGCCATGCCCATTAAACCTAACTCAACACCTATGGAGAACTACCCTAGGAAGTGCAGTTCGGGTATAAACCCGTGTAGTAGACCCGCCCAATCAGGCAGCTCTATATAAAGACCCCCAATCCCCAATAAGAAGGCATGCATACTTTATCTCTCTTTCTACTTAAGACTCTATCTAGAATTGATACTGACTTATGCGTCAGAGTTTACCCAGGAACCGTTCTCTGCGCAGGTGAAGCCCGAACCCCAAAGACTATCACAGGTTCTCACATTTCCATTACTCTTCATATTCACCCCTTATGTATTATCTTATCATCTCTATTATTATGTATCGTTATAGTCGCCAATAGTGAGAGAAAAGATATTTCTTAATAATAAATTATTAATACAAAAATGAAATAAAAAAAAGACTATGAATGAAGAGAGATTCCTTAATAACGGAGATGATGAGAATGCTCTAATAAATTTGAGGAGTCATTAAAATACTATTGGAGTTGATTTTTAACTTTACTTTCTCAAATTGTAACTTAAAAACCCAATTAAAAAACTGCAGGAGATGCTAATACAAATAATCCCTTGAAAAACCTAATAAGTGGTATTAAAAGTTATACACTAACAAATAGCAATATTAGGTTTGTAGAACCATAGGATTTATATAAATATTAGTATTTATTTCAATTTCAAAGTTAGGTGAGTTAGGTTTGATTTGATCAAAATCCATATATTATCTTTTATTTTGTTTTTTTTGCCTCACAAACAATATATAAGAAAAAGAAGAAAGGGTAAATTATATTTATAGTCACTCAATTTTGTACTTAATAACATTACAGCCACTTAACTTTAAAATTTAATATAAACGATCTCAAAATAAATGCTGAATACCTAAAAATTCAAAAAATCAAATTATTTAAAATCATAAAGAACCGTATTTTTTAAAATTCCAAATCATAATTTTCAAAACTTTTTCCTCTAAACAATCGTCTCTTTCCTAACCAAACAACTTATAAAAACCTCAAAATCTTAAATTTAAGAATCAAATTGTTTAGAATATCATTTTTAGGGTTTTATAATTTGAGAATTATCTTATATTATAATGGTTAAATTTGAGTGATTTTTATGATAATAAAACCAAAATTTAACGATTTTTATATTAAGTTTTGAGATTAAATAACCATACCATTAAGAAAGAGCAAAATTGTAATTTAGCCGAAGAAAAGCATTTTGAAGTGGTGGTGGATGATGGGATGGGTGTGTGTGATATTTGTGACGGCAGATATATTAAAAAAAAAAAATTGTATAATTAAAAGTGTATGGTGGGTGAAATGATATGATATGATAGTAATGATTTGCATGGCAGAGAGAGAGCATTTGAATAAGGTTGAGTGATAATGAATTCAACTTCTATCCATGTTACCAAAGGGACCTATTTGTTTTTTTAAGGCTCTTAGTCCCTCCACTTGTCACACACAATGAGGACTTAGATTTTAATCTAAGGCTTTTTTCCACTTCACATACCATAATCATAATAGCTAAATATTACAATCATGTTCAAAACTTAATATAAAATCGGTCCGTTTTATTATAAAATCGGTCCGTTTTATTCAATTATTAAACTTCGATTAATATTTATTGTTAACGATTTCAAAATAAAAAAATCTAAACGTTAAAGTTGGTTAAAATCACAATTTGATGATCTCGTAAACCTGCCTCAACTAAATACCTCTACCGTCTCATGAATTTGTCCCATTTTATCACTTAATCCCCTCTATTTAGTAACCAACATTTCAATCTTTTCAACTCAACAAATATAATACTTCGTGACATTGATTACCCCTCAACTCATATTGTGCGTCCTATTAACCCCCACAACTCACCAAATGTAACACTTCGTGCCTTTTAGGTTTTTATATTGACCACTAAGTAAAAGGGCTAAATAACAAAATAAGACAAGTTCAGAAAAATAATGGAAGTATTAAACCTTTTTAATTACTGTAAATATTTTTTTATTATATATATATTATGACCTGGATCATTTTCAAATATAAACTATGTGATTTAAAAATTTATAAAAAGGTACATGTAATGCGTTCCGTTAGCAAAAGCAGTGCAAAATTGTAATGCAGTTAAAAAATACTGATGTGTCAACATTGGTCAAAATGCTAGAATGATATTTTTGTCATTTTCCCTCTCTTCTTTCTTTTTTATCGCCTCTTTCCTTTATCACCGTACCAGATCTCTTTTCCCCACGACGTTCATCGTATCACCAAATTATACTTATTCTTCTTTGTTAACTAAAAATGGCTACTTCACTTACTTTCTCCCCTTTCAAAGAACAAACTAGTTATTCACTCCTCATCCACAAAATTGGCAGCTCTGATATGTCTCCTTTCACTCCATTTCCAAATCCACAATCGGAAAATGAAGATTTCATGTCAAAAACCTGAAACCGATGGAATTGTAACTAAAAAGCTCCTGCCAAGGCCGATGAATCTTTCACTGATCGGGAACCTGCTCAACATGCTAAAAGCAGAGCCACATCACATTCTCCCACAACTTGCCAAAGAATACAAACTCTTATGCACCTCCAACTCGGCGAAATATCCACTGTTGTTGTTTCTAATCTAAAATGGCTCAAGAAATTTTGAAATCACACGATCTTATCACCGCACAAAGGCCGGAACTTCTTGCTTCCAAAATCATTACTTATGGCGACACATATTTCTGTCTCTCTTGTGGGAGAATACTAGGAACATATGAAAAGACTTAGCTTGACTGAACTTTTAGGGCCTAAAAGAGTTGAGTCTTTTCGACAACTTTGCAAAGATAAGGTCGAGAAATTCATTGAATCTGACCAATTATCCGCTAGAAAACCAATAATTTCTCTTGTCAGATGAAGACGCTATGGGGGAAGAGAGGTGATAGAGGAGAGATGAAGGGAGAAATAGATAAAATGATAAAAATACCCCTCGAATTTTTTGTACAGTATTGTCACATCAACATTTTTTTAACGGTATTACAATTTTAAACTGCTTTTGCTCAAGAAACATATGACATGATATGTCTTTACAAACTTTTAAATGTTTAAAAATAGTCCAAGCCATATGGTTTAATTTTATACTAACCATTCTCTGTATATTTCATTGTTCTAAATTTTTCTTTCGTTAATTATTATTAATTTTTCCACAATTCACAACTCACGTACCCATCAAAAAAATGACAAAAAAAAGTTTGACCTTTGAACATTATAAACTTTATATACATTATATATTGTTTTAAATTTTCCTATGAGTTTGTTTTCTCCGATTACGAGTAGCATCTACTATTCTTGACTCTCGGCCATAAATGTAACTGTTTTATCATTTAAGTATTTTAAACTTGTGTGGAGTATTTTATAAGTTTTTTTTTGTTTCATACACTACTTATTCTATGCATGTATAATGAATTTGGTTAAAATTTGTTAAAAGCTCGAGAACTCAGATTGAGGATTGAGATATTAACGATCCGAACTTACCTCCAGATTGGCTCCTTTACGCCCTAACTATATCCAAGAAACAGGGACCACGAAAGCAATTCTTGTCACTGAAGTATAAAACCCTATTTTTCTTGCTTTTGTAAGTGCATCAACATGGCAACAATATCTATAATATAATTTGGAAATAAATACGATATATCTGCACCTATCGCCCTCAACGATGTAACGCATATCCTTGATTTTTCAGGATGCCAGAAAAAACAAAAACAAAAACAAAAAAAGAACCAGCAGCATATTATTTCATATAACATATACAAATGAATACTATTAATTTAGTAGGCAATCCTATTGCTCATTCTTCTTCACCTAAGATTTCACATGTCAAACAGAGGAACACTATTTAGCTGACAGGCACAGGCAAGATTTCACATTTCAAACAAAAACAACTAGCACTATAATACAGCAAAAAAATCATCTGTATTGTCCTACACGGTAAACCAACTTTTGTATCAGAATACAATTAACTTATCCTAAAGTAGGTGTCACGAAACTTGACCGATATAAGGTGGGAAGCCCCATATTTCTAAGGAAAAAAATTCTATTAGTTCATATGTTCAGACACTCCGGATTTATGAATCCGGTATTTAGAATGCTTGAGTAGAAAAGAAACAAGTCTGCAATCATGAGTAGAGAAAAATATTTTGTCGAACAATGAGCCATATGCATAAAATAAATAACTGAGAGCATCTATACAAGGAAAGTGATTTCACCCGGAAGCATCCCTCTACATTAGGCGACTCTGCAGACCTGTGTTTTTGTATGAGTTCATTTTTTATCATAAAACAGTAACTTAATGGAATTAATCATCAAGAATTCTATTGAACCTGTATTGATAGATATGACTGCAGTTGGTAAGTCAGCAAGCTCTCAACTTTGTACTTTCTAGTTTGGTGCGTCGTTCTTCATATGATGCTGATATGAAAACATTAACTCAAATTATTTAGAAACTTCAATATAAACTCTTGGTGTTTGATACTGACAGAGGGACACTGTAGAGACGATATTAAATGATTATCATGATTTGAAAGTTGATAACCAATTGATACAAGTTTAATCTCAGAAAAATATTGTTTTAACCTGCTGCTATCAGATTTTGAAGAGTTTCCATGTTTTGGCTGATGTATTAGAAGCTTGTTTCTTAAAATAAAATGTGTAGAACATATCAGTGAATTAACTAATCTCTCAATCTTTTCATCAAGGTCGATCGCATCATATTAAATCCTCAAACTTTTTTATCAGTCATTTTCTTAAGGCTTTCAAAATAGAAAATATAATATTTTTCACTTTGTAAAAATAAAATAAAATAGCATCCTTCTGATTTTAAAATTTATAATTTACTCCTAAATTATTATTTTACATGTTTCCCCCTACATTTCAGTTTCCTAATTTTTTTACAAATATCATTTCTCTGTGTCCATTTCCATGCAACATAGAGTAACACCACCGAGAAAGAAAGCACAATACCGACTAAGGAAATAGGGACTTTGCCTCCCGCCCTTCAGAGTTCTTCTGTTTTGCTTTCTTATCAGATCTTACACATTACAAGTCAAATCAAAATATAGGTTTAGGACTTACGCTCTGTTGGCCTCAAAATGAGAGGAACATGGGGGGCCTTCTTTTTCATTTTGTCTTTATTTAAGGAGCTCCTATCTGAAATATCATATCAGAATTGTTTAACACCAATCAACCCAAATACTAAGATAAAAGAATTCAAACAGAAACGTGCACCATTTGATAAAGGCAGGCAACTGAGTAGAGCTTCATGAAAAATAGCAGCTTGGAGTTGGTACAGTCGACATTCATTCACCAAGTGCTTGTGCAGAGCTTGCCCAGCATCTGCCACAAATATTCAAAAGAATTATATTTGAAACCAGTTCAGCTAAATTGCAACCCATAAAGTTACGTGAAAGAATCACATCAGCCAACACAGTGCATTTCATGCATGTTGATAATAATTTATTAGATGAAATGGTGCAAAGTATTGTGTTTGGACAAGGATATATGATATATGATATATGATATATGTATTTGCCTGATGAAGTTGCATTTATATGCTAACCACAGAACAACCACATGAAGAATCACAGTTCAACATATAATATATAAAACCTGTGATGATTTGTTTCTCATGTTTCTAGTACCTGTTGAACATGTAAATGCGAGGCCTTCAAACTCACAGGCATGAAGAACCAGAGGAATTTCTGGAGCCATAGGATATTGGGGTTTATTTCGGGTTCTATCAGTATCCAGCAGTGTGTCCATCACCTGTGCATTTGATTGGGGGGAAATCAATTCGTTTGTCACATAATCAAGTCTTGCAAAAGTTCATACCGTGCATGTGCAATTTAGCAATCTATTGAATATCTTAATGATGCATCCATGAATTGGTAAGCAAATCCTTAGAACTTATTCCTATATCTCCTAATGTAACTCAAGGAATTCCTCTGAATTTTTGAACTTGAGGAATTGCCTTGAATTTGTGAATAAAAGCAGGATGTATAATTAGTTGGCAAATCTAGCTCACCTAGAGGATCATTAAGGTTAGTAACTGTACAGATAGGAACAAGCAGGGAGTGTTGCCTCCAAGATGGTCCCCACCTGAAAATTGTGATGAGAGAGCTATCATGTTCATAAATAATTCTTAGCATGGTGGGATAAGCTATAAATCATTGGAATAGCAAGATAAAGCTCATTGGAGATTGTCAATGCTTTCGTCAATTAATTCAAGAGTACAAAAGTTGTTTTAGTACATATACACATTTTGTATCATCATTTATCAGTAGTGTCAGCTATTAATATGAAGTGAACCTTTAACTATCAGCTTGAGCTTTTAGCTAAAACGGTTTCATGACATGGTATCAGAGCCAGTGTGACCAAGTGGTCCTGGGTTCGATTCCTGGCAGCCCCATTTGTTGAGTTATTTGCAGGACATGGTAATATGGGCCTGTGTTGTCACGCTTCAAGCCCAAGTGTGCTTTCGCGTGTGGGGGTGTGTCAGCTATTAATATGAAGTGAACCTTTAACTATCAGCTTGAGCTTTTAGCTAAAACGGTTCCATGACAGCTAGAATAGCTATTCTGCATGTATGCATGGTGTCTTAATGTCATATTTTATTTTCTACATGGACATATGCAAAGAAATCTAAACTAGAGGCTACATGCCACACTTATGCCTGCAGAATTTCTGTATTTAAGAGTTAAATTATCCAAATATCAGCAGTAGAGCATCTGATACGTACATCAGGGGATTCAAAACCCTGGCCGATCATAAATAGCACAGCAACCATACATCGGACTTGGTGCCACAGAAAAGCACTACCTCTTATTTTGATTGCACAAAGTTGATTGCCTTCATACCTGTCAATGAAATAAAACTCCAGTTGCAAGATTCCAATAACAAATTACACAAAGGGGTAATTGTGCAGCAATAAATTGCAATTTAAACTAAATGAAGTTAGTCCATGACATAGTTCTAACTCATTGTATACCTATTTTCCTATTCAGTAATCCAATATACCCGACCACTACAAAAATACATGACCAGTTATTTATTAACAGAATATAAAATGCCAAACAACATAGTTTCTCTCTCTACATACTTTGCTTCCCCTCTACTGGTCCAACAAAGCCAAACATCACTATTGCAACAATACAGGACCAGTTATTCAATGGACAGTATAAATGCTGAACAGTTTAAATTTGTTCTTTTGTGCTTAAATCTTGAACCTGTTATCCCTCCAAGTTTTGAATAACAAGAAGAGACACATGCCAGAACCAATCAACAATTTTTTGACTGATAAAAAAAACAGAGGAGTTTTGTATATATATAGTATTCGACCAAGAAGAAAAAAATAGACAGCCAAAAGATATCTCTATCTTCTGGCAAGAAAAAAGAGCCTTTCGACCAATTATAGCTTGAGAACAAACTCAAGGAGAAATAGTTTTTCCAAATTCAACGACAAATACATTTCTCCCACTTATAACCATAATTACTAATCTTCATTGAATGTGCTATGCGCATTGGAATAGAATGCCAATTTATGTTTAGGAGTACAAACATAATACTAGGCATTAATATAAGATGAACTTACAAAAGTCGCCTACTAGGACCATGCCTTCTGCACCAAGTGCTGATAAGCCAACAACCATACAATACTTATCGAGAACAAACAAATTCTAGTACCTCATATCACAAGGAGAAATTTCAAATGAGGTTATATTTCGCATATAATTGTGCACATTCACTGCATCCATCTTACAGAAGTTGCTAAAGTTATGCTCCCCAATTAATTTCTTCCCTGCACTCTCCATAGACTGGTGAAAAACATAATAAGGAAAGAGTTATTGGCCCCACCACCACCACCACATAGTAAGATATAGAAACAGAAGCGGAAAATGTAATAAACTTAACAAAAATAAATAAATATAACTACGCACCAACAGATTCAAATTGTCACTCCAAAAGAAATACTTATACTCTCTACTCAGGCAGCTAAATCTGTATCATAATTAAAACAGATTATGCCAACACATAATAAACTACTGTCTAAATTTGAAAGGAAGACTGCATGAAGCTACTGGGGAAAACCTTGCACTAAAATCTCTTGAGACAGGACACCAGCCTAAAATCCGAATATCATTTGGAAGGACTCCATTCAATACTCTCACATAATCGATTTCTCCTGGAAAAGCAAAAGGAAAAATAAAATAAAAATAAAGGTAAAAAGTCGGTCTGAATTAAGATTAAGTATCAGTTAATGTTACATTTATGAAATATGAATAAATATTGGTTTCTTAAGATCTTTATAAAATAAATTATGTCAAGATTTTTTCCCCAAGTGCCCAAACTGAGTTTCAAGCTTCACCTGTTCATAGAAGTGACTGAGACTCACTACGGATCAGTTTTTGTTTAAGCTCAATTCAATTGGCATTTCAATGGGCTGTACTGAATGTTAAACTCATTATTATTCTCATGTGATACTTATCCCGAGTACTGTAACTGAAATAGTATCACAACATACAAGAGCTGATGTTATGTGTGCACTTTAGACGAGGAGTGAAGTTATTGGAAGTAATTATGCATTATTGTGCAGTTGTCAAACAGTAATCTTAACCCCATAAAGCTAATTGGATGACAATGTTAAAACAAAATCTAGTTTTTCTTCAGCAGTATATAATACTATTCCTGAAAAACTTCACAACCCAAACATGCAGAAATTATCAAAAGTACGAACATTTGTACTAGTTTGTTTCCATTTTGTTTTGCTTTTTTTTTTTTATTTTTTTTTTATAGCATAATTAACAATAGGGAACATATAACATAATATTAAAAAAATTGACAACAATCTGTTGCCATGAAAATCACTGGTTAGGATGAGTAAATCATCACTGAACTATTTTTTCATACATTAACCGAAGCTCATAGATCTCAATAAGAGTTTCCAAAAACGAATTAAGGATAATGTGGCTGACCATTGTGTTCTTCTGATATAATTTCGCCTGAATTGAGGCTGATTGCATCAATATCTTTGAGCTTGGATCGCAAAAATAATGCAATTACCTGCATCAAACATTTGCATACAATCGATTTGAAAATGTTTTCTTCTTTTACTGGTACATTTTAACTATCTATGTAAAGTTGAAAAATTGGAGGGAGTAACATATATCTTTAACAAAGAAGTATGAATCCAAAAATTTTAACATAAAACCTCAATAGGTTAAGATAATTATTTTTTTCAGGAGATAAGGTTTATAGATTAACAAACATGCTTTGGCATGCAATTGGTATTATCATCCATGGTTAACTTAAGAAGTACATAGACATGTAACAGTGACCAACAAAATATCATTGATGGCATTCTTGTGATAAATAGTCAAAGATTCATGGGAATGTTTTCTTCGTGGTTTGACATTGAAAGCACAGGATAGCAGCATCTCAAGTAATGAGTACAAGCTCATACTTTCAAATGCCTGCCATTTTTCTAAAAATCAACCAAACAAAAACTTCTAAATGGGTAAACCTAATCCACGCCCGCGCTTACTTGCCCGACAGCAGAAACTCCTTTGTCTGTTCTACCACATCTTGAGTACTGCGCCTCCTTTTTGTCACCAATTAAAAGCCTTGTCTTTTTCAGAGCTTTGAAAATCTCAGACTGCAAAAATTCAATTTATAAAAATAAATAGTTGCCAAAATAACAGACTATCCAGTGATGATTACTGTATATACCCATCATGGTTGCTGATTCAAAGATACAAGAAACAATGAACAACCTATTGAGCCAAGAAAAACCTATATCAATATCATACCTCAACAGTTGGATCCATCTGTCCCTCTGAAGAAAAACCATAAAACCTGTAATACAGTACAGCAAAATAGCAAATAATGTAACAAGTTCTTCATTCCCAAT
This sequence comes from Euphorbia lathyris, assembly GCF_963576675.1. Lineage (NCBI taxonomy): Eukaryota > Viridiplantae > Streptophyta > Magnoliopsida > Malpighiales > Euphorbiaceae > Euphorbia > Euphorbia lathyris. The sequence goes on from NC_088916.1 coordinate 27,427,648, forward strand.
ATTAGTGTAAGGATTGTGTGCTTTTTCTAATTTATAGATATAATGATTCCATGAAAAAAGTAGAATAATAGATAACGGCAAGTCCTAAGGCACAAATGAGAAAATGTTATCCTAGTCAGAAAAAACCACCAAATCTAATTTTTCTCGGGACATATAATATATTGTTCAATTGTAATGCAAACATCTGGTCAAAGAGAGTACGTAAACAGATCACTGCATGTCGTTGACGAAATCCACTCAGACCATTTCTTAGAAAGTTACAGCAGGAGTAAAAAAAAAACCACATAACTACCTTAAAAGGAATACTATGAACAACTGGAAATGAAGCTTGATAAAGTACCTTTGACCAAAATACATGACTTTTAGAGCAACATATCTCCTCAAATGGTGATTTATTGTTCTAGTCTTATTGCCTGTCCAAAGCTACATGGGTTTTAGAGAAATTGCAGTATACAGGTAAGTAAAACAAATAAAACACAAAGCAGTTTTTTTTAAGAAGCAAAAACCTGTAAACTCTTGAAAATAATGCTATCTAACTAATTTTTTTTTTCTAAACACGAATAAATATAGTACAGACACCGAAAGTGACCTTGAAATTTCTCTAATGCTTCCTTTTCAGTGATCTTATCCCTTGGAGGATTTAATTCACCACTTCCCAACGAGATTTTGCTAAATTGTACAGAAGATTTATCAAATTTCTCCGCTGCCTGCATTATAATCATATGTACCACTAATATGTATAAACATACAGAAATCAAAGTGAAAGAAAGAAAATAATTCTAAGAAAATGAATATGAAGAAACAAAACAAACCTCATTGCAGCGGCAACGAGAGAGCAGAGAGGATAGTTTTGTATTCTCATCCTCCAATTCCTGATTAAAGTGGATGAAAATCAGTAAAAGAAAAAGAAAAAGAAAATGCAGGCATAATTGGAAGCACTCTGAACTTGCAAAAGGAAATACCTTGATTTTGTTCTGAAGAGAAGAAATCTGCGATTTCAAATTGGTGACCTCTTCTCCGTCTCCTCCTTTTGACATGCTTGATTGATGTTAGCGCCTTCAGCTGCTGTGAAGTGCTCTGCCCTCAGGTCAGTTTCGCACCGGAAGAAGAGCAACGGGATTAAGGTCATAAGTTGTGTTGTGACGCCGTTTCGGTCGAATTACTTTTTCATTCATCAGCAAATTACCAAAAATGTTGTGTAATTTTTTTTTTTTTTTTATTAAAATGCTTATAACTTCATGGGTTAAGGTGCAAAAGTACCCCTAACGTTTTGGGTTAGGAGCAATTTTATCCTTAACATTTAAAATGGTGTAATTTTACCCCTAACGTTTGTAACCAAGAGCAATTTTACCCCTAATGTTGATAAATTGGGTCAATTTCAAAAATAATTCATCAAACTGTATTTTCAGCCATGAATTTTGTCATCTACAATTCACACGCATGTCATTTGATCAGTAACAAATCACAAACATATGTTGGGATGTGAAAAAAATATAATATCTTTTGTACGAATTAGACAATAAAAAATTAAAAAATTCACCGAATTTATAAATATTAATCTCCAATTCTATTATTAAATTACAAAAAACATGAAATCATTTTTTATATAATGATTGATATGCAATTGGTGCGAAATAAAGAACAAAAATGTATGCGTTTTATAATAATTTTTGAAATTGACCCAAATTATCAGCGTTATGGGTAAAATTGCTATTGGTTACAAACGTTAGGGGTAAAATTGCACCATTTTAGACGTTAGGGGTAAAATTGCTCATAACCCAAAACGTTAGGGGTATCTTTGCACCTTAACCCTAACTTCATTAGATTAAAACACAATAAGTACAACAAGAAAACAACAGTAAGAAATAAATTCTTACAGGATCTACAAAGAGACTAAAACGGCTACAGAGAGCAAAAAATGCCATAAAGGCATAAAAAAACACAAAACAACAACAAAACATATATTTATCGTAAATCGAAATCTGCAGAAAAGTAGATGTAATCCAGTCTTCAACATTTAGGCAATTCCGAACATTCGGATCTGAGTCCTTTCTTTTGATGCAACCACGTAGATATATTGATCCACGTATAAGATAAACCGTTTCCGCACTTGCTAAATTCGAAAATGATATAAATGAAAGAATAACAGAGAGAGGATACAATTCAAATGGATGAAAAGATCCGATAAAATATATGGAAACTGACTAAAAAGAAAAAAACAATAAAGTAAAACGCATAAAATCTAACCCGGTGTGGTAGGAAGAAGGAAGACAAATTTCCTTCCTTCTTCCTACTTAAAGTAGATCTTTAAAAGAGGACAATTTGAAACTCAACATATGATTAAATTTGGACAGAAAATGAGAAAAGAAAGATGGAAAAAGAGAAAATTGGAAAGGAAGATGGGAGCAGTTTTTTATTTTTTTGAGAAACTGTTCAAGTATGGGTGTTGTTGTGTGTAATTAATTACCATTATTTTTGCACGTGAATTTTTTTTTGTTATAAAAAGTTTAGGTTAGTTCAAAAAAAAAAGTTTAGGTAAGAATTTAAGGTGGACTTTACATATTTTTTTTTGGTAGGACAAAGAAAAGAAAAGAAAACTAAAGACAAAAAACTAGCCAGAGATTAGCCTAGGGAAGCTAACTCCCACCCTATCTTTAAAAAGAAAAGAAGAAAGAAAAACAGGAGGATGAGAAAGAGTCGTGACGCCCAACAACCCCTCATGACCAGCAGCCGCCAAGCGATCCGCAATCCGGTTCTGTTCTCTGCAGATATGGCTAAATTCTATGAAATCAAAGGAAGAGCAGAACCTTCTAATACCTTTGATAAGATTTCAGCTATTTAAACAAATAACATTATTATCGGAAATCATTTTGATGACCTCTAGATTGTCTGACTCTACAGTCAACTTCTTCAAACCCAGATTCTTGGCAAGCTTTAGACCAGAGAAAATCCCCCAAAGCTCAGCTGAGAAGGAAGAACCCAAACCCAGATTCTGGATAAACCCAGACACCCAGGCGCCCCCATCATCCCTAAGAACACCTCCAGCAGCAATCTTACCATCATTTAGGCAGGAACCATCCGTGTTTAGCTTCACCACCCATTCTCTAGGCCTACTCCAACCAAGGAGTTGGACATCCTTCTTCTGGGTTAACCTAGCAAGATAGTCTCCTTTGAAGCTATCAGTAATATTTAGAACTTTCTCCAAGAAGAAACCAACTAAATTAGGAATGAACACAGTTTTCTTCCCAAAAATCTCCTCATTCCTCCACTTCCAAATCTGGTGGCAGATAATAGCAAAGAAAATATCACCATGCTCAAGGTTGGCCAATAACTTCCCACTAACTCCATCAGTAAACCAATCTACCTTAGAGTGAGCCATGAAGGAAGACATAAGGTGGTTAGGGAGAACTTTTCTCCACACCTCTTTACTCCTAGAACAGTCCCTAAGAGTATGGCACACAGTTTCAACATGACCTCTGCATCTGCTGCAAGCGCCTGAAGCCACCAGATGTCGTCTACTTCTATCCAAATTAGTGAGGAGCCTATCTTTAACACCAAGTCACAGAAAGCTCCTAATACGGTAAGGGACTTTTAAGGCCCAAATGATTTTCCAAATTTCAGAATGAGGACCCGTCCCACTCTGGTTAAAAGCTTCAAAGGCAGATTTGCATGTATAAGCCCCATTATTTGTCAAGGCCCAACAATGACTGTCCCTATCATCCTCCTTGTTACTTATCTTCACCCCTCTAATTCTTAGGAGCGTATCCAGACTCAAATAAGCGTCAAATTTAGACCAAATCCAATCCCCCTCAGAATCAACCACATCGGCGATTCTCCAATTAAGGATATTACTAGGCGGAGGGGAACTACACACATCTAATAAGGATTTGTCTCCAATCCAGATATCATTCCAGAAGTTGATGGACTTACCATTTCCCACTTCCCAGCCAATCCCAGAGCAAAACTCTGAAAACACAGTACTAAGCCCTAGAAAAGAACAATTGGCAACTCTCTCCTTGGGGCCTCCAAAAATCTTATCTTTTCGATACTTCCCACAAAGAAGACGAACCCAAAGAGAAGAAGGACATTGTCACATTCTCCATAGAAGCTTCATTAATAAGACTTTGTTGTTGTCCTTGGCTTGTCTTATCCCTAGGCCTCCCCTGATTTTGGGTTGGCAAACCTCCTTCCAAGGGACAAGGTGGATCTTTTTCCCCTCCTCAGAGTCCCCCCAAAGGAAACGCCGGTTGATTTTGTCAAGATCATTAAGAACAGGCTCAGGCAGTCTACAAGCTTGCATAATATGATTGGGAGCCACACAATTGACAGATTGAATCAAAGTAAGACGGCCCGCAAGAGAAAGGGTTTTAGCTTTCCAACTGGCACATCTTCCATTAGTTTTGTCCAGAGTCTTTTTAAAAGAGGCTTTGGAAACTCTGTCACTATGGAGGGGAACCCCCAGATACTTGCCCAAAGAATTAGTCAGAGGAATACCAGATAAATCACTTAGCCTTTTGCAGACACTTTTACTCATGTTTTTAGAGCATAACATCCGGGATTTTTGGATGTTAATCCTCTGGCCAGAAGCAGCGCAAAAACAGTTAAGGATATCCATGACCACACCAATTTGGTCCTCATCGTCAGCGAAGAACAAATGGGTAATCAAGGGACAGAAACTGTTGATGGAAACTGGATGGAAGCTGCCATTTCCCACAGCCTCTTGGATAAGGTGCGACAACCTTTCCATAGCAATAACGAATAAGAAGGTGCTCATAGGGTCCCCTTGACGGATCCCCCTGGAAGGAGTAAACTCCTTTGACATATCTCCATTGATCACAACCTGAAAAACAGGAGAAGAAATGCAATCCTCGATCAATCTCCTCCAATTATCCGGGATACCAGCTCTCTTCAGGCTATCCAGAAGGAAACTCCAGTTTAAATGGTCACAAGCTTTCTCCAGGTCCAGCTTGAGCGCCACAATACCTTTCCTTCTCTTATTAATCTTCATGGAGTGCACCATCTCCTGGGCAATAACCACATTATCCATTTACTATCTACCAGGAACAAAACTACCTTGATTTTGGCTAATGATCTCAGGAAGAATACGCCGGAGTCTATTAGCCACAATTTTAGTAATAGCTTTGTACAAAACATTACAAAGACTAATGGGCCTCATTTGAAAAAAGGAGGAGGGTTTCTCCACTTTTGGGATCAAGACCAGGAGGGTTTTATAAACCTGCCTGATATCATTGGAGCCACAAAAAACTCCTTTAACAAAACTATAAATACCTTCCTTCACAGTTGCCCAATGTTTGCGATAAAAGCTGGCCGGAATACCATCAATCCCAGGAGCCTTGGTAGCTCCAATACTAGAGAAGGCCAAATCTATTTCTTTCTGGTCAATAGGATGGAAAGCTCCCCTAATAGTTGTTGGTCCCTTATAACGTGACAAGTTAGTTCCAAGGGGGGGGGGGGGGATAGAAACTATTTAAAAAATTGTCCGTTAAGGCTGACTTCTTTTACTATGAAAAGGATTACACAGCGTCACTAAGTAGATTCAAGACACAAGCTTAGTCAACTTGTGACTAAATCTGCTTCTTTACTTGAGTCAGGAAATAGCACTTAGAGTCTATTCCTGAACTCAGCTTCTTAGTAAACTTAACTCAGCGTGAGCTCTTTACTTAGTCAGTTTTCACAGCAAGCAATATATATTAAAGGAGTTTAAGGGTTGGAAAGATATTACTCAGCAGACTTATCCTGGTTCGGCCTCTCCGCCTATGTCCAGTCCCCGGAACTCGTTCCGAGCTTTTTGAATTCTCTAATGAGCTCTTTAAAGGTAGAGCACGAAACCTTTTACAAATAGAAGCTGAGTATAACAAGAGTACCTTCCTCTATACCTCTACTCACTCCTATATCTACGCTGAGTACTATAATCGAGTACTCAGCCTCTCCTTTCTATTCTTCTAGAAATGATAAAGTGTTTGTCCTAAACAACGATTGCTAAGACACTTTAGATGATTGGAAATCACTCTAGACTTTTACACAATAATATGGAAATTGGTGTAAGGTATTTGCTTTGATTTTCTCACAGAATCTTCGAGTATGAATTTGGTCAGCGTTTCGACTACTTGAAGTTCTGCATCGATTGAAGCAAATGGATGGACTTTATATAGTGACACTTGAGGCACCTGGTCATTTCGAATTTCGAAATAACCGTTGGAGGGAAACAGCTTCCTGTCGTTGTCACTCTGGGCGTGCTCAGCGTCGTTGGCCAATAGCATTCACGCATCTTCTGTCTTCGTCAGTCTTCGGCAGAATGTTTCGACATTTAAGGAAAAGTCCACGAGACAACTTTCTGCGCCTTCTGAACTTTTCCCAAAGTAGAAATACTTTGTCTAGAAGTTGAACATTGCCTGCCGCTGTCCAGACTGTTTTGTCGTCCAACTCAGCAGCTTCTACTTGAAGCTTTTGCCACGAAGGCTTCTCGATCCTTCTCTTGCTGAGTCATCGTTTTAGTTGATATGGCTTCGTTTTGAACTCTTGGGCCGAATGGTATTGATGTGTTGACTTGGGCTTGACTTCTGATGCGCCTTCCGTAAAGAAGACTCACTAAGGGATAAGTGTACCCCGTCGTTATCAAGTAATAAATCCGGAAAGTCCAGGTATCGAATCCACAGGACTTATTTACCACAAGTATCGAGCTACTTGGTCTCAGGTGTTATCTAGGCTTTGTGGGTTTTGAGTTTGTTTGTTTAAGTTAATCTACTCTTAGGTTGAATTATACTACTCCTAGCTAGATTATACTAATTCTAACTAAGTTATTCTACGCCTAATTAAGTTAAACTACTCCTAATTAAGTTATACTACTCCTAGGTGATCTTTCACTAATGCAATTACTCGAAGGAACATGGTATGAACGATAATAATGAAGTTAGGTTATTAGGTCTATTGATTAAAAACCTAATCTAAGTCACTTGTATTCAAGGCGATTAACCCTACTTACCCTCCTGAAGTTCCTAGTGCGTGATTCCCTTGTAAGGCCGAAACTAGGTCTAAGGCTCAGCAATTTGGGCTTAATCAACTAAGAGGTCGTCAATCTCCTAGGCTCTGACTAGGTCAGATTCAGCTCACAATATGTGCCTACTAGATTTTGGGGCTTTTGAATGAGTTAAACCAATTGAATAAAGCGTAAGACAAAGATTAAACAAATAATCATAGAACAAAACAAGAGCTAAAATATTATTAAAGGCGAAGAACAATGTCACAGGATACAATTAGCCTAGGATTCATAGACTGTATCAAAGAGTACAAACAAGGAAAGATAAAAGGAGATACGAAAATCCCTTTCAGGGAACCTGTCTACTCTGCAGCCGGCTTCCTAGGTCTTAAGGACGGACCTTGAATATTCCTCGGTGAACAGCTTTAAAGGAGCTTCAATGGAGTTTGAAGAAGATGGAGGAGATGGAGAGGAATTTCAAGGGGAAAGCTAAAGTAAATTACAATAATGAAAGATGTTTAATTTACAATGGAAAAGTTATATTTATAGTTGTAGCTCGGGCCCTCTTTTTGACCTATTTCGTGTCCTTGTGCAGGTGGGAAGTCGTGGGACCGGTCGTGGAGTCGTGGGGTCAAAACTGACTTTTTTGACCAATTCCCGCAGGTCAGCTCGCCAAGCAGGGCGCGCTGCTCGGCGAGCTGGCCCTGCGTGGCCAGCTCCCCAGCTCACCCGAGCAGGCCCCTGGAGGCCTGCTCGGCGAGCTGGCCTAAAAAGGCCAGTTCGACGAGCCGTTTTGCCCTACACGCTTCCGCACGGTTGCTCGATGTTCCACGATGTAATTTTCGCCCGAATTTCCCCTGCGCATGCACGAAAACTCCAAATAACATTAGTCTCGAGGCTAAATTGACCCGCCAATCGCTTATTTTGCGCAAACGCTCCATTTGGTGCGACTTTTGGCAGATCAATTAGCTATAAAAGATAACGGAATTATAACATACATGCCATTTTGGCCTTATTTGCCTAAAATGATCAGAAAACGAGCCTAAACAACAAAAAGTTAATAAAACATTTCCAATTCCTAACTAACTCACACAAAGGCATATAAATGCGAGAATTGCTCGCTTATTCATGAAATAGCACTAAAAACCGTCCTAAAACCGTACCCAAAGATAGGGGTTTTTGACCCCTATCAAACCTCCTTGCATTAAAACTTTACTTGTCCCTAAGTAAACTAAAAAAACTAAACCCGCAATCACAAGTAAGCTAGAAAACCTCCCGGTTTGACTAGGTGCTTGACACAATTTCGAGCATCTGTAATTACATACATTCGGAAATACAAAGTAGAGACACGATATCCAAAAGCCGCATTTCAATTATCATAGGTCATATGTTTTAAGAAAAAGGACACATGTTCAATTAAATGAGCTTAAGGGGATCGCTAAGTAAAACACCTCACCATAGGTAGTTCACTCATTTCATATAATTTTAGTGGCTAAAGTGTTTACTCTCGGCTTATGTTCTTGCTTAGGATTACGTTGATTTTGCACATTCATCCGAGTTCCTCTACTATGCTATATGACTCCGATGATATCAAAAACAGCCTCGAATTGGGGTTGTAATGTGGTCAGAGGGTTAAAGGTACAACAAGGGTTAATAGTTCTAGCGCTAGAAAAACAAAGTTAAAATAGCTTTAGCGAATATGAAGTGACTGAGCTTTTTATTCGTTATTTTTTTCTTTGAGACGTTTTGATTTTAAGAACTGGGGAATGAAGTTCTCCCTTTTTGTTCGTCTCTTTTCTTTTCTTTTCTTTTTCTTTTTCTTTTTTTTTTCTTTTTGGATAGTATTGCTCAATCACTTCTTAGCCTTTTGGCCTGCTACTATAATGCCATAAACAAAGACAAAGCGCTAGAAGAAAACAAAGGCTCAATGTGAGCTTTGCAAAAACTTGGGTTAACAAACAAACCAAGTGATGATTTGCAAAAAATTGGGTTAGAACGAAAGAAAAATCTACAAACTACAAAAATACAGGCTCAAAGGGGCTTCCTAGAGTGGATGAAAAAGAGAAAATAAGGTAAGGAAAAGGGTTAATTCTAATGAGGCTGATTTCATCGTCTACCATCTCAAATCATTGCATGTAGGTTCAACTTAGTATTAGGTGCAAAATCTGTAATCTTTCCACAAGTCAAAGCATTCCCACAAAAATGTCAAGAAAAAGAGCTTTTTGATGTTCGCTCTTAGGCTCAAATTCAACTCACAATTCTTTGGGTTTCAATTTTTGTGTTTACTAGTTCTCCCCAAACTCAAGTTTAACATCACATGCCTTCAATTCTTAAGTTATCTACCTAAGTAATGATTTTAGCATTTCTTCAAAAGTAGGGTCTAAATGCACACTTTAGCTCATGCTTTTACAGATACAAGGATTGTGTTCTACACCTAAACTAGTTGTCATGCAATCTTAGATTCGGTTCTCAGCCCTTAAGGACAAATAACGAAGTTTAGATTCGAAGGAGGTTCACGGTTTTAGGTCCTAAACATGCAAAAACATAAATAAAACCCGAAAAACGCTAAACTAAACTAGACACGACACAACAAAAATTTAAAAATTATACAATTTTTGTAAGTTTGTCTGCCCCTCCTCCTCACACTAAAAATGTGCAATAAGTTCCAACATTGCATCACAAACCATAAAGTATAAGTGCAAAAAGTTAGGGTGGAGAAGACAACTTACTGATCGGCCGGGGGGGAGGGGGGGTGGCCACGGCATGTTGTAGCGCTCACAGTAGTCTGCCGCTACATATTCAAGGCCTGTGAGCCTCCGGTCCATGTTCTGCTCGAAGTTAGTGAACCGTTGGTCCATTTGTTGAACAGTGTTGAAGGTCCGAAGGTTAAGGTCTCTCATTTCTGCCATCATGGTGTTGATGGCTTGGAATTGGGCCTCCGTCCCCGGCTCTTGGTGTTCCGTTTGGTCATCTGCTTCTGCAGCTTCTTCTCCCTCAGGTTCGTCGTGCTCTCTCTCTCTTTGTCGTGGTGGGTTTCTTGCCCGTTTTCTTGCTCTCCCGCTTGAGCTTGCTCCTCCAGATGGGTTCCTATTTAAAACTGCATGAAAAGTAGACCTTCCAAAAAATGTGGAGTTAAGCAAGGTGGGGTGGAAACCATCTTCGTTGATTTCCAAATTTTTGAATTGGTTATCAAGGAAGTTGGTTACCAAATGTCCAAGACCAAGTGATCCGCGTTTTCTACTTGTTTGGCTTTGAAAGCCTTCAAAGATGGTTTTGACATTATCAACGGGTTTATGATTAGCTACACACCATAATATGAGCAATTCCGTGCTCGAGACCTTATTGCTCTCGTTTTTGCCTAGCAAGTTGTGAGCCACAAACTTGTGTATAAGGTTTAACAATGGGTCTAAGAGAGCGACCGGGCTAGCAGTACGAGAGTCATAATCTGATGAGCCCGTTAATTAGAGCCAAGCATCATCTGGTGTCACGGGTTCCTCAAAACCCGAGACTGCCTATGGGTGGTTGTAGACTCCCATTAAGGCTGCTATCACAGTGTCACTGAGACGATAGGGTCTACCGTTCAGTCTGAAAGAATACTTTCCCGATCCTATGGGCGGTTCTTTTTTCAAGGTGGTCAGAAATTCCATAGTAAAGTTATAATACACTAGGGTCCCTTTTGTGGCCAGTTTATACCAGCCTTGGAATTTTAGGATTTCATTGAAATCCTTTTCCAAACCTATAGATGCTAGGTATGACTGATCAACAATGATTCAAGTGGCAAGGTCCTGCTTAGAGAACCGAGCGTACAACAACCCCTCACGCTCATCAACTAGTCCAAAAGTGGGATTATACTTAGCTTGGAGGGCGTCACTGAATTCGACGTCAGAGTCGGCTTCATTGTTAACCGTGATCTTGGCCTTGCCTTTCCTGCCCATAGTACCTGAGAGATAGACCAAACGGACTAGTTAGAATTTCTTCACAAACATAAACATAAACCCCCAAACAACCAACAATTAGGCATAAACCATAGCTTAGAAACTTAGGGACCAAAACCATGAGCTTTCAGTCCCTAAGTAATTTACCCGTAATTTCAAATTCGTGCAAAATCAAGGATGCCCAGTGACCAAAATGCGTTAAGAATGTGATATAGAATTCCATTGGCAAGTTTTCAACTATAAACTGAATAGTTGAACTTTGAGCTAAAATGGAGATTTTACCCAAATTGAACAATTTCTCCAAATATTCACAAATTAAGAACAAAAATCATACCCAAATCACATATTGATCATAATGTTACTATGTATTGCAAGAAGGTCAAGAATTAAAAGCAAATAAAAGGTTATTTGAGAAAAAAGATAAAAAAACCCAAAACTTAGGTTTATCTCAAATCTCAAAAATTAACATCCCAAACTAAAATGTAAACCTAGAAGCATGTTAGAAATCAAAAATAGGTAAGAATCCATACCTTAGTTATTGAATTCGGGTTAGTATGGAGGATTTGGGGGGTTAGGTTTGTGAAAGAAAAAGAAAAAGAGAGAAGGGAAGAAAGAAGAGAATAAAGAAGAAGAAGGTAAGGAAGGGGATGATGAGTCACTCCCTATCCTTATCCTTTTTATTTTTATTTTTTTTATTTCAGGATTTTTAGAAATCCCGAACGGCTCCGTGTCGGCCGAGCTGGCTGGCTCGGCCGACCGGCTGGGCGAGCAGGGCGTCAGCGCCCTACTCGCCCGAGCTGGGGTGCTGGGCGAATTTTTTTTTTTTAGAACATGGGGAGTGCAAAACTTGAAAAATTAATTACCAAAATGAAAATTATGAAAATAACAACCAAAATTAACAAAAAGAAAAGAAAAGATGCATAAATAATTGTTCAAGTTTTGGATTTAAACCGAAGAGAACTCGATTTCTCCCCATTACTCAATCCTTTCTCAGGATCTTTGGATTCTTCTCCGTTGTGCTTGGGAGAGAACCTTGTGGCCTTTCTTGCCTGTCCCTATTGATCTGGGCTACCTGATTGCTCAGATCCTTGCAGAAAGCTTCATTGTTGGCAAGCCTAGCCGAGATCTCCTTCAAGAGAGTAACCACCTCGTCAGATTCCTTAGGAGGTTGCATTGGCCCTTGATTTTGCTGTTGATATGGGGGCATGCCAAGCCCCTGCTCTCTATGTTCCTGAACAAAACCGCTGGGAGGTCGAAGCACATTCTGATTTGAATTCCCGTAAGATAGGTTCGGGTGCTGAGGCCTCCTATAGTTGTTGTTGTTGTTGTAGGAGTTGTGGTTGTTGGGGTTGTAGTTGTTATAGTTCTGGTTGTACCTCGGTTGCCCCCCAACATAATTGACCATCTCCACCCCATCTCCAGTGAAAGGGCTCCCTGCCTGACAGTCCTTTCCATGGTGGTCGCCGCCACAGTGCACACAGGTGGGAGGTTGGCTGAATTTTGCCAACAGGACGTCCATCTTCCTACTCAAATCCGCAACACCCGGGTTTTGTTCTTGTTCTTCCATAGCAAACACCCGCTGCCTTGTGGGGCCAGCGAGTTTCTCCTCTTGCCACTGCACACTCTTCCTAGCCAGCTCGTTAATCATGTCATACGCCTCTGTTGCTGTCTTTCTGAACAAATCTCCACCCGCTGTGGAGTCTACAATAGCCCTGTTAGTGGGTGTCAATCCGTGATAGAAGACGCTCACCAATTGATGCTTGGGTATGTCATGATGAGGGCACATGCGCAGCATTTTTCTGAATCGGGTCCAAGATGTGTGGAGCGCTTCGTGCTCGGGTTGGTGGAAGGATGTGATCTCACCCCTGAGCATTGCTGTCTTCGAGGGAGGAAAGTAGTAGGACAAGAATTCCTTCTCCAATCCTGCCCAAGTCGTGATTGATCCGGGCTCCAGTGTTCTTAGCCATTCCAAAGCTTGCCCAGTTAGAGAAAATGGGAACAACTTCAGCCTAGCAGCATCTTGGGGGACCCCATTTGTTCTCGTAGTGTTTGCGCACATTAGGAAGCGATCCAGATGATCATTCGGGCTCTCATATGCCTCCCCTCCAAACAATCCGGTCTGTTGAATCAAGTGAATTATGCCCAACTTGATTTCGTATGTGTTGGTCGGAATATTCGGAGCGGCAATGCCGGACAGATGCTGGTGTCGGTGTGGTGCCAGGATCTCACTCATCAGACGAGTGTCAGTTTCTGGTCCGGTGTTCTCAGTGTTCCGTTCAGTGTTCCATTCATTGTTAGTCATTTTGATATGCTCGATGATCTCGTCTTGCTTCAATTTTCCAATCTGTTTGCTCCTGTGAAGAGTACGTTCAAGTTCAGGGTTAAGAGGGACACACGGTATTCTCGATGATCTTGTAGGCATATGCTGAGAAGAAATAAATACAAGAAATAAATGAAAGCAGAAATTTTTCCTATGAAAGAAAAGTATACACATCATACAAGGTTACACAGTTTTATACAAGTATTCTTATTGGTTTATATTGACAGATATAGATTGGTGTACATGGTACAAACTAGTAGAGATAAACAAGTATGTATAAGTATGAATTAGAATATGAACAAATATAAATATAAGAATGAATAAGTATAAAAGGTATAAACAAGCACATACAGACAAGTATAGATGAATTTAACAAGTATAAATATACGTTTGTATAAACAAGTATAAATAAGAATAGGTATGAACAACTACGCATGTTATGAGAAAACACGGTAGATATAAACAAGTATAGAAAGGTCATATATACTGAGGTATAAACGAATAAACAAGTATTTGCATATATAAGTATGAATATAAACAATTATAAATGGTATAAACAAGTATAGATGATATAGACAAAGGATATTTACAATGAATGCCTAAACTAACAAATCGACCTTTGGTTCGATATTGCAGAAGAAATAAATCCCCGGCAACGGCGCCAAATACTTGATGCGCCTTCCGTAAAGAAGACTCGCTAAGGGATAAGTGTACCCCGTCGTTATCAAGTAATAAATCTGGAAAGTCTAGGTATCGAATCCACATGACTTATTTACCACAAGTATCAAGCTACTTGGTCTCAGGTGTTATCTAGGCTTTGTGGGTTTTGAGTTTGTTTGTTTAAGTTAATCTACTCCTAGGTTGAATTATACTACTCCTAGCTAGATTATACTAATTCTAACTAAGTTATTCTACGCCTAATTAAGTTAAACTACTCCTAATTAAGTTATACTACTCCTAGGTGATCTTTCACTAATGCAATTACTCGAAGGAACATGGTATGAACGATAATAATGAAGTTAGGTTATTAGGTCTATTGATTAAAAACCTAATCTAAGTCACTTGTATTCAAGGCGATTAACCCTACTTACCCTCCTGAAGTTCCTAGTGCGTGATTCCCTTGTAAGGCCGAAACTAGGTCTAAGGCTCAGCAATTTGGGCTTAATCAACTAAGAGGTCGTCAATCTCCTAGGCTCTGACTAGGTCAGATTCATCTCACAATATGTGCCTACTAGATTTTGGGGCTTTTGAATGAGTTAAACCAATTGAATAAAGCGTAAGACAAAGATTAAACAAATAATCATAGAACAAAACAAGAGCTAAAATATTATTAAAGGCGAAGAACAATGTCACATGATACAATTAGCCTAGGATTCATAGACTGTATCAAAGAGTACAAACAAGGAAAGATAAAAGGAGATACGAAAATCCCTTTCAGGGAACCTGTTTACTCTGCAGCCGGCTTCCTAGCCCAATACACCCTTGTGGTGGGACCCCTCCCCGGACCCTCGCTCAGCGGGGACGCGTAATGCGACCGGGCCGCCCTTTTTTTTTTTTTATTTATAGTAATACTAATATTTCATTAAGTAGTAAAACTGCAAGTACAAGATGAGACCAGTAAGACATAAACCTCACATACATATAGACTTAAGCCTAATACATAGTCCACTAGGGCAAGAAAATGACTACTAAAAGCAAAAAGGGCCATCAAAGGCACATCGAACATAAACAACAGTTGAAATATATATATTTATCATAGCTCCAAATTCGCCGTAAAGCAACTGTAGACCAATCTTCAGCATTTGAACCTTTCTGAACCTTCGGATCTAAGTCATTTCTTTTGCAACCACATAGATCCAGTGATCTACGGATAAGATCTACCGTTTCTGCGCTTGCTAAAACAGAAAAGGTTACAAAAACAAAGTTTTTTATCAACAGACGCAGCTCGAACGGATCTAGAAATCTGATAAAATATATAAATACATAGAAATTAATAAATTGTTTCTATAAAATATTAATTATTAATTAAAAACATTGTGTAATATATGAAAACATAGAAATTAATAAATTGTTTCTATAAAATATTAATTATTAATTAAAACTAATAAAATTACTAGTAATTTACTAATTTACTTTTTCTTTTATTTTTATTTTTTAAAAAAATTAATTAAAAAATATGGTTAGTATTTATTGGAAAATATGGTTAGTATTCATTGCCATAAATTATGCCAAAAATTGTGGCACCAAATTTGACTTTGAATTCATTTTTTTTATTATTAACAAAAACTGAGAGGAAATCACACCTAGCAACTGCTATTATTTTTTAATATATAAACTTTATATCAATTCAATAAATTGATGCAGAAATTTCCATTCTTTGTCTGAAATTTTTGAAGGTTCCCATAAAATTGAAATAATTCTTTCAAGATCTTAAGGCTACTGCTAGAGGAATTTATTGTGTCACAAAAAAAAAAGATTCAAAATTCATTGTATTGCTGAACATATGATGAGAAATAGAGGATTTCACTGGGCAGATTGTTGATTCTTTCAGTATCATTAGTTTTCACAGATTGATCTTCTACAAATTTGCCTCATTAAATTTGTGATTGATCTGTGGAGTTTAGAATTTTAAGGTGATGGAGATTAGTAATGGTTTTGTATCAAATGAGCATCAAGAGGCTGTGCAACCTGCTTCAGATCATGCACTTTCTCTATCCCTTTCTGACCCATTGAAGATCTCAGTGAATTTAAGGTCTCCAAGATCTCCAAGATCACCTAAGTCCCCAAACTCACCCAAGTCCTCAAAGCTGCCATCAAAATCAGCTACAAGCAAAGGTAGTCCAACCAAAGGGAGCTTCCTCAAATATGATAGACATTCAAATTCCCCAATTGATGGCCGCCCTAAGAAAGGCAAGACAACTTGCTTTTAAAACATATTACTATTAAACTCAAATACACATTTGATTTAAACTTGAATCTGAGAGTGTCAATTCGGGCTGTCATGTCATAATAATCGTGTTGAGTTATTTATATATTTCATGTCATTATATATGGTATAAAGGCACCAAAAATTATAATAGTGTCAAATGGGTCGTGTCAGTTGAGTTATCTCGGTAAATTGTATTATCTTGTCAGAAATTACTGCTTTTGCATGTTATTTCCTATGGTAGCCTTATAGACTTGCTTGGTTGTTGGATTGAAAAGACATTGATAACAAAAATTTCCTTTTTAGAAAAATGTATGAATGTGTTGTCTTGCACGAGCTAATTTATTTTTGTTGAGACTCAGTCATCCATTTCTTGCAGGTGGCTCAGGTGGTAAAGGTACATGGGGAGGATTACTTGATACAGATGACAATTCTTCTATTGATCCTAATGACCCAAACTATGATAGCACCGAGGTATCTTAGTAAATAAACCTCTCTTTTTTTCTATTCCTTTTATCTGTTTTATGTGTGCTATAAGTTGAATTTGATTGGTTGTAGGAATGTGACATTATAAACGCGAGAAAATTAGCAGTTGATTTGGAGTACAAAAAGAAGGTGACAATAATAGTGGAGGAATACTTTGCAAATGATGATGTGGTATCAACTGCCAGTGAATTGAGAGAACTTGGAATGCCTGGCTATAACTATTATTTTGTAAAGAAGCTAGTGTCTATGGCTATGGATAGGCATGATAAGGAGAAGGAAATGACTGCTATTCTTTTATCTGCCCTTTATGCTGACATTATTGATCCTTCACAAGTTTACAAAGGATTTAGTAAATTAGTGGAGTGTGCTGATGACCTAATTGTAGATATTCCTGATACAATTGATATTCTTGCCTTATTCATAGCTAGAGCTGTAGTTGATGACATACTTCCACCTTCATTTTTAAAAAAAGAAATGGCATGTTTACCTGCAGATTCAAAGGGGGTTGAGGTGTTAAAAAGAGCAGAAAAGGGATATCTAGCAGCCCCACTTCATGCTGAAATCATTGAGCGTAGGTGGGGAGGCAGTAAGAATAAGACAGTTGAGGATGTCAAGGCTAAGATAAACAATTTGCTGGTAGAGTATGTAGCGAGTGGTGATAAAAAAGAGGCTAGCAGATGCATCAAGGATTTGAAAGTTCCTTTCTTTCATCATGAAATAGTTAAACGGGCTATTATAATGGCAATGGAAAGGCGACAAGCTGAGGGTCTAATACTAGATTTGCTCAAGGATATTGCTGAAGAAGGTTTGATTAATACTAGCCAAATAACAAAAGGGTTTGGCCGGATGATAGATGCTGTGGATGACTTGTCACTTGACATCCCAAATGCAAGGGGGATATTGCAGTCTTTAATCTCCAAGGCTGCATCAGAGGGTTGGTTGTGTGCTTCATCATTGAAGTCACTCTCATTACCACAGGAAAAACAACCTTTACAAGACACTGCTACCAAAATTTTCAAGACAAAGGCTCAATCTATCATTCGAGAATATTTCTTGTCTGGTGATATTTCAGAGGTTAGTAGCTGTCTGGAATCAGAAAACAGCAGTAGTTCTCCTGATTTGAATGCCATATTTGTTAAGAGATTGATAACTCTTGCAATGGATAGGAAAAACAGGGAGAAGGAAATGGCTTCTGTTTTGCTGTCATCATTGTGTTTCCCAGCTGAGGATGTTGTGAGTGGTTTTGGTATGTTGATAGAATCTGCAGATGACACTGCTCTTGATAATCCAATAGTGGTTGAGGATCTTGCAATGTTTTTAGCTAGAGCAGTTGTAGATGAAGTATTACCCCCACAACACTTGGAGGAAATTGCAGGCCAGTTTTTGGGGCTGGAGTCAATTGGGAGCAAGGTTCTTCAAATGGCAAAGTCATTGCTCAAGGCTCGGCTTTCCGGAGAACGAATTCTAAGATGTTGGGGTGGTGCAGGAAGCAGTCGGCCTGGATGGGCTGTTGAGGATGTCAAAGATAAAATTAGCAAGTTGATAGAGGAATTTGAGTCTGGAGGAGACATCAGGGAAGCTCGCCATTGCATTAAGGAATTAGGAATGCCATTTTTTCACCATGAAGTTGTCAAAAAAGCATTAGTGGCAATTATTGAGAAGAACAATAATAGAGTATGGGGATTGCTTGATGAGAGTTTCCATTCAGGCCTTATAACCTCGTACCAGATGACAAAAGGTTTTGGAAGGGTAGCAGAATCTCTTGATGACTTGGCTCTAGATGTCCCTGATGCTGAGAAACAATTCACACGTTATGTTGAGAAAGCCAAGCTTGCAGGCTGGCTGGATTCCTCCTTTTGTTTCAACAAACCAGGACTTTCTACGGACAACGGAAAACGTGTATGATCAAGGGTAAGCCTATCTGAATACTTGATCATTTTGAGCCTTTTTACATTCTCATCAGAGCTCCATTTAGGCCTTGATCAATTCATGACTTCTTATTTAGACCTCATTTTCACATAAACTTAGTAACATACCACAAAAAGTTACAACCTCTATACTGGTTAGTTACAACAAAATAATGCAAATGCAAAGTAACAAAGACTTGAGAAGCACTAGACATGCTATAAGATTGTGGTATTTCCTATCCACAAAATACAAAATTGTATGGTATGGAAATCACTGTGTATATTTGGTAAAAGATAAGAGGCATAGTTAGGGAATGATAACAAGGACAAAGAGCTAGACAACTTTTCCACCTAGTTGATTGAAACCACACGTGGCTGTCACCCACCTGACACGTATTGTTTCAGTCAGCTAGGTGACAGCCACATATAATCTTTTGTTGAAAATGAAGCTAAATAAAACAGAAATTAATTAAGCAAAGATCGAACACAATGATTTGTTAACGAAGTTCGGCAGTTTTGAATTGCCTACGTCTCCGGGAGCGATGATCGGTTTTCTTATTGATCGTGTAACTGAAAGATATAGTTTTTACATGTATTTATAGTGTGTAATACAAATTACTGAAATACCTGTTCCGCTCGATGTGCTTCGCTCCTCTCGCTCCTCTCCGCTCCACTCCGGGATAAGCCCCTTTGATATTATGAGCCATATCCAACATCTTTCGATCAGCCGTGAAAGTTGACTACCGTTGATGTGGCAGTCACGTCATTTTTCCGGTGTTTTTTTGCTCTTAATTAAAGTCGCCGGAGTGACTTAATTGAGAAAAAAATTCGAAGTTAAATGATTTTATCGAGACAACTTGAAGTTGGGTGACCATTTTAACATAACCATGAAAGTTACTAACGATGCATTAATCCGGTTTTGAATGTATAAACTAATGTATGGTTTGAATATGGTAAATGTTTTCTGTGTAGTTCTTATAATATGTTCCTTGGTCTTTTCTTAATTCTTTTTTCAGATGAAACAATGGAAAATTCATATGGTTTCACTCCTTTTGGAATGCAGATTCTTTCTCTCTTTTATTGCAATTGGCTTACTTAAAAGGAGTGTTCGGTGGAAATTTTATGTGCTAAAGAAGAATAGAAACAGATGGATAATTTGTTGTAATTCTTTATTTATTTATTTTATTTATTTATTTCCTTCAAAGAAGGATAAGAATTGGCTCTTATTCATTTTGTAAGTTAGATAGACAATGGCTGTTGTAATTTACATCTCCATGATTTGTTAGTCTTACTCAGGTGTCTTTATTTTTCTGTAATGCATAGTTGAGATTGTATTGGTTAATTTTGTTTCAAAAATCCAAGGCATATTTTGCATAATAAAAGAGGAAAGTACACTACCAACTATTAAACATCTAGCTTATGAATGGAATAGTTAAATAAGTTAGTCATTTATTTTAGAAATCTGCTAATATAAATAAGTTTCTCCCAGATATGTAATTCCAGTCATTTTGCATTTCATTTGAGATAAATGATGGGCATATTGTATTCTGTGTTCATACCTCAAATGATCTAGCAAAATCACTTATTAAACATCTATAATTACTTAGTAGACTATTATTTATGTGAACTAATAATCTTTTTAGTATTGTAAGGGGTATGCAAATTTACATGCACTAACATTTATATATATTTTGTCAGAGATTAATATAAGATCTATTTAACAATAAGTTTGAACTTAAATTGGTTCCACAGATATATTTTACTAACAAGTTATCATGAGTAATATTACAATTTGCTTTTGTCATGAGTCGAATATTTATAATCTGAAGGTTTTTAGTTGTGTATTATATATTGTCAGAGATTAATATAAGATATATTGTGAATTATATTACTATTACTCCACCACGTAGGTACCACGTAGGTCCTTAAAGAAGATTTTTTTTAAAGTGCAATTCTAACGCAACGACTTCTCCTTCTGGTCTGATGGGTTTTGGCATGGTGCTTCGGGATTCTCAAAGGAATTTTATATTTTACTAACAAGTTATCATGAGTAATATTACAATTTGCTTTTGTCATGAGTCGAATATTTATAATCTGAAGGTTTTTAGTTGTGTATTATATATTGTCAGAGATTAATATAAGATATATTGTGAATTATATTACTATTACTCCACCACGTAGGTACCACGTAGGTCCTTAAAGAAGATTTTTTTTAAAGTGCAATTCTAACGCAACGACTTCTCCTGGCTCATGATGGACTTGCTTGTTAAGGCTTTGAGCTGCAAGGAAGCCTTTAGTTGGCTTAAACTGCTAGATTATAATCAAGTCTTCATCGAGAGTGATTCTCAAATTCTGGTTCAAAATACTTACAAAATCTGATGTTGTATATTTCCTCTTAAGTTGGATTGGTCGTAGATGACTGTCGTATCATTGGTACCTCTTTTACTTGTATTCAATTTGCTTATGTTAGAAGAAATTAATTCTAATCAATTAGCCCATTCACATCCTAGTTTCGGTCTTTGTAATATGGTTGTGTTTCTTCTTATTTGAACTCTCCACCCAAGTTTCTCATGAATATAAATCTAGCTGATTCTACTCAAGAAAGCTTTTTTTTCAGTAAAAAAAGTCCACAAAGGAGATAAAGAATCTATGTTGGATATGCATTTTCTTTAATAATTGAATATTTTGAGTTGTGAGACATATTTACTGCACCATCCGTAGATTGTCATTTTAATGGGTGAGATATTAATATAAAACAGTTCAATTGGTTCATACATGATCGTCCTGATATTTTATTAGTCCTAAGAAAATATGGGATAAGGGCCTTTAATAAAAAAAAAAAGACAAGTTAAAAAAACGATCCGGTACCTTCGATATATTTTGGATTAAAAATAACCCTGTGGTTGGTATTGTTAGCAATTTCAGTCAGTTTTGGGTTGATTTTGTCAAATTTGATGGTTAACGACATTAAAAGAAAATTTTTTAAGAATTACATTCTATAGTAAATATGAAACTAAACAACTTTAATTCTTAAATATTTTCATTTTGACATTTTTTTTGAACAATCATTTTGACATTGTTAATGGCCAAATTTGGCAAAATCAACCAAAAAATGACCAAAATTGCTAACGGTGCCAAACCACGGAGTTATTTTTGCTCCAAAAAATACCACAAGTACCAAATAGTCAAAACATCAAACCACGTGGATTTTATATATCCCTACAAAAAATTGAACATAAAAATTTGAAATATATTCCAATAAATGATAAACAAAAAATGTCACGTTCGGGTCTAAATTTCTAAAATTTATACCTTGATAATAATATATATTATAATTATTGGATGTGTGAAGTTAAATCGGTGTTATAGAAAAAGTTTGGAGTTAATTTGATGGTTTTATGTGTAAATTAAAAGTTTAGAGTAATTTTTAAAGATTATATAAAGATGGAGGACCAAACTGGATCTTTGCCAAATTTGAATATGTATACGGCGAAAGGTTGCAGATGATGTACATTATCTTATCTTATCTTTTCTTTTTTCCTTTTCTTCTTCTGTCATCAGCTTTTATCGTTCTTGAACCGTTTCTCCACCGTTTTTTTGATTTACGAAGATTCGACCGTCCGAATCACTTGAAATTGGAACCATAGCATCCTTATATATAGATCTAAGTCCTAACCGAAGAGTTTTTGAGTTTCGGCAGTGTTTGGAGGGAAACGTCTTAGACAGAATTTAGAGAATAATCGATCGGGTCAATTAGTAGCCAAGGTAAGTAACTATCAACTATATTTTGAGTTTTATGTATATAAATATATATATAATCAAAGAATTTTCAGAAAGTGATATTTTAAGGTTATGCAGAAATTTTGTAATATTGAGATTTTTCACGATTTTGCTTTTTTATTATGAAAGTATGGTTCAAATGAAGCCATTGACTATGCTTCTATGTGAATTTCAGATTTTACTTAATTATGTTGATTTAAGACTTAATTTGGTTGATTTACATATATACATATATGTTTTTGGTTTCAATATATATCTATATTGAATAAAATGAATTTGATGATTTCTTACGAATTGTTTTTGGATTGAGAAATCTGTTGCGGTTATTGTTGTTATTATTTTGGATTGAAGTCCAAATATGATTTTTATGTTGTTATTATTTTGGATTGAAATTCATATATGATTTTTATGAGTTGTGATATTTCGAAAGATTAAATAGTTTTGTCCATCTAGGATTGCCCGGGGTAGGAGTTGTATTTGTAAGACCATATCTAATGGCGATATGGCCAGAGTGCACGGCTGGTAGTCCTAACTGTTAGGCAAGGAACGAGATATAAATGAGATATCTCGATATTGTTATGATTGATGTTATGATCTACACGGGTGGAATTCGAGGATGGATACAATATTATATATTTTATATGTTTTTGGTTTACTACTTTGACTATATTATGAACTTAAGTTTTGAGTATATTTTATAAGGTTTGATGATTATATTATAAACTTAAGTTTTGAGTATATTTTATAAGGTTTTGATTAAATCCCTATATAAACGTATATATGTAGCTATGTTAAGTAAAGATGGTTTTTATAGTTGATAATTTCTTACTGAGATTTTTGTCTCACGTTTTTAAATGTTTTAATGTTTTTAGGTGAGAAAATACAAGATATAGAGAAGGTTACCAACCGATTAGGCGAGGTTTGGAAGTTGGCTGCTTATTTTTAGAATTATGGTTAGAACTTTGGTATTTCGATTGTAAGATAATGATATTTGTACTAATTGGAGACTTCTGAGTATTGATTATGATCTTTCTATTTCACGCTCGATGCCGATTGAGGTCGTCTAGGGTCGGGTGTGACAGTTTGGTATCAGAGCTCTAGGTTAAATTCTTCGGACCTAAAGTTGATAGTAATTGAGGAATATCGATATTTGGTGATAGCTAAGAACTAATCGATAGTACTTGAGGAATATGGATATTTGGTGATAGCTAAGAAATAATCGATAGTAATTGAGGATAATGGATATTTGGTGTAAGCTAATAAATGCTTTGGAATTTTTCGAGGATTTAGTAACTAGCTAATGAGGTGTAAAAATGAGATTTGATGGTTAGCAATATCTAGGTGTATGAAAAATAGTAAATTATTTGATATTTGGTGATATGGGTTATGAGTAAGTCATAACTTTGAGCTAGAGATATAGAGAATTGTCTATATAAGTGCTGCTGGAAAATCAGATTCATACCTGAATCTTGTGATGCATTTTTCGACCAGATAGAGGCCGAATCTGTCATGGAGTCCTAAATGAAAGTTCTTTAGTATTATCTTACGTTTCCAAGAGTTTTTGAATCGCCTTAATCGGACTCCGTATGAAAAAGTTATGCTAAAAACGGCATATATTGGTCATTTTAGCGTTAAACCAGAATTTGGTTTTTGCTTTAATTTTTCTCCTTATCTGAGAGACATTGCTAATGGTTTAGTGTTTACAGGTCAAATAAGAAAATTAAATGATATTATAGATTTATTGACTTTTATGAGTATAAAGATATTATTTGGAGTTTGGAGAAGATAAAAAACATTGATTGTCGTAATTTAGGTACTCTATCTTCCTTAGTTATATGGTTTGGAGAAAAGATTGAAGTTTTGAGGATTATAGTATCAAATAAAGAAATTGAATGACATTATCAAATTTTTAGGCTTTTATTGTGTTTGAGGATATTGCTTGGAGATTTCAAAAACTTTCACATTACGATTTAAGTAAATCGTATTTGTTATCCTAGTTTGATGAGAAACTTAAATTTATTTGGAGTTATTAATGGGATATAGGATGATGGGTATAAGAATGATCTATATTGATTTTTCTTATGTAAGGATTTGATTATAGCGGTTTTACGAAAATAAAGAAGTTAAGGTGATATTCATAGAGGAAATATGTTATCGATATAAGGTTTGTATTTGATTAATGATGATGACTTGAAGTTCATATTCATCATGATTGGACTGAAAAATTATAGATTTAAGTATTATGATGATGAAATATGATTATAGGTGTATGATGTTTATTGATTCGAATAATTTGGAAGATCTAAAAAAATAAAATAATCTCATACATATTAGAGGTTCAAAATTGATTTTTTTTGAAGTATGTAGCATTTGGAGATAGGTGAAATATATTTGATATATATGTAATTGATGGAATCAATTGTGATTTCAATTTATTAAAGGGAGATTTGGTGTATGTTAGGAAGATATGAATGATATTTGAAGTTTTATTGTGGATTATGGCGATGGAATTAACTATATTGAAGTTTAGAGTTACTAAGAGTATATTTAAATGATTGTTACAAAGATGTAGATATTGGTAAATGATGAAGTTAATGGAAGGAAACATTAGAATTTGTGGTCTTATGATGATTATGAGGAATCTTGATAATTTGAAATAATTTTGTGATCTTGGAGATTATTTGAGGAAGAAAATTTAGATTAGAGCACGTGAATTTCGAGGACGAAATTTCTTAAGGTGGGGAAAATTGTCACGTCCGGGTCTAAATTTCTAAAATTTATACCTTGATAGTAATATATATATTATAATTATTGGATGTGTGAAGTTAAATCGGTGTTATAGGAAAAGTTTGGAATTAATTTGATGGTTTTATGTGTAAATTAAAAGTTTAGAGTAATTTTTAAAGATTATATAAAGATAGAGGACCAAACTGGATCTTTGCCAAATTTGGATATGTATATGGCGAAAGGTTGCAAATGATGTATTCATTATCTTTTCTTTTCTTTTTTCCTTTTCTTCTTCTGTCATCAGCTTTTTATCGTTTTTGAACCGTTTCTCCACCGTTTCTTTGATTTACGAAGATTCGACAGTCCGAATCACTTGAAATTGGAACCATAGCATCCTTATATATAGATCTAAGTCTTAACCGAAGAGTTTTTGAGTTTCGGCAGTGTTTGGAGGGAAACGTCTTAGACAGAATTTAGAGAATAATCGATCGGGTCAATTAGTAGCCAAGGTAAGTAACTATCAACTATATTTTGAGTTTTATGTATATAAATATATATATAATCAAAGAATTTTCAGAAAGTGATATTTTAAGGTTATGCAGAAATTTTGTAAAATTGAGATTTTTCACGATTTTGCTTTTTATTATGAAAGTATGGTTCAAAGGAAGCCATTGACTATGCTTCTATGTGAATTTCAGATTTTACTTAATTATGTTGATTTAAGGCTTAATTTGGTTGATTTACATATATACATATATGTTTTTGGTTTCAATATATATCTGTATTGAATAAAATGAATTTGATGATTTCTTACGAATTGTTTTTGGATTGAAAAATCTGTTGCGGTTATTGTTGTTATTATTTTGGATTGAAGTCCAAATATGATTTTTATGTTGTTATTATTTTGGATTGAAATCCATATATGATTTTTATGAGTTGTGATATTTCGAAAGATTAAATGGTTTTGTCCATCTAGGATTACCCGGGGTAGGAGTTGTATTTGTAAAACCATATCTAATGACGATATGGCCAGAGTGCACATCTGGTAGTCCTAACTGTTAGGCAAGGAACGAGATATAAATGAGATATCTCGATATTGTTATGATTGATGTTATGATCTACACGGGTGGAATTCGAGGATGGATACAATATTATATATTTTATATGTTTTTGGTTTACTACTTTGACTATATTATGAACTTAAGTTTTGAGTATATTTTATAAGGTTTGATGATTATATTATAAACTTAAGTTTTGAGTATATTTTATAAGGTTTTGATCAAATCCCTTTATAAACGTATATATGTAGCTATGTTAAGTAAAGATGGTTTTTATAGTTGATAATTTCTTACTGAGATTTTTGTCTCACGTTTTTAAATGTTTTAATGTTTTTAGGTGAGAAAATACAAGATATAGAGAAGGTTACCAACCGATTAGGCGAGGTTTGGAAGTTGGTTGCTTATTGTTAGAATAATGGTTAGAACTTTGGTATTTCGATTGTAAGATAATGATATTTGTATTAATTGGAGACTTCTGAGTATTGATTATGATCTTTCTATTTCACGCTCGATGCCGATTGAGGTCGTTTAGGGTCGGGTGTGACAAAAAATTATTTCATTGTACAATATGTATTATTACGTTCATCAAATACATTTGTTTACCAAAAATTAAAAGATGTTTCACAATTTCTTTAAATTAACTCTCAACTTATATTAAAAAAAATCAATTGGAACTTTTAAGAGGACGTTTGTTTTCCTACTTTTCACCTCATGTTTGCTTTTTCAGTTTAAAAAGCAGAGTTTTAGGTGTTTGGTTAGACACCTCCTGTTTGCCTTTTATAGCTGAAAAGTAGTTGTTTACAAAAGCAGAAAATCTCTGCTTTTTGGAAAAGCAGTCTTTTCCAAAAGCAAACAGGAACAACAAACAGCAAATAGCCAAACGGATCCTAAGTCTAAAATATTAATTATTTGGGCCATTTAAAATCTAAATGGTATTTCTAATAGATTTTTTTGTCTACGTCATATATATTTATGACCTCATAAATTTTTTTGGCCTCTTCCAGCATTGGACCCTAGGCTGGCGCAGTCCCGGCCTAGGTCTGGGATCGACACTGGTTCCATAACATGGTATCAAAGCCTTTTTGACTAAGTGACCAAGGGTTCGATTTTTGGCAGCTTCTCATTTTTTGGTTTTATTTCAAGACATGGTAATATGGACTTGTGTTGTGCACATTTCAAACCAATAGACATTCTGCGGAATGTGTCAGATATAATATCAATTAACGTTTAACTACCAGTTTAACCTTTTAATTCAATTAGTTTCATTACATAATGAAACCACATCCTTAGTATTAGGGGGAGTAACAAGTATCTTAACATGCTTAGTATAAAATTGACTTGTTCTATGAGTGTTATTTTTTTCATAAGTGTTTCAACAAGTTACACATGGCTTCATCCAGTTCTAGACAATTTTAGTCGCTTTTACTCTGAGGTGAATTTTGGTGTAACTACATTTAAACCTATTTTAATTGGATTTTTATTTCATGAAACATTATTTTTAATTTTCATAATAGTTTTAATCAGATGTACATGACTTTTAAACAATTCTATCCAATTTCAGTCACTTTCAAGTGAGCTTGAAGTGGATGAAGATCATGTAAAACTCATTTAAAATATTGGAACGAATGTTCTATTTATTCGTTTTTGTTTATTGTTTCCTTTTTTTAAGTACATGGATATATTTTTTTATCTCACGAGGAAGAACGAAATGAACAATGATGCTTTAAATTGAATATCACAACAATTGGCAGGTGAGTAGATGTTGATGAAGTACCGTTCATAGCCATGCATGAAATTGGCATTAGATATTGAAGATGTGAAATTAGGGTGAAATTGATGTGAGATTGCAATGTTAGCTTTTGAAATTCAAGTGAAACTTTATTAAACAATGTTTTTTTTATGTATATTAACTGTTTCAAATTGTTTGAAATGAGTTATAGCCAAATTCATTCACTTTTCCAGAATTTCTAACATGTGAAATTGGGAGAAGTTGATATAATAGATATTAGAATTCATTTAAAAATCGAAGCAATCATGTTTATTTCTTTTGAGAACAGATGTGCTAAAAAGTGAAGAGTTTTTTTTATAACCTGAATAATATTTTTGAATGATGTTTTTCTAAACACTTGTGATACATAGATGATACTTTATTAGTATTAGTATGTAAAATTTAAGTGTTATGTCATTGTTGATTGAGATTGATTGTTGTTGTTTTTGTAGTTGGAATTAAAATTCAATTTTTTTTTATTTTGTTTGATTAATTTGTATATTATCTTTGATTATTTCTTAGAAGTTTTGGAATGTCCAATTGGTTTGGAGTCAGAGTTCCAATAATATCGAAGTTATGAATTTGTTTTTTTTTTTAAGAAAATACCATACATTAAATAGAATCAGAATACAAGGTTTGAACAATGAAATGTACTAGTATGTCACTCCATGAGTCATGACATAGAATATAATGCATTTGCAAGTTAATGAGCAACACTATTCGCAGAATGACTAGAAAAAATGATACTAACATTATTAAACGAATGAATCAATCTAATACAATCATCAAGAACAAAGTCGTTATAAGACCTGAAGACATGTTGTTTTCTTCGATCTAAAAACTTTTGTGATTATTAAAATTGTAATTTCTTTAATTTTTTTATCTTTTATTTATAATGTGATTTGTTTGATTTTGTGTTGAATCTTTAGATTCGAAAGCGAAACAAGGTGACAAGGTAGACTATTGTTGAAACACATTGATCGAAGATCATAACGGAGAGATCGACGATAGATTAATGTTGTTTAAATTTATTAAAAATTTGTATGAAGTTAAAATTCATATTTGTGAAATTTTTTAGGGTATTTTAAGACTAATACACCCAACGAATCAATTAATACTATGCCTACAGTTTTTTTTTTCTTTCCACTAATTATCTTTCCTGCAGTACCATGTAAAACGATTTTTTGAATGTATTATTTCCACCTATAACTTAAAATTTCTCTATTTGGGTGAAAACCTTTTACGGGGCGTTTGGTATTCTATTGGGATAGAGACATGGATAAAGGTTGGGATAGGGATAAAGATAAATGGTTTGGATAAAGATAAAAATATGATAATCGAGAATTATTATTCAATGTTTGGTACGTGTGATAGGGATGATGATAAAATAATACATTTTACTATTTTAACCTTATTTAAACTACATAACATTAATTTGAGGGATAAGATGGATTTTTCCATCCTATTAAAATCGCAGTAGCTATCCCGCCTTCTTATACCACCACCTCCTGGGTATAGGATTTGAGGGATAACTTATCTCGTATTTTTTTATCCATATCTCACTTCCTATATCCCTTCTAACAAATAGCCCGTTAAGAAATTTATCAAAAGTAGCCCTAGTGCAAGTGCAAGTGGCTTGTAAGTTGAGAAATTAACATTTATATATTTTTACAGTAGGTAAGTATATTAGAGAATGCATAGAGTTGAGGAGTATTTATGTATTGGACCTTGGACGACTTTTGAAAAGGCAGGCTCAAAGCTCTCAATGGAGGCGGAGAACGAAATCAGAGAAATAGAAGAGACAAACTCAAACCCCCGCGAATCTGTACAGAATATTTCGAAT
The DNA here is from genome assembly GCF_963576675.1 of Euphorbia lathyris. Taxonomy (NCBI): domain Eukaryota; kingdom Viridiplantae; phylum Streptophyta; class Magnoliopsida; order Malpighiales; family Euphorbiaceae; genus Euphorbia; species Euphorbia lathyris. The sequence goes on from NC_088916.1 coordinate 27,457,395, forward strand.
GCCAAACCAAAACTCAAAACGGTGACGACAAAAGTGCCGGAAGTGGAGATCCGTCTATACCGGCGTGGCAAGGGTCCGATTGACGTTTTCAAGTCTAGCTTGGGAGGATGGGACCAGGACCAGCTTGAGGTTCGAGATATTCTCGAAAAGTATGGCTTTAAATCAATTTACGCTTTCAATCCCAGCTTGGGCCGTGGTGCTCCTATTAGGTTTGCCAGGAACGGCAGGTCTTTGCTTGGCTACAGAGATGGATCTGTAATTCACGTTGATGGCGAACCCACGGTAATTTCACTTCATAATTTTCTTTTACTTTTCTTTTGATGAGAAAAAGTGGGATTCCATTTGGTTTATGGCAAATTGAAGGAAGATAAATTAGCCGATTTTAAATCTATTGTATAATAATTAGTACTGATGCCAGAATTCGTACTAAAACAGCAAAATTATTTTCTTTATTTTGAATTCTGCAATAGGTTCTGGTATAGCCTTTGATTACTTTCTTATTGTCCAGAGATTGGTGATGAACATTTTTCCTAAGTTAACTTTCAATTTCAGTGTTAGAAAGACACCCAACTCAACTTTGACATTCTTTGCATAATTTTGTTAATGGGAATCTGCAATTGATAGTCATCCCCACTTCTCTTTTGAAATTTGTAATCCTCAATTAAAAGAGCCAAACAGGGTATTCGATTCAGCGAATTCGAATTTGTGTGTGCGCCAAATCAAAGTACCCCATAGCTCTGTTTGGAGTAGGGGAGTAAGGTGACCCTATCTTCCTGAGTCAGATCAATTCGGCCACCGAATTTTCTGAATGAATTGTATTTATTAGGAAAGCACTGTATTTCACCTATTATAGAAAATCCATTCTCACTATGATGGTTCTCAGTTCTCACTATGATGAAGTAGAGCGTACGTTCTCAGAATAAAACTGCACCGTCTATCTTTTTATCTGTGAAAACAAAGTGGATTCCTGTATGAATCTTTACATATCTCTGCTTCTGATATTCTCTCTAGGTGCCTTAGTTCGGATAATTAGCACCGTGGTCATAAAAGTTTGAAAAATGTCTCCAAAAGGTCATAAAAGTTTAATTTGTCTCAATAAAATCACTTAAGTTTGCTTTTGTCCCAATAAAGTCACTTTGAAAGTTTTTTAGTCATTTTTTTGTCGAAATTGCTGACATGACATCTCAACCTTTAGTCAGCACCCCCTATCATATTTAAAAAATGTAACTACACATTTTAATTAACAATTGATATGCCACGTGGGTTAATTTGTAGTTAAAATTTTAATTGAAAATCCTTATTTACTTATTGTGGTTAATTTTTTTTATTATGCCACATGACGGTGAGACATGTGATTAAATGTCGCGCAATCAACTCCAATTGAAAAATGATCGGAAAACGTTCAAAGTGATTTTATTGGGTCAAAAGCAAACTTAAGTGATTTCATGGAGACAAATTAAACTTTTGTGGCCTTTTGGGGACATTGCCTAAACTTTTGTGAGCATCGGTGCTAATTACCCGCCTTAGTTCTGATAATAAGAGATTTTTAAGCAGATATTGATTTTTTTTTTTTTGGCAATGCTATAATTTTTTGATTTGTTATTTGAGGATATCAACCATATATAGGAAGTGGAGGAGTTTTTCATAACACTATTCTTTCGTGCCAAACAATATGATTTATGAACTATATGGCGACTCAAATTATTTAAACAAATGCTGCAGATTGCTGCATTCCTCTAATCTTGAATACCTTTTGTTTCTGGTTCTTCCTTGCATCTCAATTTGTCACCAGTACTGTATGGGAACACAAATCATTTAAACAAAGGTTGCAGATTGCTGCATTCTACTTTACTCTTGAATATCTTTTCTTTTTCGTCTGACCTTGCATCCGTCAACCGATTAAATTTGTGCCTAATAATAAGTAAAAAATTAACCTTTCCAAATAGATTGTCATCGATGACCAAAATTACTGTAATCTAGAAATTCCTAATGCATTTTTCATGACTTCAGTTTTATGTCTTAAGCTCGTCATTGCATTATGCCGAATTGGACACACTCTTGCAGAGGACTGCAATAAATTATTGTTTACAATGAAAACGAATACTCTTCATAGATTGCATTCATTGTTTACCAAATTGTGGATTTTGCTGAAATATATCTTAACTTTAAACTTCCAGTTTATGTTTAACTGTTATCCATGCAATTGCAGGAGTCGTTGATTAAACCTGTGACGAAGATCTTGTTGGGGGTAGCAGTCATAACCCTTTTGATAACAATGGTGTTGAAGGAACCTCCGGAATGGATAAAGAAATCCAACATTTTTGGTGGAAGCTTCCCTCCATGGATCCTGGCTTGTGCGGTTGTTGTTTTTACTCGCATGAGAAAGAGAACAGGGGACTTCTTAAAGAAGCGTGGCTGGTAAACATTTAGTTAGCCCCTACACTTTTGATGGTGGCAGCATTGTTTTGATGTTTGTGTGAAGCATTTGAAGGGAATAGATGCTAAACAATATTAGCAGGCACTAGACATTGAATCTCCATTGATGATTTTATTATATTATAAATAGAGGAAACAGGTTTCAAGCACACTAGTTTCCCACAATTCTAAATAGTGTTTTCTTTTCCCTTTTCTGAAGCTAATTAGAGAGAAATCTATCTTAGAGAGGATTAGGAACCCATTACCACAATTCTTCTACTTGCTAGTTTAATGGAAATGGTGTTGTAGTCATTGAAGCATTGTTTTGTAAGCTTTAAAAAATGCTAACAGTTACATTTTGGAGACAATCATGTTCGGGTCCGATAAACATACTGATAAAACGTGCTTGTGATGCTAACAGAAACTATAAACAATATGAAAACTTATATACGTTTTTTGTGTCCTTTATGGTGCTATATTGCTTATTTTTGTATATGCTTGACTAGAGGTGTGAATGCATGTCTTCACCTATGGAAGTAGGCTGTAGGAGTCATGCAAGTGAGTTAGTATAACAAATGTACGGATATTTATTTAAGAGATTTTACTATAAGTCAGATGCATCACATTATCTGTGCGTATAGTATAATTTGGAATCTCTAAGAGATAGAGTAGCCATTTGATTCGGCTTCTTTACCTCTCCAGCAGTCTGAGTGGCGATTTCGAGTTAAAATAGTTTTCTAATAACCTTGAAAGGATAAGTTCCATCTTTGAGCACTTTTTCAAAACTAACTCACCACGAAATGAGTCTAATGCTCATACGTTTTTCTGTTTCTGTAAGAATCGCTATTTGCTCACAACTAGCCTAGAATAAGACTTTATTTTTTGCTTAATTCATACTTAGGATGGTAGTTGATTAGCTATAGTTGCTCAAATTACCTTCACCTCTAATTTGATTAAAAAAAATATTGAATTTAGAGATAAAAATGGGCGGGGATTCCTTGTTTAGATGGAAAATTTGTGAAATAGTTCCTCAGAGGCATGGATGCAGAGATTTTTCTCACTAGCAGGAATGAAGCGAGGTGCAGTTTGAAATAGTTTGATCAATCAGTAAACCTTTCTATTGAGATTAATGAATCTTATGCGTGTATTTTACAACAAATATTTGAATTCAAGATACATATAAATTTACTCTAAGTTATAACTGTATAACAAATATTGACTTGACTTAGTTTATTATCCTATCATGCCCCAAGTTAATGTTACCTGAACCATTAGCTTATTGCAAAGTTGCTGAAATCGAGACTTGGAAAACATCTTGGTAAAAATATCAGTTGTTTGATCCAGTATGGAAATGTAACAAACACTTCTTTGAACTTTTTCCCAAACAAAGTGAAAATCTAGCCCAAGATGATCCAAGATGCTTTGATCGTTCATAAAAGATTGGATTAGCCGTGAGGTAAGTGGCAACTAAATTGTCACACTATAAGATTGGAGAAGCGGATGGTGGAATACCAATTTTGCACATGAGCATTTGTAGTCAAATGACTTCGGATGCAAGGTGGCCAAAGCTCGATATTCGACCTCAATAGATGAAGGAGAAATAGTTCGAAGTTTTCGTGATCTCAAAGAGACCAAATTGGGTACAACAAACACGACATACTTAGATGTAGATTTTCAATCATCAACATCTCTGTCCTAGTCAGCATCGATATAGGTAGTAATAGCCATTAGGGAACTCTTTTGAAAACGAATGCCATGAGTGGGAGTTGAGTGAATATAACATAAAATAAGTTTAACGACTTTTCAATGATCAATTGTGGGATAATGAATGAACTGACTTTATTGATAGAAAATGACACCTTTGGGTGTATAACGGTAACATATTGCAAACCACCAACAATATTGAAATACAAGCTCAAATTATCAAACGGTTCTTTAACATTTTGATATGACTTTGAAGGACAAGCATGAGTTGAAACCCCCTTGGCATATTGCATAGATGCATTCTGAAGCAATTCTTGAATGTATTTGGATTGATTCAAGACCGGTGATTGTGGTTACCACATTGCTTGGAGGCCAAGAAAATAAGCATGCATGTCGAGATTCTTAATAATAAAAGAGGACTGAAGCTACTGATTGAGGCACGATATAGTAATGGAATAATTTCTAGTAACAAGTTTCATCAACATATAGAAGGCAAAATAGATGAATTCCCTCGGCATGAAAATAGAACAATAGTGATCAGCCTTTGAACAAATAAATTCGATAGAGATTATAACCAATGTTAAACAACGATGCCACATCTAATGGGATTGTTTGAGTTCATAGAGACTCTTCCGTAATTTAAAACATGATGATGAAATTGTTGATCGGCGAATCCAGATGGTTGTTCCATGAAAACAATCTCACTCAAAGTACCATGCAAGAAAGCAATCGAGACATCCAAATGCTTAATAGACAAGATATAAGTAGAAGGCAAATGGTCGTGGCTTGATAACATGGTTGTATGTCTAAGCAAAATCAAGGCTTGGGCGTTAATGGAAGCCCTTGGCCACCAAATAGGCTTGTATTTATCAATTGTGCCATCATAATTCAATTTAGTGCAAAAGACCCATTTACACCCAATAACATTAGAAGCAAAGTGTGAAGGGACCAATTCTCATGTCCATTTGCAATCAAAGCATTATATTCCAAATCCATAGGCGTACGCTATTGTGGAATCACAATTGATTTTGATAGGGTGGGATGTGTGGTAGTTGCCTGCTAGTTTCGGAGTTTGAGGCAGCTAATTTGTTTTTTCATAATCATGTGGTGCGTTTTTATGGAGGTGGTTGAGACTGGAATTGTGGGTGGGGGTTGGGTCTGAATTACTTTGTGAAGGTGCAAAATGTGTAAGTCAACTTGGATTGACATGGCGGGGGAAAATGTGATTGGGAGCTGGATGTGGGGAATGGTGAATTTAAGGTAGTATTATGGGTTTGCAATGGCGAATTTGAGGCTGGACTAGTTTCGTTAATTTGAGGTTTAGAGCGTCGAAGTGTTTGGGCTAATGGAATAGTTGAATTTGGATGATTTTGCAGAGATGGGAGGATTTGGAGGAGCAGTGGGTGGTATGACGATAATTGATATTTTTATGCTGAAAATGTAATTGTGGGAAGTGTGGACTGAATGACCGTTAATTAGAGAGTCGCTTCACGTTCTAACTCCGGGCAGAGGAACACATGTTCATAAAAAAGCACAAGGTGTGAAATGAATATTTTGTTATTGAGGAAATCATAACATCTATATTGTCACATCCGTGTTCTTAATTTTAGTTATTATATCCAAATATTAGGTTGCATAATAGTTATTTATTGATTGGTGAATTAATTGGGTATTATGGATATAGTTTGGAGGTTAATTTTATACTTAAAACATGAAATTAACCTCCAAACTATATCCATATAATACCCAATTAATTCAGCAATCAATAAATAATATTATGCAACCTAATATTTGGGTATAATAACTAAAATTAAGGACACATATGTGATATATATCCCTTATGAACTTTACTATACCTTAAGAATATGCATTTACGGGAAAGAGGATGTAAATTCTTTGGACTATATGGACGTAGCCATGGAAAACATAGACAATCAAATATATATAACATGGCATAATCAGGTAAAACACCAAACACTTTTTCATATGGTGAATAGTGATTGAGATATGGACCAGGTAAACGATTAATCATGTAAATAACACAATCATGCGGATAACTCCAAGATTTGTTTGGTAAACGAAAGTGTTGAAGAAGAGATAACCCTGTTTCAACTATATGGTGGTGTGTTGGTTCCACGCACCTGTTTCCTTCGAGTGTATATGAACATGTGATTCATTGATTTAAGCCATTGCCGGATAAATATGTGGCTAGTGCATGAAATTCACCCCCCAATATTCTTGAATGATTTAATGGGATGATCAAAGTATTTTTCAATCAAAGTACGAAACTTGATAAAGACGTTTAAAATTCCAGACTTAAAACGAATAAAGTATGACCACATGAATTGCTAAATGATCATAGACTAACACGTAATAATGATAATTATCATAGGATGTAACATGTGAAGGTCCCCACATATTCGAACAAACCAAATCTAATAGACCATTAGCAACAAAGGTAGATTTAGGAAATGATAAACGATGCGATTTGCTAACAAAACACGAAGACCATAAATCTGAAATTTTATCATCCTTTAGCAATGAGAATATTATTCAAAGCAAGCGTTATTTTAGCAATTGGAAATTTTGCATGACCGAGATGACCATACCACAACGGAAAAAAAAGACTAAAATGCGTGAACACAGTGAGGAGTGGTAGGCGAGAGTGACAATGTGTATAGTCCATTGTTATTCATTCCTTGATAAATCTCATTTTTTGTCTTCAAATCCTTCAAAACAAAATTATTAGTAGAAAAATTCTATATAATTAGGAATTAATCGAGTTAGATAAGACATAAACAATAAGTTATTGACAATTTTAGGAACATGAAGAACATTATCAAACTTCAATAAGGACTTTGAATTAGAAACTTTGATTAAACACGAGAAAGATGGATAGAATTACCATTACCTACATTAACCTCTTCAAGGCCATCATACTTAGAATGAAGATGGAGATTCTCTAAGTCCGCAGTTAGGTGGTGAGTGGCTCTTGAATCAACAAGCCAATCAGATGTGGTAGGTTGAAAGGTAATAACAAGATTAGAAGAGGGGCGAATGTGATTGCGAGTATTGTGATTGAATTTGGGAGGACACTACATTGTTACATGACTCGTATCTTTACAATAGTGGCATGTTAAGGAACTGACATTAAAAGGAGCTCCCATAATCGAGTTCGACCGATTGGATTGATAATTAGAAAAATTGTTTTGTCCACGTCCCTTCTGCTATTGTTCCGTTTTATACTCTATGAAGGTTCATATAGTCAGATATGAGGAAATATGGCAGTTACATTCCTTTGTTAGATCTAAGAACATTACCTTCATTCCGTGCATGCTCGATTGTTGAATGACTTTGATTTGGCATAGGCAGATTCTTGACCTGTTCGGGGTTGATGCTATCTTAGTTAAATGGTTAGCTTCACAATTTTCTTTCCTTATAATGCATCTAATTTCGAGGCTTCATCCCTCTTGTTGGCTTGAGTTTCTTGACTAGAGCCAAATATTGTTTCGTTGAGGCATCTTTAGCTTCGTAGTTGTTGTTCATCTAACAAACTACAAGCCCATAGTCGCTCTTTAAGATTGCTCGGTCTGGTTTTATAACGTTAAATATTTGAATTCCTAAAAGTAGTGCTTTGTACTCTGCAACGTTATTGGATGTAGAGACACTCAAAGATGTTGTAAACTTCAAGGTGATTCCTTCTGGACCATTCACATAAATTCTGATACTAGAGCCTTACTTATTAGAGCTGCCATCAACAAACATTTCCTATATGCCATTCTGAGGAGTGCTCCTACCCATTCTTCTAAGACTTCGATCAAGAAACTGACCAATGCCTGAGCTTTGAAGGCCTTTCGTGATCGGAACTGCTGTCAATTTTAGCACCCTATCCGCTATTCTCCCTGAAGTTTCTGGCCTTTATAGCATCGTTTGAATGGGAATATTCGTTATTACTATAGTAGAATGACTTTGGAAATAATGTCGAAGCTTTTGTATGACGAATACTACTTCATAAGCTAGTTTATCCAACTTTGGGTATCGAGTCTGAGTATCTCGTAAGACTCAACTTACATAATACATGGGGAATTTTTCGGCACCTTCCTCTTTAATTGAGACCATATCAATGGATTCTTCGACCACACTAATGTAAAAATACTATGTTTCTCCAGTGATTGTCCTACTTAGCAAAGGTGGAGAGGCTAAAAAGTCATTCATCTTATCAAAAGAAGTTTGGCACTCTACCATATAATTGAAATCCTTGGCTCCGTTAAGACTTTTATAAAATGGTAAACATCTTTTGGATGAATATAATATGAAGGCCTAGAGCGTTAGTCTTTCCATTCAACTTTTGGACATTATTCAACTTCTTCAGCAAACATGGCTTGAATCTTATATGGTTTGCCTCAATTCTCATTTAGGAGATCATGAACCCTAAGAATTTCCCTAAGCTTACACCGAAGGTGCATTTCTCTAGATTCAATTTGAGGTTATATTTTTATAAGGTCATAAGGACTGCCCGAAAGTCATAAGCATTCTCTTTCACAATTTTTCTTTTGACTCGTATATCTCGATTTTTCCTTCGATAATATCTTTGAATTTTTTTTTCACATGTCTTTGGTATGTATCCCCAACGTTTTTTAGGCCAAAAGGCATGACCCTATATCAATATGTTCCTTCGTGTCTTGTGAAACTAGTATTGTCCATCTCCTTTGGATTTATTGGGATGTGATGATATCCTGCTATGGCATCTAGAAGTGAGTATATTGCATAGTCGTTGAATCAATTGACATATCAATGCATGGGAGAGAGTAGGAATCCTCCGACCAAGATTTCTTAAGGTTTGTGAAGTCAACACATAACCTCTTCTCACTAGCCTTTTCACTAGAATGACAATAGACATCCACTTCAGGTAATGAAACTCCTCAATATGGCCACTATATATTAACTTTTTTACTCCAGCATTGATTACTTTCTACGCTCAACTCTATTGTTTCTCTTCTTCTTCTTAACTAGCATAGCTTGCAAATCAACATTCAAATAATGCATCATGACTTTGGGGGAGACCCCTACTACGTATGTCAGACACCATGCGAAGACCGTGATGTGTTTTTTGCAATGTATGTACTATTTATTATTTTTCCTCCTTCAGTATCTCCATCGAGAGTTTGACTCATTTTCCTTTATTGGCCATATTGTTTCTAGGTCTCCTACCGGTTCTTCCATTTCCCTGACTTCTTCGATTGAATCGACAGTTATGGGGTTCATGTTGAGAGAAGCCATATAAGTTTATTCTTCAATTATCTGGTTGCCTTATGCAACCACCATGTATTTTCCAAAATAGATGGTAGATGGAGAGTGTTCCTGCTAATTCAGACAAGAGTGGTCTTCCGACGATGGCGTTATATGGAAAACGTGTATCAACTACCAAAAATATTGTTATACTGTGTCATTTTGTTTGGTTGTCTCTTATTTCCACCTTCATCCTTATGCTTCCCAACAATGAAATTTCATGTCCGCTGATTCTAACCAGTAAGGATAGTGTAGGTAACAATCTATCGGAATCAAGATGAAGTGCTTCGAAGGCTTTCCTTGTAATGATATTGATCGAACTGATGATGTCCATAAACACCCTTCGAACCATGCAGTCTTCGATTAGAATCTCAAAGACCATAACATCTTTGTGTTGGTCCCGTGTGATTAGTTCCAAGGAGGGGGGGGGGGGGTTAGGAACTAATATAACTTTTTCGCTTTAATTACGCTGACTTAATTCAATTCTTTGAGTTTCACAACTCAGCTTTGGTCAGCGTGGCCGAGTGAGGCGTAAGACGGCTTTAGTCAGATACTGACTAGAACTATTTTACTTGTGAGTTGGGAAATGACACTTTCTGTGATCAGCTTCCAACTCAGCACTCTGATTTACTCAGTGTCAGCTTAAGCAATTTATATACTGAGCAAATATAGCAAGCAACACATACAGATATATATATGAAAGAGAGTTAGAGATTACTCAGCACGACTTATCCTGGTTCGGCCTCTCCGCCTACATCTAGTCCCCAGAATCCCTCCGGGCTTTTTAAATCCAATACTGAGCTCTTTAAAGGTAGAGCACAAACCGTTTACAAGGCAGTTGAATATGCAAGAGTACCGTCCTCTATTCGTCTACTCAACTCCTATTAAGTGCTATAACCGAACACCTAGATTTCTCTACCACTGAGTACTTAACACTGAGTACTCAGCACACTCTCTCAACTATTATAATTGATACAGATTTGTTTTTTTCAGATGAAGAACACTTTAGATGATTACAAAATCAATCTAGCTTTTACACAGGACTAGAAATTTGGTGTAAGATCTCTTTCTTGTATTGATGTGCTTTTGTATGTATACTTTTATTCTCTTTTTGTTTTCACAATCGGCAAAGGATCCAAGAATGAACTTGTCCTTTTATAGTTCAAGTCTGAAGCCTAATGATTTGAATCTGGAGTTATTCGTTGGATTCAAACGGCTTTATCTTGAGACATGTTCTGGTCAGCTTCAGATTTGTAGGCCAATCCTGTCGTCTGAATTCTGCAGTCGTCAGGTTTGTCTTCTTCCTGCAGGTTTCGTCTTTTTATGCCAGTTCGTCTTTTAGCAAAAGAATAGTTGACCCATGCATCTCGAAATTGGCTTTTGCGTAATTCCAAGGTTTCTATTATTGGTGCAGACAGTTGTCGGATCTTGTCTTTTAGCAAACGGATCATTCGCGCTGTCCTGAGGATTACTCAGCTTGACTTTGATAGCCGTTGTCTTTGATTATTTCCAATTCAGATACTGAGTTCTCTTTTACTCAGCTTTCATGGTCAAATTCGTTCTGCAAAATATAGTTCCTAAGAAGACTTCTCTACTTTTAATACTGAGTTCCGTTCCACTCAGCTTCATTGATTAGCTTGATCTTTAATCTTCTGTTCTGAAGATGACTTATCTTCTGTCACGCTGAGTTACACTCCACTCAGCTTGTGTTGTATTCTCATGCTGACTTTGTCCTGTCTTACTTTTTATTTCCATTTGCATTTATATTTATTCTCAATATTGAACAAACATATTAGTACAATTAAATCAAAGCACTTAAATTTAATTGTCCCTTAATCATGGATTAACTTAAATAATTTTGTCAAATCAAAATCATGTGGAAAGGTGTTTCAACAAACTCCCCCATTTTGATGTTGGCAAAATATTTAATTGATGGAACTCAGCATTGAGATTCCTCATGATTGATATTCTTTTTATGCTTCTGAAATTACTCCCCCGTAAGGGTTGCATATATTGACTTAACTTAACTCTAAACCTTCTAAGATTTAATTGAGTAAAATTAAGGCATGCTTATACTGACTTAGTTCAGTTCTAGACCTTCCAAGATCTAATTCAGATGAGCCTAGGTCAGCTTTCAGAAGAGGTCAATATGTGGAACTCAGTTTTGTTACATGGTTAGTTTGATATCAGAGTTATGGGAAAACATTATTAGAGCAGATGTATCAAGTCTAATGTGTACTGAGTATATTCCTTTCTTTTGTTTGTTTGTTCAATTAAGACAGATGAGCATAAAGCACAATACGTAAGTAAGCATCAAATAAGATTAGTCAATTTTGAATAAGAGATGCATAAGATTATAGATAGTCAGTAAGACAAAATATGCCAGATAAGAGAAAATTACAAGTCAAGAATAAAAAACTAGCAAATCTAGCCAAACTATTTCTTCCTGTTGACTTGGGCAGTATTAACTTTGCCTTTTCCCTTTTGTTGCTGCTGACTACCAGATGCTCCTTCTGTTCCCCTTGAGTTGTGCTGAGTTCTATCAGCTTGTTCTTTCTCCCCCGTTTTGCCAGCATCGGGCGGAGGAGGAATGAAAGTGTCATTGAGAGCAACACGAGTTAACCTTACAGAATACGCCTTAAGCTTTTTCGTGCTTTCACTTAGGCCATCAAAAACGGTAACACCATCGTCCAAGATAGAACCGGGAATCCTGACAGAGGCACTAAGCATAGTCAAAATATATTCTTGGGATTTTCCAACCCAGATCATAGTGCCAGTCAGCATGGCATAACCTTGATGAAACATCTTGAGCAAAGCCAAATCATAGAACTGACATTGAGCATTCGTGTGGCGCACATGTTTGAAGGTGGCTTGGGAGTATTGCAAAAGTTCATTCGTCTTGACTTGGTCAGTTTCCATTTCTTCCTTACTCAAGTTGAGTAGGCGGACTGCCTCACTTATTTGCTCAATGGAACACTGGGAAGAAGAGGAGATTAACTCACGCGTTCTGGTCTGCTCGGTGTTTAGCTGGGTAAAAAGTTGATGAACCTCAGCAGAGGTTGCATACATTGAGTTCACAGCTGACAAGTTGTTGAGTTGACCCTGGAGAGAGTTCATATGGTTTACCATTGTCAGCTGGAGTTCAGCCAGCTTTACGATAGATTACTGCTTGGGTTGTTGAGTTTGGAGAGATGTCATGACGCTCAAAAGATCCTTGAGACCTTTGATTTCAGTTAAGAGCTGAGTGACAGAGGAAAGTTAAGTTGGCTCAACATGAACAGACCCAACGGCTTCGGCATTGGATTGATGAATATCTTGAAGTAGGGTTTGACCTGAGTCGATGATTCGGCGTCGAGACTCAGTAGCATGCAAGTACGCGTAGGATTCATCATTTTGTGGCCCAGATGCTGGAATATGAGTAGCACCGGATGGGGGAGGTGATTGGTGTTGTCCAGAAGAAGATGTGCCAGCGAGGTCAGCGGCTGGACTTTTATTCAGATTACCAGCAAGAACTGACCGGTTAGCGTTCTGTGTTGAAGGATTTGGAAGAGGTTGATCTGCAGAGTTAGTTACTTGCTTAGTGTCAGCTGGAATTGGAGTTGGAGATTGAGGAATTTCAAAGCTGACTCGAGTAGACTTTTCCTACGCTGACTCAATGGTTTGACCAGCAGGAACTTCAAGCACTTGCTTGGTAAAGATTGGATTTTCTGGAGTCTTGGGATCGGCTTGTTCCTCAGCTTGAGAAACAAAGGCTTGCTTTTTCTGGAGTTTCCTTGGAGAAGGCTCGGTGGCATTTGAGAAGAATTTGAATTGCATTGTAGTAAGGTCAGAGATGGGATCCCGTAGAGGAGAATCATCCAGAAGGTCAATAACTGGAGATTTATGGGCCTTTTTTTTGAGTCGTCTGAATTTCTTAGCCTTTGAAGGAGAGGGGTCAGCTTGAATAGAGTCAAGAGATTCAGAAGATGAGTTTACCCCTAGGTTAGCGTGATCCTTCACTGTTGGCTCAGTTTGTTCTTCAACCTGCTCAGCGGCCACTGTTACTTGTTGCTCAACATCTGCTGTTTCCTCTGTGTCAAGCTGACCTCCTAGATTACCCAACTCTTCTTCTTGGTCAGCAGGTGGTTTCTCGAGATCAATTCCTTGGCTTCTCACAAAGTGTGAGTCTTCAGAGATCACCAAGGCAAGAGGGGGTGCATTTATAGGGTTCAACCCAAATGAAATCTTTTTCTTCTTTCGTAGAGGATGCTCGGGAGCGTCTTCTTTCTCTTCTTCCTCAGGCTCAACTTGCCTCTTTTGTTTTTCTGCTGACTTAGGTTCCTCCTGACCTTGCTCAGCTTCATCTTTCTTTTCCCTTGACACAATTCGTAGCTTCTTCGGACCTGAATTAATGTCCCTTGCTGCCTGGTCAGCTTTCCTCTTTTTATCCTGCCGAGTACAGTCAGCAGGTTTCTTTCCCTTTTTAGTTAGCACATCCTGTGCTTCTTCAACTGCGGCCCCCTTACCTTTCTTGGGCACGTCGAAGGCCAAACCGAATAGTATGCCAGCTGAAATCTCCGTTCCCCAGACATTGATTTCCTCTACCAGACTCACTTGGTAGTCTTTTAGAATTTTCATGATCAGTGAGCCTAACCTAAGAGTGCCAGTGCTTTGTTGGAAAGCACCAATATGAAAGACCGGCATGTTGAGTGGCTTGTAGGTCATCATATGCCAGATAAAGCATTGTGTTAAGCCCAAAATATACCTAAAATATCATCAATAATTACATCAGTTTTGCTTCGAATTCATACTATTTATACCTATTTAGAATACTTTTACTTTCGAATATGTTTCTTTCTTGTAAGGTACCTAAAATATTTGGTAAAATCCAAATAGGAACGAAAAGAAGTTAAAAACAGAAGAAAACCCCTACAAAAGGAGTCAAAGACGACGAAGATCAAACACGCCAAAACGAGGACGAGGACAAAGGTCAAAGAAACGGAAAATACTCCGTGTCGCGACCGAGAATCCTCCATTCTCGGTCGCGACATGCGTCACCAGCTTTTTCCATTGACGATTTCGAAGACCAAATATTTGCTCCCCCATTCTCGGCTGAGAATTTGCATTCTCGGCAAGTTCAGAAATTCCTGGAGAGTCATTCGCACACATTCATTTTCGACGAAACGCGTTCGTTCGGGTGGATAAAAACATCTCTTCACAGAGGATACGACCCTTCACAACGGACACGACACTTCAATCACGACTCTTCAATATCTATAAATAAAGAGTTGATGGAGAGTTGGAGATATAGAAAAAGAGAAGATTAGTATAGAATTAATGCAGGAATTCCGAGTCAAGTGATTCAGAATTTAGAGTTCATTTCTGTAAAAAGCAATATGATGTACACACATTTTTTATTCAATAATTACAAACACAGTAGCGTTTAGATTTGTTCATATTAGTTTACATTTTGGTAGTAGCCGACCGTATCTCTATTACGAAGTTACAGCGAGAAGATTTAGTAGAGGATCCGCCCCTGAGCCTGACAAACTCTAACGAAACCCAAGGAAAGGATTGACAACTCGTTCACTTGCAAGCCGTCGAAAGTTTCCATGCTTCTTGTTCTCTGTAAACTTGTATCAAATTCATATTTCATCTAATAAAGTTCATTCTATTCGATAGATTTTTATGTAGCACTTTGGTAAATGATCCGAAGTGAGTTCTGGTGTTTTCATTAAAACGTAGTTAAATTTAAAATCTTTACAAGGAAACTTTGTTGAACACTTAGGCAAATTGATATCATCAGTAGAGTATCAATTTGGTTAAGGTAGCGATCTAACCCGACCGTAGGAGGATTGACTGCAGTTCAAAGCCCTAAAATTAGAGGAATCGACGTTTATTTCATTATTATAATTTATACAAAGTTTAAAGTTGTTTTCTTTGCTTAATGCAAACGAATACACTTGTTTACTTTTCTAATGTTTTGTAAATTTATCCCTAAATCAGAAGTGATTTCTAACATTTGCTCTACTCTAATCTAATTCTTATTCTAGCAATTTCAAAACCAAATCTGATTTAACGATTTCCCATATTATAAACCTTAAAAGTAAATTTAACCAATCCAAAATAAGTTTTTGCTAAAAAACGTTCCCTGTGGGATCGATATCTTTTATTACTACAAGCGTATACCGTGCACTTGCGGAAATCGCTCAACAAGTTTTTGGCGCCGTTGCCGGGGAACGCCAAAATTTTTGACAAAAATTTAGATTTTTCATGTTTTATTTCGAATCTAGGTTTATTTATACTTATTCAAACTTTTATATTTTATTTATTTCAAATTACTAACATATTTATTTTTCAAAATTCTGTTTTGAAGGTAGTTTCGGTTTGTGCGAAATTTCAAGTTCATGCGCAGTTCTCGAAGTTCAGGCATTCCACCAAAACCGCTAGACCCAGAAATTGAAAAAACAGTTAAAAAAAACAAGAAAGACAAGAAAAACAAAAACAAAAACAAGACTCCAATAAAAACTAGAGTTACTGAGCCAGAAATTATGGCTACACTTATGGATTACGCTAGGTCAGGAGTGGCAGGTGTAACAAACAGCATAGTTAGACCCCAAATAAATGCAAACCAATTTGAAATTAAGCCAGCATTGCTTAATATGTTGCAAAATAATATAACATTTTACGGGTTACCTAACGAAAATCCTAACACCCATTTAACAAATGTCTTAGAAATTTGCGACACTTTTAAGGTTACAGATGTGACTGCGGAAGCAATCAAACTTCGCCTTTTTCCTTTTACTTTGAAGGATCGAGCCAAAGAATGGTTAACTTCTATGCCAGCCGCAACATTTGAAACTTGGGAGCAATTAGCCCAAGCGTTTTTATCAAAATATTTTCCTTTAGCAAAAACCGCAAGAGTCATAAAAGAGTTAACATCTTTTTCTCAAAATGATAATGAAACTCTTTATGAGGCTTGGGAACGTTTTAAAGAACTTCAACGTTTATGCCCACACCACCAACTGTCCGCTGAACTTTTAATGCAAACATTTTATAATGGATTGAATCCTACAGCTAGAGGTTCATTAGATGCTATGTCTAGAGGGTTATTCGTGAAGAAAACGTCGGCCCAAGCAAGAGAACTTTTGGAGGAAATGGCAATCAACAGTAGTATGTGGCCCGCGGAGCGTGGACACATACCAGTGGCGAAACCATCATCCTCAACTACATCATCGGTTAAAGGTATAGTGAATCTTGATCCAGTTGCGATGTTGCAAGCCCAATTTTCTGCCTTATCGCACAAAATTGATAGGTTTATGGCACCGTGTGATCCTAATGGTTATCCAATCCAAACGGATATGGATTATGAAGGTATGAGCAAAATTGAACAGGTAAATTTTGTCCAAGGGCAAAACCAAACTAATAACCCTTATTCCAATACATATAATCCTGGATGGAAAATCATCCTAACTTTAACTGGAGAGATAATAATAATAATGCCAATGCTAATCAAAATCGTACCACTAATTATCAAAATCAATCAAGAGATACGATTAGCACTTTATCTTCTAAGATCGACAAATTTATTGATGCTATTAGCGGAAAAATAAGTAATCACGACGATGGTTTTAAACGGATCGAGAATAAATTCAATCAGCTTATTACAAACCAATCATCTAGCATCCATAATTTGGAGGTTCAAATTGGACAACTCGCTAAATCAATTCCATCCCGCAAAGAGAAAAGTCTTCCCAGCCATACGGAAGAAAATCCGAAAGAGCATGTAAAGGCTATCACTCTTCGCTCAGGGAAAAATTACTTAGGTCCGGAAATGCCCGGAAATTCAACTTTACCAGGAACTGATTTACCAAAATCCAAAGAAGATATATTAAACCAAAAAGATACACCAATTGACTCAAGTACAAAAACTTTTGTACCCAAACCACATTTTCCACACAAAGTCCGCAATAAGGACTATGACAAACAACTTTTAACATTTTTAGACAAACTCAAAAAAAAAAAACAAAAAACAAAAAAAAAACATTTTTAGACAAACTTAAAAATTTGCATATTAATTTGACGTTTATGGATGCGATTACGCAAATTCCCAATTATGGTAAATTCCTAAAAGATTTAATTTCAAAGAAAATCAGTTGGGAAGGAATTTCATCCATTTCGCTAACTGAAGATTGTAGTTCAATTGTGTCAAGTAATTTGCCCACTAAACTCAAAGATCCCGGATGTTTTACCATTCCGTGTAAGTTGGGAGATATTGAATTCCTAAGTTGTCTTTGTGATTTAGGAGCAAGCATAAACTTGATGCCATTATCTATTTTTAATAAGTTAGGCTTAGAAGAAGATATCAAACGTACCAATATGGTTTTGCAATTAGCGGACCAAACCACTAAAAGACCATATGGTATTATCGAGGATGTTTTAGTTAAAGTTGACAAATTTATTTTTCCTACCGATTTCATTATATTAGATTTTGCGTATGACGTTAATTGTCCGCTAATCTTTGGTAGACCGTTCATGAACACGGGACGTGCTCTAGTTGATGTGACGGAAGGGAGAGTAGTTTTAAGAATAGGAGATGATAAGATCGAGTTTGATATGAACCAAGCAATGAAATATCCTATGGAGGATTTTGCTTATATGAAACTTGATTTAGTTGAAGAATGTGTAAATGACATTATTCAAAAAGAAGAAATAATAGAACCTATAATGAGTGAAGAATTAGAAGATAAGGACCCAGAGCCTTTGATTCGAGAAGATGGACCAGTTCCGCATTCGATTATAATTCCACCTAAATTAGAACTTAAAGAATTACCAAACCATTTGAGGTACGCTTTCTTAGGCGAAGGCGATTCTCTACCTATAATTATCTCTAACAAACTAACACAGGTTCAAGAAGAAAAATTAAAAGAAGTTGTTAGAAATAGAATAGGAAGTATGGGATGGCAAATTTCAGACTTAAAAGGAATTAATCCTAGTATTGTAATGCACAGAATTCACTTAGAAGAAGATAAGCCACCTAAAGCGGATAGGCAAAGACGCTTAAATCCGAATATGAAGGAAGTAGTCAAAAACAAGATTACTAAACTTCTAGACAATGGAATCATTTATCCTATTTCGGATAGTGAATGGGTTAGTCTGATCCACTGTGTACCTAAAAAAGGAGGCATAACTGTTGTAAGGAATGACGAAGGTGAATTAATACCTACACGAACCACCACCGGTTGGAGAATTTGTATAGATTACAGGAACCTTAATAAAGCAACTAGGAAAGACCATTTTCCTCTACCTTTCATTGATCAAATGATTGAACGAATAGTTGGTCATGCTTTCTATTGTTTTCTAGATGGCTACTCCGGGTTCTTTCAAATATATATTTACCCGGATGACCAAGACAAAACAACCTTCACATGTCCTTATGGAACATTTGCATATAGGAGAATGCCATTTGGTCTATGTAATGCACCAGCAACATTTCAACGTTGTATGACTGCGATCTTTAATGATTTCATTGAAGATATCATGGAAGTTTTTATGGATGATTTTTCCGTTTATGGAGATTCTTTCGATTCATGCTTACAGAACTTGGATAAAGTTTTGTCTAGGTGTGAAGAAACAAATTTAGTATTAAACTGGGAAAAATGTCATTTCATGGTTGACGAGGGAATTGTTTTAGGACATAAAATATCTGAAAAGGGATTAGAAGTGGATAGAGCAAAAACTTCAGTGATAGAAAATTACCCCCTCCAACTACTGTTAAGGGAGTAAGGTCGTTTTTAGGACATGCAGGTTTTTACAGGAGATTTATTAAAAACTTCTCTATAATTTCCAAACCACTTACTAATTTACTCATGAAAGATTCGACCTTTGATTTTAATGAAGATTGCGTTAAAGCTTTCGAAACATTGAAAACAGCTTTAGTCAGTGCACCTATTATTGCTAAACCCGATAGGGATTTACCTTTTGAAATCATGTGTGATGCAAGTGACTTAGCCGTCGGATGTGTTTTAGGTCAAAGAAAAGATAAGAAACTTCATGTCATTTACTATGCAAGTCACACACTGTCCGGTGCACAATTAAACTACACCACAACTGAGAAGGAAATGTTAGTTGTAGTTTTTGCATGTGATAAGTTTAGGTCATACTTGTTAGGTTCGAAAGTTATTATTTATACCGATCACGCAGCTTTAAGATATTTATTTGCTAAGAAAGATGCAAAACCACGTCTAATTAGATGGGTTTTATTGTTATAAGAATTTGATATAGAAATTAAAGACAAAAATGGAGTAGAAAACCTTGTCGCCGATCATCTATCAAGACTCGAAGATGAAAACGGTCCTATGGGTGAGACTATCGGTATACGAGATGATTTCCCTGATGAATATCTTTATCAAATAAAAAGTGTCATGTCGCCATGGTATGCAGATATTGCAAATTATCTTGCAGCCAACATTGTTCCGGAAGGATTAACTTTTGTTGAGCGATTTCCGCAAGTGCACGGTATACGCTTGTAGTAATAAAAGATATCGATCCCACAGGGAATGCTTTTTAACAAAACTTATTTACAATCGGTTAAATTTACTTTAAGGTTTATAATATGGGAAAATCGTTTAATCGGTTTTGGTTTTGAAATTGCTAGAATGAGAATTAGATTAGAATGTGAAGACGTTAGAAAATATCTGATTAAAAATGAATTTGCAAAACAGGAACGTTTTAGTACTTTAGAAAAGTAAACAGATGTATTTGTTTGCATTAAGCAAAGAAAACAACTTTAAACTTTGTACGAATTATAAAGATGAAATAAATGACGGAACCTCTAATTAATTGGCTTTGAACGCGACAAAACCCTTATCCGGGATAATTGCCCTTAACCAAATTAAAACTCTACCGAGATAATAATTTGCCTAAGTGTTCAACAAAGTCTCCTTGTAAAGATTTTGGATTAAATACGTTTTAATGAAAACACCAGCAATCACTTTAGTGGATTGGTTACCATAAGTGCTGCATAAAAATCTATCGAATAGAACAGACTTTATTAGATGAAATATAAATTGATACAAGTTTACAGTGAACATGGAGCATTGAATTCTTCGACGGCGTGCAAGTGAACGGGTTGTCAATCCTTTCCTTGGGTTTCGTTAGAGTTTGTCAGGCTCAGGGGCGAATCCTCTACTCAATCTTCTCGCTGAATCTTCATAATAGAGACTGGGTCGGTCCACTACCAAAATGTAAACTAAACTGGAACAATGTCTAAACGTTACTGAATTTGTTATTATTGAATAAACAATGTGTGTACATCATATTGCTTTTGAACAGAATCGAAATCTAACTTTCTGAATCACTTGATTCGGAATTTCTGCATAAATTCTACACTAATCTCTTTCTTCTACACATATAACTTTCTATATTTTTCTACTCTCCATCAACTCTTTATTTATAGATGTTGAAGAGTCTTGATCGAAGTGTCGTGTCCGTTGTGAAGGATCGTGTCCGCTGCGAAAGGACGTCTTTATCCACCCGAACGATCGCGTTTCGTCGAAAACGAAAGTGTGTAACAGGCTTTTAAAATCTCCTGCTCGTACCGAGAATATTTAAATTCTCTACCGAGAATGGGGGAGCATCAATTGTACTTCGAACGAAGGGAAAAAAGACTGAAGGACGCGTGTCGCGACCGTGAATAGGGGGAGCCGCGGTCGCGGCACGGAGCTTTTTCGGTTTTTCAGCTTTCGTTCGTGTCCTCGACTTGGCGTTATTAGTTTTCGTCGTCTTCGACTCCTTTTGTAGGGTTTTTCTTCTATTTTTGAGCTCTTTTTACTCCTATTTGGATTTTACCAAATATTTATGTACCTTGCAAGAAAGAAACATATTCGAGAGTAAAAGCTTTCTAAACAGTTATAAATAGCATAAATTCGTAGCAATATTGATGTAATTATTGATGATATTTTAGGTATATTTTGGGCTTAACAAATCTCCACACTTAATCTTTTGCTAGTCCCGAGCAAAATTTCACTGAATTCATTCTCTAACTAATCTTTTTTATGAAAATAAAACATATATCTTGGCATTACCTTTTGAATTAGTTAAGCCGAAAAGACTAACTTCGCATGGCAAATTTATACGCAAAATATCAAACTAACTTAGTATAAATACGATATATCATTCGTCTTATATTTCTAATTTTGAATCGAAGCATTCGGGATGATATAAGCACGCATGTTATTGAATCTTTCATCTCAAGGCATTTAAAAGCACAAAATTTCTTTCCCAAACCTAAACTAATATATAAGATATATTAAAATGAATAAGTACTTGATTTTATTTGCTTGGTTACGCCCGAAATAAGGGTGGTTTCAACCGTAGCCTAATACGTATTTTATTGCTTTGTGTTTACTTAAGAGGTACCGACCATGTCATGGGTGGACGCAAGCGTTACTTTAAACTTATACATGCTTATATTTTTATTTTTGTTTTACACGTTCCTTCCATACCTCGATTGTGATAAGGGTGGTCGCAACCGTGACCAAAAGTAAACGGTACTTAATTATTCTTCCCTTTCATACCTCGATTGTGATAAGGTTGGTCTCAATCGTGGCCAAAAGTTAAGAATTCAACTAATTGATTAATTAACATGAATTATAAAATTGTAACTTGGGAAAAAGAAAAATAGCACATTCATCCTATATTGACTTATAATTCAACATGTATTATGGCTAAAGTTTCCTTAAAAACTTCAATTGGTGTTAATGTAAGATGAAATCAAACCGAGCTAAAAATTGTTAGTTCAATTTAATGCCTATAAACCTAATTGAAAATTTAAAATAAGATTTATTGTATCATGAATTGCATGATATAAAATAGAGATTGAAAATAAAGAATTTTTTTTAACTTAAATACATTCACTCGAGACAACTTTATTTAAAATCGTAACGGAGATTTGTGAAAAATTTAAAAATAAGTACCCGTATAGAAATATTGTTTCTAACAATAATGATAACCTAAACAATTAATCATATTAACTTATGCTTAATTTTTTTTAAAAATATATGAAAAATGTCAAGTTATTGTGAAAAATGTTTTGCAATATATATATGTGTTGCATTTGCATGAATATCATTCGTTGCATTTGTTCGTATTTGCAAAATAATATTTTCGTTGCATTTATTCGTATATGTGGAAATGATATATGTATATCTCCTCCCACACTTAAATTGGACCATGTCCTCATTGGTGCAAAAATGGAGAAAACATAAAAAATAAATACGAAATAAGGCATACGAAACAAAGATTTAAATTGTAGCAAATGAAACATTCAACATAAAATTAAAAATAGAAAATGTACCAAACATAAGAAAATTAAAATTGTACCAAATTATAACAAGATAAAAATAAAATGAAAGGAAAACAACCTAAGCTTGAGGTGGTGAATCGGGAGGTGTAGGTGACGTCTCCACATTGCGACGTCGGAAAAAGGAAAGCATCCGATGCCGAGTTGATCGATGTTCACGCCTCAAAAGGTTGAGGTTGTCATTCATCACCATATTGTTTTCAACCAAATCATCAATTCGCAAGTTCATTTGACGATTGTTGGAATTGATTTGGTTCAAAATCCTCCGCAAATCGACCGGATCATCCTCCGCTTGAGGTGCTTGGGGTTGTGCTTGAGCCGGTGGTTCATCTTCCTCTCCCTCCGCATCTCCGCCGCCTTCGGTACCTACAAATTGAGAACTTGAAGCGCCACCACCCATAGTGCCACGAAGATGGGCAATACGGGTAGCATAGGAAATAAAGACGGGAGGTCCTTGGGGAAGCAATAAATGAGCTCGCTCAAGAGCCGAGATGTCCAAAAGCGGTATATACCCACGGTAGGTGGACATGTCATAGTCGGCCAATTCACCCCGTGCTCCCAACATAATACCGGTGATAAAAATTACAAAGAGGGATCTGGATGGTACTAGCCCTCGAAGCACGGAACAAATTATCAAACATTATGCCAATGCTATCAATCCTCAAACCTTTAAGCAAACTATCCAAAACATACAAATCCCGAACCTGAACCTTTGAACTCTCAACACGACCAAACAAGGAGAAACTCAAATACTTATGAAAGAAGAACACACAATTGTCCTTAATCAACTTGCTTGAAGTGTATTTTGAATTAAAATAATCTTGGTCCGAAAGAGTTTGCCAAACCGCATCATTATCAAAATCTTTAGGCTTATCATAAAAATCAGAAGTAGGGAAACCAAACATATTTCCCATTGCTTCATAGTTAATGGTGTAAGGTATACCATTATTCCTAAAAGAAATTGAAGTTTTCTTCTTGTTCATGGACAAAGTGACCAAAAATTCCACCACATATTCATTAATACGCGGGAAACGCATATTAACGAATTCTTGCCAACCCAAAGCTTCAATAAAGGCATCAATTCGAGTAGAGAAGTTTAATGCTCTTACCGAATGGAAGTCTAAGAAGTGCATATCAACAAATTGACGGTCGGCTTGAGAAAAATGTTTGAAACGAGCGGCTTCTTCCTCCGAATAGATGTCAAAATAAGCTACGCATTGAACCCGAAGGCGATTAGCTTCCGTAACAGCGGGCTTGTTACCAACACACTTAGTCCTAACCATGGTGATGGTGTTTAGTGTAGTTAAGGTGTGAGAAGAAGAAGAAAAAGAAGAAATTGAGAGAGAAAGCAAAGCTTGAAATGAGTTTGGGGTTTTGGAATAGGGAATTGATTGAATGGAAAAGAGGATAGAAATTGGAGTGAATAAATTGGGAAGACAAAAAGTAGATTTTTGGGGAAGAGTTTGGAGTAAGGGATTGGGTAAAAATAGAGGTGATGTGAGGTTTGTGTAAGAAGTAGGTTTATATAGGGTTGTATAAGTAGGTGAATAGGTAGAATAGGAATAGAAATAGGCAAAAGTTAGTGGCAAAATCGGACTTAATAGGGCAAATTATACGCGTGTCGCGACCGCGAATGGCAAAGCCGTGGCCACGGCACGCGAATTTCAGGCAATTTTCGCCCTGAAATCTTACCAAAGTTGCTGCTCATACCGAGAATTAATAAATTCTCGGTAGAGAATTGGTAAAAATGCCCTATTTTGGTGCCTTTTGACATGGTTTGTGTAATTTTTGTTGAGGAAATGGTTCCTGAACTTTTTTTTTTGGGTAGGTAAAGAAAGAAAAACAACAAACAAAGAAACCTAACCCGGGATCAACCTAGGAAGGCTGACCCCAATCCTGTCCTCAAGAAGCAGGGAAGTGAGAAAGAGGGGAGGGTCTGAAAGGGTAGAAACACCTAACATCCCCTCATGGCCAGCTTCCGCCAAGCGATCCGCAACCCGGTTCTGCTCCCTGTAGATGTGGGAGAACTTCCAGAACTCGAAGGAAGGGAGAAGCCTTAAAACGGCTTTGATAAGATTTTGGCTTTTAAGACAAATAGCCCGGTTATCTGAAATCCTGTTGATCGCCTCCAAGTTATCAGATTCAATAGAAAGCCTCCTAACCCCCAGGCTAATGGCGAGCTTGATACCAGAGAGGATACCCCAAAGTTCCACAGAGTAGGAGGAACCCAACCCTAGGTTATGAGTGAAGCCTGCCAGCCAGGCACCACCTGCATCACGAAGAACACCTCCTGCAGCAATCTTCCCATTGTTAAGGCAGGAGCCATCTGTATTCAGCTTGACAACCCCTTCACAAGGTTTACTCCAACCAACAAGATGGACCTCTCTCTTCTGGGTAGCTCCAACCAAGGGATCCCCTTTAAAGCTCTCAGTGATGATAGAGAGCTTTTTAGAGAAGAAATCAAATAAATCCGGAATAAAGACAGTTTTCTCAGCAAAGATCTCCTCATTTCTCCACTTCCAAATTTGGTGACAGATTATAGCAAAGAAAATATCACCATTGTCCATGTTTGCCAATAACTTCCCACTAGCTCCTTCCGAGAACCAGTCAGCCTCAGAATGAGCCATAAAGGAAGGGAGAACGTGGTGGGGCAGAACCTTACTCCACACCTCTTTACTTTTGGGGCAATCCCTAAGAGCATGACACAAGGTTTCAACATGGTCTCTACATCTAGTACAGGATCCCGAAACCGCCAAGTGCCTTCTCTGTCTATCCGAATTAGTAAGCAACCTGTTCTTGACTCCCAGCCAAAGGAAACTCCTAATCCGGTAAGGGATTTTAAGGGCCCAAATAGACTTCCAGATATCCGATGGAGGATCGTCCCTGTTAGGAATAAAGGCTTCATAGGCAGATTTACAAGAATAAGCACCATTATTGGTCAGGGCCCAGCAGTGCTTGTCTTTATCTTCCTCTTGATTACTAATTTTCACTCCTCTAATTTTCAGGAGGGTCTCCAGGTTAAAGAAGGTATCAAACTTAGACCAGATCCAGTCACCCTCCGAGTTTACCACATCGGCAATTTTCCAGCAGCGGATGTAACTCGGTGGAATTCCTGAACTTAATATGAAGTGTTCCTGCACTTAAAACTTAAATAAATGTCATTAATTGCAAGGAAAACCAAAGGTTTTACCTTAATAAATTGAATTAAAGTATAAAAAATTGGTTATGAAGAATTAATGAAACTTAAATGTGCATTTATGCATATAAGTTAAGAGAACCATATTAAATGCATAATAAGTGCATGGTATTTCATTTTAATACATGAATTGAATTGATTAAATGAAAACTTAATTCATTAAAAATAAATTGAGTTACAAAGAGAATTAAATGTAGAAATACGTGTGGAAAAATAGAAAACCGTAATAGTTCAAGTGAATCCTTTTTATCTTAATTTTGAGTAAGAATAATTAGAAACTACCCATATGAAATATGATAAGTATATATAATGGATCAAATGGATAAATCTAAGAAAATTAAGAATTGAACTAAATAAGATTTTTATTAAATAAACATATGTACAAGTAATGAAAACAAACCAATAATTAAAACAAAACAAAATATATACAAAAACAAAAATGAAAAACAGAAACTATTCTACATATTCATCCATATCTAACGGGATATTTCTGGCCTTAATACGATCAATTTGAAACTGCACGAAAGTTTCATGTTCCGGTGCAGACAAAAATTGAGGCCATGCTCGAAAGACACGTTTCACAAGTCCTTCGTGCTTGAGAAATTCATAGTCAATTGTTGGGAAGAATTCATCATCACTCCAGGGAATATCAATGGTGCCCTTTGAACCGAGAATTATTCCACAGATTATATTGCCGAACCCAATCTTCTTATCTTTGGATCGAGAAGCGGCGACAAGACCTTCCATCAGAATTTTGGAAGAATCCACTGCATTGCCCTGGAATATATGTCCAAGAACATACAAATCTGTGTCACGGACCACACTACTGAATGTGCGCCCAAATAAACTGTGACACAGAAATTTGTGTAAATACAGCATGGAGTTGGAGCGAAAAGAGTGATTATAGGCGAGTTTTGAATTGAATCGCCAGAATCCAGTGAGCATTCTTCAAATGTCCGAGGATGTCATGTCTCGTCCAGGATGACATTTGATTGTATCCCTCGGGGGAAAACCAAACCAAGCATGCAACTCGGGATAGCCCAAAGTGAAGATTTCGCCTTCTCGACGAAAACTAAGACGTACTCGTCGTTTATTAGTAAAACGCACGGTACAGAAGAATTCGAGTATCCAGTCATCGATTATTGGAAATCGCATTTGGGTGAATTTTGTCCACCCTAGGCGCTCCATATAGCGGCTCATGTCATCAGAAATGCCTAATTGGCTATTAAGAAATTCATCCATATACAACATTCCGGTGAAGAATTTGTAACGGTGATTCCAATAACGCCTACCTTCATCGTGATTGAAGATAGGAAAAGGCGCCCCATATCGCTTGGATAAGTCTGGGCGTTTGTTGATTGAGGCAGCATTGTGCCTATGTGATTTGTATTTGGTAGGCATGGTGCAAAGTTAGTGTTACTTTTAGCAAAGAACGGTGTTTTGAGAAGAAAATCAGAGTTCTGACAAAGATGAAAAGAATTGTAACAGAACCTGAATCCTCTAAGATTAATTTATAAGAGTTTAAGATGAAAAGAGGTATTGTTTTAATTATGAAAAGGTATAAATTGTACCTTTCGGGAATGAAGAAACTTAATGTTTCAATTGCCAAGAGGTTCGTCGAAAGGGTGAGAGTGTTTCAGGCCTGATAGTGCAGGAAACACGCGTGTCGCGACCGCGAATGGCAAAGCCGCGGTCGCGACACGCTGATTTTCATGCGAAAATCAGGCATCAAAGCTACCTCCTGATTCACGGTAGAGAATTTAAAAATTCTCGGTATGAACAGAGAAATCCGAACCTGTTTGTGACATTCTTAAATAAAGGGATTCTCGGCAGGGAATTCTAAATTCTCGGTAGAGAATTGCCTGAAACTTCAAATTCATCCTAATTTCCTAAAAATTAAATCTAAAATCATAGAATATAAATGTTTTATGCATTTAAATCATAACATAAAGTCATCTAATCATAAAAATAGCATTTTGAAAAAAAAAATAAATAAATAAATAAAAAAAAATAAACAAAATCATAAAAACAATAAAATAAAATAAACTGAGTAATTCATATGTCAGATAATCTTGTTATGAACTCAATTCCTAGTTGGGAAATATTTTCGTAATAGATTTTACATCGATTACCATTAACTTTGAATCGAACTCCGGTAGGACCTTCTAGTTCTAAAGAACCATAATCGAATGTTTTGGCGACTAAATATGGTCCTAACCATCTGGACTTAAGTTTTCCTGGAAATAAACGAAGTCGTGAATTAAATAACAGCACTTTATCCTCAACATTAAAGTGTTTAACTTTAATTTTGGCATCATGCCATTTTTTCACTTTTTCTTTATAAATCTCTGCATTTTCGTAAGATAGATGACGTAACTCATCTAACTCATTCAAATTGAGCAAACGTTTCTTACCTGCTTGTCGTAAATCAAAGTTTAGTTCTCTAATAGCCCAATAGGCTTTATGTTCTAATTCGACTGGCAAATGACATGCCTTACCATACACTAAACGGTACGGAGTCATTCCTATTGGCGTTTTAAATGCAGTACGGTATGCCCATAATGCATTATTGAGTTTAGAAGACCAATCTTTTCTAGAAGATGAAACCATTTTCTCGAGAATCCATTTGAGTTCTCTATTTGATATCTCCGCCTGACCATTTGACTGAGGATGGTACGACGTTGATACGCGGTGACGTACTCCATATTTTTTCATAAGTGTTTCAAAACTCTTGTTTATAAAATGAGTACCGCCATCACTAACGATAACTCTTGGACAACCAAATCTACAGAATATATCGTCAAGAAAATTAACGACAACTTTAGAATCGTTCGTCGGGGTTGCAATTGCTTCAACCCACTTCGAAACATAATCGACGGCAACTAATATGTAAGTTTTACCATTGGAAGGGGGAAAAGGTCCCATGAAATCTATTCCCCACATATCGAAGACTTCAACTTCTAATATGGTTGTGAGGGGCATCTCATCTTTCCTTCCTAGATTTCCTGTTCTTTGGCACTTATCACAACGAGTAATAAATGAACGGACATTATGGATTCGTATTCATTTTCACCAACGCATCTCCTAATTATCCCGTCACCACAAGTCTTGAACAGAAAAGGATCTTCCCAAAAATATTGTTTAATATCGAAGAAAAATTTCTTCTTTTGCTGGAAATCTAATCCTTCCGGAATAATATTGGCTGCAAGATAATTAGCAATATCTGCATACCAAGGTGACATGGCACTTTTTATTTGATAGAGGTGTTCATCAGGGAAATCATCTCGTATACCGGTTGTTTCACCTATAGGACCATTTTCATCTTCAAGTCTCGATAGATGATCGGCGACAAGGTTTTCAACTCCCTTTTTGTCTTTAATTTCTATATCAAATTCTTGCAACAATAAAACCCATCTAATTAGACGTGGTTTTGCATCCTTTTTAGCAAACAAATATCTTAATGCTGCATGATCAGTGTAAATAATAACTTTTGAACCTAATAAGTATGACCTAAACTTGTCACATGCAAAAACTACAGCTAACATATCTTTTTCTGTTGTGGTGTAGTTTAATTGTGCACCAGACAGTGTGTGACTTGCATAATAAATGACATGAAGTTTCTTATCTTTCCTTTGACCTAAAATACATCCGACAGCTAAGTCACTTGCATCACACATAATTTCAAATGGTAGATCCCAATTGGGTTTAGCAATAACAGGTGCACTGACTAAAGCTGTTTTTAATGTTTCGAAAGCTTTAACGCATTCTTCATTAAAATCAAAGGTTGAATCTTTCATGAGTAAATTAGTGAGTGGTTTGGAAATTACAGAAAAATTTCTAATAAATCTTCTGTAAAAACCAGCATGTCCTAAGAATGATCTTACTCCCTTAACAGTAGTTGGAGGGGGTAATTTCTCTATTACTGAAGTTTTTGCTCTATCTACTTCTAATCCTTTTTCAGATATTTTGTGACCTAAAACAATTCCTTCGTCAACCATGAAATGACATTTTTCCCAGTTTAATACCAAATTTGTTTCTTCACACCTAGACAAAACTTTATCCAAGTTTTCTAGGCATGAATCAAAAGAATCTCCATAAACTGAAAAATCGTCCATAAAAACTTCCATGATATCTTCAATGAAATCATTAAAAATCGCAGTCATACAACGTTGAAATGTTGCAGGTGCGTTACATAGACCAAAGGGCATTCTTCTATATGCAAATGTTCCGTAAGGACATGTGAAGGTTGTTTTATCTTGGTCATCCGGGTAAATGTATATTTGAAAGAATCCGGAGTAACCATCAAGAAAACAGTAGAAAGCGTGACCAGCTATCCTTTCGATCATTTGATCAATGAAAGGAAGAGGGAAATGATCTTTCCTAGTTGCTTTATTTAAATTTCTATAATCTATACAAACCCTCCAACCAGTGGTGGTTCGTGTGGGTATTAATTCTCCTTCTTCATTCCTTACAACTGTTATGCCTCCCTTTTTAGGTACACAATGGATTGGACTAACCCATTCACTATCCGAGATAGGGTAGATGATTCCACTGTCCAGAAGTTTAGTAATCTCATTTTTTACTACTTCTTTCATGTTCGGATTTAGGCGTCTTTGCCTATCCGCTTTAGGTGGCTTATCTTCTTCTAAGTGAATTCTATGCATTACAATACTTGGATTAATACCTTTTAAGTCTGAAATTTGCCAACCCATACTTCCTATCCTATTTCTAACAACTTCTTTCAATTTCTCTTCTTGAACGTGTGTTAGTTTGTTAGAGATAATAATAGGTAGAGAATCGCCTTCGCCTAAGAAAGCGTACCTCAAATGACTTGGTAATTCTTTAAGTTCTAATTTAGGTGGAACTACAATTGAAGGCGGAACTGGTCCATCTTCTCGAATCAAAGATTCTGGGTCCTTATCTTCTAGTTCCTCACTCATTATAGGTTCTATTATTTCTTCTTTTTGAACAATGTCATTTACACATGCTTAAATTAAATCAAGTTTCATACAAGCAAAATCTTCCATAGGATATTTCATCGCTTTGTTCATATCAAACTCAATCTTATCATCTCCTATTCGTAAAACTACTTTCCCTTCCGATACATCAACTAGAGCACGTCCCGTGTTCATGAACGGTCTACCAAAGATTAGCGGACAATTTACATCATAAGCAAAATCTAAAATAACGAAATCGGTAGGAAAAATAAATTTGTCAACTTTAACTAAAACATCCTCAATTATACCGTATGGTCTTTTAGTGGTTTGATCTGCTAATTGCAAAACCATATTGGTACGTTTGATGTCTTCTTCTAAGCCTAACTTATTAAAAATAGATAATGGCATCAAGTTAATACTTGCTCCTAAATCACAAAGACAACTGGGAAATTCTATATCGCCCAATTTACATGGAATGGTAAAACATCCGGGATCTTTGAGTTTTGTGGGCAAATTACTTGACACAATCGAACTACAATCTTCAGTTAGTGAAATGGATGAAATTCCTTCCCAACTGATTTTCTTTGAAATTAAATCTTTGAGGAATTTACCATAATTGGGAATTTGCGTAATTGCATCCATAAACGTTAAATTAATATGCAAAATTTTAAGTTTATCTAAAAATGTTAAAAGTTGTTTATCATAGTCCTTGTTGCGGACTTTGTCTGGAAAAGGTGGTTTGGGTACAAAAGTTTTTGTACTAGAGTCAATCGGTGCATCTTTTTGTTTTAATGTATCTTCTTTGGATTTTGGTAAATCAGTTCCAGGTGAAGTCGAATTTCCGGGCATTTCCGGGCCTAAGTAATTTTTCCCTGAACGAAGAGTGATAGCCTTAACATGCTCTTTCGGATTTTCTTCCGTATGGCTTGGAAGACTTCCCTCTTTGCAGGATGGAATTGATTTAGCGAGTTGTCCAATTTGAATCTCCAAATTATGGATGCTAGATGATTGGTTTTTAATAAGCCGATCGAATTTATTCTCGATCCGTTTAAAACCATCGTCGTGATTACTTATTTTTCCGCTCATCACATCAATGAATTTGTCGATTTTAGAAGATAAAGTGCTAATCGTATCTCTGGATTGATTTTGATAAGTAGTAGTACGATTTTGATTAGCATTGACATTATTGTTATTATTATCTCTCCAGTTAAAGTTAGGATGATTTCTCCATCCAGGATTATATGTGTTGGAATAAGGGTTATTATTTTGGTTTTGCCCTTGGACAAAGTTTACCTGTTCAATTTCACTCATTCCTTCGTAATCCACATCTCTTTGGATTGGTTGACCATTAGGATCACACGGTGCCATAAACCTATCAATTTTGTGCGACAGGGCAGAAAATTGGGCTTGCAACATCGCTACTGGATCAAGATTCACTATACCTTTAACTGATGATGTTGTTGAGGATGATGGTTTCGCTAATGGTACGTGTCCACATTCCGCGGGCCACATACTGCTGTTGATTGCCATTTCCTCCAAAAGTTCTCTTGCTTGGGCAGATGTTTTCTTCATGAATAACCCTCCAGACATAGCGTCCAATGAACCTCTAGTTGTAGGATTTAGTCCATTATAAAATGTTTGCATTAAAAGTTCAGCGGGCAATTGGTGGTGTGGGCATAAACGTTGAAGTTCTTTAAAATGTTCCCAAGCCTCATAAAGAGTTTCATTATCATTTTGAGAAAAGGATGTTAACTCTTTAATGACTCTTGCGGTTTTTGCTAAAGGGAAAAATTTTGATAAAAATGCTTGGGCTAATTGCTCCCAAGTCTCAATTGATGCGGCTGGCATAGAAGTTAACCATTCTTTGGCTCGATCCTTCAAGGTAAAAGGAAAAAGGCGAAGTTTGATTGCTTCTACAGTTACATCAGTAATTTTAAAAGTGTCACAAATTTCTAAGAAATTTGTCAAATGGGTATTAGGATTTTCGTTAGGTAACCCGTAAAACGTTACATTATTTTGCAACATATTAAGCAACGCAGGCTTAATTTCAAATTGGTTTGCATTAATTTGGGGTCTAACTATACTGTTTGTTACACCGGCCACTCCTGGCCTAGCGTAATCCATAAGTGTGGCCATAACTTCTGGCTCGGTAATTTTAGTTTTTATTGGGGTTTTGTTTTTCTTTTTCTTTTCTCTCTTGTTTTTTTAAGAGTTCTTTCAATTTCTGGGTCAATAGGATCTAGTGACGTGCCCGAACTTCAAGAACTGCGCATGAACTTGAAATTTCGCACGAACAGAAACTACATATAAAACATAATTTGAAAAATAAATATGTTAGTAATTAAAAATAATTAAAAATATAAAAGTTTGAATAAGTATGAATAAACCTAGATTCGTAATAAAACACGAAAAATTTAAAATTTTGTCAAAAATTTAAAATTTTGTCAAAAATTTTGGCGATCCCCAGCAACGGCGCCAAAAACTTGTTGAGCGATTTCCGCAAGTGCACGGTATACGCTTGTAGTAATCAAAGATATCGATCCCACAGGGAACGATTTTTAACAAAACTTATTTACAATCGGTTAAATTTACTTTAAGGTTTATAATATGGGAAAATCGTTTAATCGGTTTTGGTTTTGAAATTGCTAGAATGAGAATTAGATTAGAATGTGAAGACGTTAGAAAATATGTGATTAAAAATGAATTTGCAAAACAAGAACGTTTTAGTACTTTAGAAAAGTAAACAGATGTATTTGTTTGCATTAAGTAAAGAAAACAACTTTAAACTTTGTACGAATTATAAAGATGAAATAAATGACGGAACCTCTAATTAATTGGCTTTGAACGCGACAAAACCCTTATCCGGGATAATTGCCCTTAACCAAATTAAAACTCTACCGAGATAATAATTTGCCTAAGTGTTCAACAAAGTTTCCTTGTAAAGATTTTGGATTAAATACGTTTTAATGAAAACACCAGCAATCACTTTAGTGAATTGGTTACCAAAAGTGCTGCATAAAAATCTATCGAATAGAACGGACTTTATTAGATGAAATATAAATTGATACAAGTTTACAGAGAACATGGAGCATTGAATTCTTCGACGGCGTGCAAGTGAACGGGTTGTCAATCCTTTCCTTGGGTTTCGTTAGAGTTTGTCAGGCTCAGGGGCGAATCCTCTACTCAATCTTCTCGCTGAATCTTCGTAATAGAGACTGGGTCGGTCCACTACCAAAATGTAAACTAAACTGGAACAATGTCTAAACGTTACTGAATTTGTTATTATTGAATAAACAATGTGTGTACATCATATTGCTTTTGAACAGAATCGAAATCTAACTTTCTGAATCACTTGATTCGGAATTTCTGCATAAATTCTACACTAATCTCTTTCTTCTACACATATAACTTTCTATATTTTTCTACTCTCCATCAACTCTTTATTTATAGATGTTGAAGAGTCTTGATCGAAGTGTCGTGTCCGTTGTGAAGGATCGTGTCCGCTGCGAAAGGACGTCTTTATCCACCCGAACGATCGCGTTTCGTCGAAAACGAAAGTGTGTAACAGGCTTCTAAAATCTCCTGCTCGTACCGAGAATATTTAAATTCTCTACCGAGAATGGGGGAGCATCAATTGTACTTCGGACGAAGGGAAAAAAGACTGAAGGACGCGTGTCGCGACCGTGAATAGGGGGAGCCGCGGTCGCGGCACGGAGCTTTTTCGGTTTTTCAGCTTTCGTTCGTGTCCTCGACTTGGCGTTATTAGTTTTCGTCGTCTTCGACTCCTTTTGTAGGGTTTTTCTTCTATTTTTGAGCTCTTTTTACTCCTATTTGGATTTTACCAAATATTTATGTACCTTGCAAGAAAGAAACATATTCGAGAGTAAAAGCTTTCTAAACAGTTATAAATAGCATAAATTCGTAGCAATATTGATGTAATTATTGATGATATTTTAGGTATATTTTGGGCTTAACAACTTTCCAACAAAAGAAGAAATTCTTCTTTGACATTAAACAGTATTTTTGGGAAGATCCTTTTTTGTTCAGAACTTGTGGTGACGGGATAATTAGGAGATGCGTTAGTGAAAATGAATATGAGTCTATAATGTCGGAATGCCATTCTACCTCGTATGGGGGACATACCGGTGTTAGTAAGATAGTAGCCAGGATATTAGAATGTGGATTCTTTTGGCCTATATTGTTTAAAGACGTCCGTTCATTTATTATTCATTGTGACAAGTGCCAAAGAACAGGAAATTTAGGCAGAAAAGATGAGATGCCCCTCACAAACATGTTAGTAGTTGAAGTCTTCGACATGTGGGGAATAGATTTCATGGGACCTTTTCCCCCCTTCTAATGGTAAAACTTACATATTAGTCATCGTAGATTATGTTTCAAAGTGGGTTGAAGCAATTGCAACCCCGACGAACGATTCTAAAGTTGTTGTTGGTTTTCTTGAAGATATATTTTGTAGATTTGGTTGCCCTAGAGTCATTGTAAGTGATGGTGGTACCCATTTTATAAACCGAAGTTTTGATACACTTATGAAAAAATATGGAGTACGCCACCGCGTGTCAACGCCATACCATTCTCAATCGAATGGTCAGGCGGAGATATCAAATAGAGAACTCAAATGGATTCTAGAGAAAACAGTTTCGTCTTCAAGAAAAGATTGGTCTTGTAAACTCAACAATGCGTTATGGGCATACCGTACTGCATTTAAAACACCAATAGGAATGACTCCATACCGATTAGTGTATGGGAAGTCATGTCATTTGCCAGTCGAATTAGAACACAAAGCCTATTGGGCTATTAGGGAACTTAACTTTAATTTGCAACAAGCAGGTAAGAAACGTTTGCTCAACTTAAACGAGTTAGACGAGTTACGTCATCTATCTTACGAAAATGCAAAAATATATAAAGAAAAAGTGAAAAAATGGCACGACGCCAAGATTAAAGTCAAAAGCTTTAACATTGGGGACAAGGTGCTGTTATTTAATTCACGGCTCTGTTTATTTCCAGGTAAACTTAAGTCCAGATGGACAGGACCATATCTAGTCATTAAAGTATTTGACTATGGCTCTTTAGAACTTGAAGGACCTGACGGAGTTCGTTTCAAAGTTAACGGTAATAGATGCAAAATCTATTACGAAAATGTTTCAAACAAAGAAATTGCGTTCGTAACGCATTTTTCTGAAGATTAATTCATTTAAATTTAATGTACTTTATTTTTATTTTTATTTTATTTTATTTTGTTTTGTTTTGTTAGTTTTAATTTAGTTTAATGATTTTTGATTTAGTTTAAATTTTTTTTTACACATGCCAATTTTATGATTTTTAATTATTAATAGACTTTATATTAAGATTTAGATGCATAAAAATATGTTTAAGTCATGCTTTTATTTTAATTTTAGGTCTTTAGTTCGAATTAGGAGAAATTTGGTGATTCTCAGCCAAGAATTTAGAATTCTCAGTTGAGAATTCACATTTTCAGAATTGACAAAACAGGTAAGGAATTTTCTGAACTTACCGAGAATTCATATTCTCGTCCGAGAATCAGAAATATAGGGTTTCGACGCCTGATTTCCGCGAGGAAATCAGCGTGTCGCGATCGAGAATTGGGATTCTCGGTCGCGACACGGGTTTTTTTTTGCACCATCAGACCTGTTTCTTCAAGAAAACCTGCAAACATGGCCTTTCAAACTCGAAAAATTGAGTTTCTTCAACTTTCAGAGGTATGATTTTATGCCTTTTCGCATCAAAACAACACCTCTTTTCATCCTATTTTCCTATAAATAAATCCTAGAGGATCAAAGTTCTGTTACATTATTTTCTTTTCATCTCTGTCAGAACAAGATTCTGATTTTCTCAAAACACCATTATTAACTAAGTTACAGACACATTTGTTTCTTTAGTTCCTCACAAAACCATGACTACTAAACACAAATCCCCTAGGAAAAATGAAGCTTCAAGCAATAAGCGTCCCGACTTATCAAAACGATATGGTGCGCCATTTCCTATCTTCAATCATGATGAAGGCAGGCGCTACTATAGGCTTCGTTACAAATTCTTCGTTGGAATGCTATATATGGACGAGTTTTTGAATAAACAACTCGGAATAAGCGATGACATGAGTCGCTATTTGGAAAGATTGGGATGGACAAAATTCGCCAACATGCGATTTCCTATAATTGGCAATTGGATTCTCGAATTTTTCTGTACCGTTCGTTTTGTTAACAAACAAAGGGTGCATTTTAGTTTTCGTCGAGATGGTAAAATATTTACTTTCGGATATCCCGAGTTGCATGCCTGGTTTGGTTTTCCCCCGAGGGATACAATCAAACGTCATCCTGGCATAGATATGACATCCACAGACATATGGAGAATGCTCACTGGATTTTGGCATTTCAATCCTCGACTCGCCTACAATCAATCCTTTCACTCCAATTCAATGCTGTATCTACACAAGTTTCTGTGTCACAGTCTGTTCGGTCGCACATTTAGCAGTGTGGTCCGCGACACCGACTTATATGTCCTTGGAGATATATTCCAAGGGAATACAGTTGATTCTTCAAAAATTCTGATGGAGGGTCTTGTTGCCGCTTCTCGATCCAAGGATAAAAAGATTGGATTCGGGAATATAATTTGCGGAATAATTATCGGTACCAAGGGTACTATTGCTGTTCCTTGGAGTGAGGATGAATCTTTTCCGACACTAGACTATGAGTTTTTAGAATATGAATGTCTAGTGAAACGTGTTTTTCGAGCAGGTCCGCATTTTCTTTCTGCACCAAAACGTCAAGCTTTCGTGCAATTGAAAATTGAACGCTATAGGGCTAGAGAAATCCCGATTGATAGGGATGGGTATATAGAATAGTTCAAGTTTATAAGTTTTTCTTTTCATATTTTGTAAATATTTATGTATTTTGTGTGATTTCATTTCATTCTTTGTTTTTATGTTTTGTCTCATTTTTGTACATATATGTTGATTCAATAAAAATTTCTACTTATTTTCGTTGATTTCTTGTTTTGACTGAAGTTAATATATATTTGCTCCATTTCCTATGTGATCATGGATCAATCTATACTAAATCTCTTCATATTGACCAATTCTAGTCATTCTTGCTCAAATGAAAATAAAAATGGTTATAATACACTAATATGGCTTTTATTAATTAACAAATATGATCATACTATTCTCACATTATACATTTTATCCATTTTAACTTTAGGTTTAACTCAATTAATTAATACATGAACTTGTATTTATTTCACTTAACATGATTCATTTAACTTATATGCATAAATGTACATTAATGTTTCATTAAATCTTAATATGACATTTATTTCTCTTTATTTTTACAATTAATAAGGATAAACCTTTGGTTTTCCTTGTATTTAATGTTTTTCATTTAAGTTTTTAAGTGCAGGTATAGTTTTAATTTAATTCAGGACACAATTAATAAAAAAAATTGCACAAACCAAGTCAAAATACACTTATAACAGCACAATGGACCGATTCTCGGCCGAGAATTATATATTCTCGGTAAGTCCAGCAAAAACAGGCCGACTTCAGAGCAAAATATTCTCTGAAATTCGCGTGCCGCGACCGCGGATCGGCATTCTCGGTCGTGACACGCGACCTGTAGGGCGATTCATTCTGGATTTTTGACATATTTTTAGCTTATTCCTATTCCTACTCTACCTATACATCTCCCTATTTCACCCTATATAAACCTACTCGTTACACAAACCTCACATCACCTCACTTTTTACCCAATCCCCTACTCTAAACTCTTCCCCATACATTACTTTTACTCTTCCCAATTTATTCTTTACCCTCTCTAATCACTTATCAATTCAATTCCACATTACAACTCCCACCTCATCTTCAACCTTTGATTTTCTCTCTTTTCATCTCTTCTTCTTCTTTGCAAACCCTAAACACCATTACCATGCCTAGAACAAAGCGTGTTGGTCACAAGCCTCAAGTTACGGAAGCTAATCGCCTTCGTCTACGTTGCGGAGCCTATTTTGACATTGAAACGGAAGAGGAAGCCGCTCGATTCATTCACTTTTCCAATTCCAAACGGGAGTTTGTGGATATGCAGTTCCTTGACTTCGATTCGGTAAGAGCATTGGATTTCTCTACTAGAATTGATGCTTTCATTGAAACTTTGGGTTGGCAAGCTTTTGTTTCTATGCGTTTTCCCCGTATTACGGAATATGTCGTAGAGTTTTTGGTCACTTTGACCATGAATAAGAAGAAGACATCAATTTCCTTTAGAAATAATGGTGTAACTTATACCATAGATTATGAGGCTATGGGGAATATGTTTGGTTTCCCTACTACTGATTTCTATGACAAGCCTAAGGATTTTGATAACGACTCTATTTGGCAAACTCTTTCGGATCAAGAATATTTTAACTCCAAAAATACCTCAAGCAAGTTGATTAAGGACAATTGTGTGTTCTTCTTTCATAAATTTCTGAGTTTTTCATTATTTGGTCGTGTTGAGAGCTCCAAAATTCAAGTTCGGGATTTGTTCGTTTTGGATTGTTTGTTTAAGGGTTTGAGGGTTGATAGCATCGGTATGCTATTTGACAATTTATTTCGTGCTTCGAGGGCTCATACCATTCAAGTCCCTCTCGGTAATTTTATCACTGCTATTGTTTTGGGAGCACGGGGTGAATTAGCCGATTATGACATGTCCACCTACCATGGGTATGTTTCGATTTTGGACATTTCGGCGCTTGAGCGGGCTCACTTATTGCTTACTTCGGTTCCTCCTGTTTTTATTTCATATGCTTCCCATATTGCCCATCTTTGTGGCACTATAGGTGGAGGAGCTTCAAGTTCCCAATTTGTAGGTACCGACGAAGGAGGCGCGGCGGAGGAATAGGAAGATGCACCGCACGCTCAACCACAACCCCAAGCACCTCAAGATGATGATCTGATAGATTTAAGGCGGATTTTGGACCAAATCAATTCCAATAATCGTCAAATGAATTTAAGAATTGATGATTTGGTGGAGAATAATATGGTGATGAATGACAACCTCAATACCTTGAGGAGATAGCACAGGTCAACACGGCATCAGATGGTTTCATTCTTCCGTCGCCGAAATGTGGAAACTTCACCAACCCCTCCGGATTCCCCGCCTAATGCTTAGGTTTTATCTTTTCTTTTTATCTTATTATGTTGTTTTTAAATTTCAGTTTGGTACAATATTTTTATTTTTATAATGTTTCGTACAATTTTAATTCTATGTTGAATGCTTTTTATTTGCTAAATTTCTATTTTATTTTGTATGCTTTATTTTCGTGCTTATTTTTCATGTTATA
Organism: Euphorbia lathyris; assembly: GCF_963576675.1. NCBI lineage: Eukaryota > Viridiplantae > Streptophyta > Magnoliopsida > Malpighiales > Euphorbiaceae > Euphorbia > Euphorbia lathyris. The sequence goes on from NC_088916.1 coordinate 27,497,623, forward strand.
TCCATATTTGCACCAATAAGGACATGGTCCAATTTAAGTGTGGGAGGAGATATACATATATCATTTTAATTTTTAGTACAAATAAATGCAACGAATATTTTTTATGCAATAAATAAGAATAATTTATAACAACAACACTTGTTTTATGCAAATGCAACATATATTGCAACACAATTTATTTAACATTATTTTTATAAAACATATATTTTCATATGTTTAAAATATTTTAACTTATGATTATTTTTAGGTTATCATTATCGTTAGAAATAATATTTCTATACGGGTAATATTTTTCATAATTTTCATAAATCTCTGATACGATTTTAAGTAAAAACGTCTCGAGTGAATGTTTTTAAAGTTAATAAATTCTTTATTTCAATCTCTATTTTATATCATGCAATTCATGATACAATAAATCTTATTTTAAATTTTCAATTAGGTTTACAGGCATTAAATTGAACTAATAATTTTAGCTCGGTTTGATTTCGTCTTACATTAACACCGATTGAAGTTTTTAAGGAAACTTTAGCCATAATACATGTTGAATTTTTAAGTCAATATAGGATGAATGTGCTATCTTTCTTTTTCCCAAAGTTACAATTTAAATTTCATAATTCATATTAATTAATCAATTAGTTGGATTCTTAACTTTTGGCCATGATTGAGACCAACCTTATCACAATCGAGGTACGAAAGGGAAGAAAAATTAAGTACCGTTTACTTTTGGCCACGATTGCGACCACCCTTATCACAATCGAGGTATGGAAGGAACGATTAAAAGCAAAAAATAAGCGTGTTTAAGTTTAAAGTAACGATTGCGTCCACCCATGGCATGGTCGGTACCTCTTAAGCAAACACTAAGCAATAAAATATGTATAAGGTTACGATCGAGACCACCCTTATCTCGGGCGTAACTAAGCAAATAAATTAAAATTAAGTACTTATTCATTTAATATATTTCATATTAGTTTAGGTTTGGGAAAGGAAATTTTATGTTTTAAATGCCTTGAGACGAAAGACTCAATAACATGCGTGCTTATATCGTCCCGAATACTTCAAATCAAAAATTGAAAATACAAGCCGAATGATATATCGCCTTTATACTAGTTAGTTTGATATTTTGCGTATAAATTTGCCTTGCGAAGTTAGTCTTTTCGGCTTAACTAATTTAAAAAGTAATACAGAGATATATGTTTTATTTTCATAAAGAGATTAGTTAAAGAATAAATCCAGTAAAATTTTGCTCGGGACTAGCAAAAGATTAAGTGTGGAGATTTGTTAAGCCCAAAATATACCTAAAATATCATCAATAATTACATTAGTTTTGCTTCGAATTCATACTATTTATACCTGTTTAGAATACTTTTACTTTCGAATATATTTCTTTCTTGTAAGGTACCTAAAATATTTGGTAAAATCCAAATAGAAACGAAAAGAGGTTAAAAACAGAAGAAAAACCCTACAAAAGGAGTCAAAGACCACGAAGATCAAACACGCCAAAATAAGGACGAGGACAAAGGTCGAAGAAACGGAAAATACTCCGTGTCGCGACCGAGAATCCTCCATTCTCGGTCGCGACACGCGTCACCAGCTTTTTCCCTTGACGATTTCGAAGACCAAATATTTGCTCCCCCATTCTCGGTCGAGAATTTGCATTCTCGGCAAGTTCAGAAATTCCTGGAGAGCCATTCGCACACATTCGTTTTCGACGAAACGCGTTCGTTCGGGTGGATAAAAACATCTCTTCGCAAAGGATACGACCCTTCACAACGGACACGACACTTCAATCACGACTCTTCAACAGCTATAAATAAAGAGTTGATGGAGAGTTGGAGATATAGAAAAAGAGAAGATTAGTATAGAATTAATGCAGGAATTCCGAGTCAAGTGATTTAGAATTTAGAGTTCATTTCTGTAAAAAGCAATATGATGTACACACATTGTTTATTCAATAATTACAAACACAGTAGCGTTTAGATTTGTTCATATTAGTTTACATTTTGGTAGTAGCCGACCGTATCTCTATTACGAAGTTACAGCGAGAAGATTTAGTAGAGGATCCACCCCTGAGCCTGACAAACTCTAACGAAACCCAAGGAAATGATTGACAACCCGTTCACTTGCAAGCCGTCGAAAGTTTCCATGCTTCTTGTTCTCTGTAAACTTGTATCAAATTCATATTTCATCTAATAAAGTTCATTCTATTCGATAGATTTTTATGTAGCACTTTGGTAAATGATCCGAAGTGAGTTCTGGTGTTTTCATTAAAAGGTAGTTAAATTTAAAATCTATACAAGGAAACTTTGTTGAACACTTAGGCAAATTGATATCATCAGTAGAGTATCAATTTGGTTAAGGTAGCGATCTAACCCGACCGTAGGAGGATTGACTGCAGTTCAAAGCCCTAAAATTCATTATTATAATTTGTACAAAGTTTAAAGTTGTTTTCTTTGCTTAATGCAAACGAATACACTTGTTTACTTTTCTAATGTTTTGTAAATTTATCCCTAAATCAGAAGTGATTTCTAACATTTGCTATACTCTAATCTAATTCTTATTCTAGCAATTTCAAAACCAAATCCGATTTAACGATTCCCCATATTATAAACCTTAAAAGTTAATTTAACCAATCCAAAATAAGTTTTTGTTAAAAAACGTTCCCTGTGGGATCGATATCTTTTATTACTACAAGCGTATACCGTGCACTTACGGAAATCGCTCAACACATTGCTCAAAATTTGACGCTGAGGATGTGGAGTTGACCTTTGGGAAGAGGAAGTTAGTCAGGATGTAATGGGCCATCTTCTGATTCTGACCCATGGAAGTGCTAGCGATTTCCCCTACATGACCGGCGGGTTTGCAAAACTCAGTGGGATATTCGATTTTGGTGTGGTCGTTGGTGGTTCTGAGTTTGGCTCCTTTGTTAGTCAGCTTGAGCAGGGTAGCAAGATAGGGAGGATTGACAAAGATTTCTTTCCCTTTGACCTTGGTGACCATGTAATCCTTATCATCATCAGCGGCCCTCAAATTTGTGTAGAATTCCTTTACTAGTTCTGGGTAGGTAGCTTCACGGATGGAAAATAGCTCGGTCCAGCCATTTTTAGAGATCCATTCGCAGAAGGGTTGTTCAGCTTTTACGAACCCATCAGAGAACCAGCATGAATGGTCAACCTTGTATCCCCTGACACTGTTGTATACCAGTGAGTAAGTTCTTTCCATCGGTTTCTTCCCCTTATCCTTTTTTTGTTTCTTTTTCGACGAAGTTGCTAGGTCAGTGTGGGGGCTCTTGCTCGGAGTTTGGTCATGTTGACCATGTTCTTGAGACTTGGTGGGAGTCTCGCTATATTCCTGCTGAGCAGGAGATTTAGGGTTTTCATTGGAGCGGTTGTCATCGTAACCGGCACCGGAGAGATTTTGTGAATCATTAGACATGATTCTTAGAGATTTTTGAGAGGTTTGGGAATTTTAGATAGAGAGAGATTGATTGCCAGAAATTTCAAGTGTAAAGAGGTAGAAGTGGGAATTCATCCACTATTTATAGAGGTATCGAGTTGATCTGGATCGTTGAAATGGTGGTTTGACCTCGAGATAATCAACCAACAATGATTCTGGCATTTATGACACAATCGGCGCATGTGTTTTCTAATTATTGCGCTTACGTCATCCTAGGTGGCTATTTAATTCGCGTGCTAGCATTAATTTGTGCAACGGATCTTTTACTCAGCATTAAGAATTTTAAACGTTTAAAATTTTGAGTAGTCAGTTTTACATAGGAGAATTATTCGTGTTCTTAGTAACTTGGCTTAAGATAATCACTCAGTATGTAAGTCTACTCAGTATGAGGTGATTTTATATTATGTTCAACTCAGCATGCAAAAGTTACTAATTTGGCACAAATCACTCAGTATGGTAATCACTCAACATTCAATTTAAACATAGAATTTTATTGAAGAGGATTAGACATACTGATTGCTTCCCTTAGTATGTTGAATTGCTCACGAGCCAAAGGCTTAGTGAAGATATCCGCAAGTTGTTCATCTGTTGTTACATAGATCAGCTTAATCTCACCCTTGAGTACATGATCTCTAATGAAGTGATGCCTTATGCTGACATGCTTCAACCTGCTATGTTGGATTGGATTCTTAGATAGGTCAATAACGCTTTTGTTATCGCATTTGACTTCAATTATTTCTGTTTTAACTCCGTAATTCTCAAGCTGTTGCTTAATCCACAGGACTTGGGCCACACAGCTTCCAGCAGCAATGTACTCAGCTTCAATAGTAGACAGGGCCACTGACGATTGCTTCTTACTGAACCAAGATACTAGACAGCTTCCTAGGAAGTGACATCCTCCTGAAGTGCTTTTACGTTCTAGCTTATCTCGTCCATAGTCAGCGTCAGTGTATCCAATGAGTGTGAAGTCATTTGTATTTGGATACCATAAACCTGCATTAACTGAGCTCTGCAAATATCTGAAAATTCTTTTTACAGCTATAAGATGAGATTCTCTGGGGTCAGCTTGATATCTTGCGCAATAACATACTGAGTACTGAATGTCAGGTCTACTAGCAGTAAGATAAAGTAGAGAGCCTATCATACCTCGATATAGCTTGCTAGCTACTAACTTACCTTTCTCGTCAGCGCAAAGGACAGTGTCAGTACCCATTGGGGTTGATATGGGCTTACATTCTTCCATATCAAATATCTTTAACATTTCTTTGGCGTACTTGGACTGACTAATGAAGATGCCGTTCTTCCCTTGCTTGATTTGTAAACCAAGGAAGAAGTTGAGTTCGCCCATCATGGACATCTCGAACTCAGTTTGCATCTGTTTACTAAATTCTTTGCACATAGATTCGTCAGTAGCACCAAAGATTATGTCATCTACGTAAATTTGTGCCAACAGAGTATTTTTACCCTTTTTCTTAATGAATAAGGTTGTGTCAGATTTGCCTCTGACATAGTTCCTGGTCAGCAGGAAATTGGTCAACCTCTCGTACCAAGCACGTGGTGCTTGTTTCAGGCCGTATAGGGCCTTCTTGAGTTTATAAACGTGGTTTGGAAGTTTTGGATCTTCAAACCCTGGAGGCTGACTAACCTAAACCTCTTCATTTATAAATCCATTAAGAAAAGCACTTTTGGCATCCATTTGATATAGTTTAAAGTTCATATAGCTAGCATATGCACACAATATTCGTATAGCCTCTAGCCTAGCAACGGGAGCAAAGGTTTCACCGTAGTCAATGCCTTCTTGCTGACTGTAGCCTTAGGCTACAAGTCGGGCTTTGTTTCTGACTACATTGCCTTGCTCATCTAGTTTATTTCTAAAGACCCACTTAGTTCCTATGGTCTTTTGATTCCTAGGTTTTGGTACTAAATCCCATACCTCATTTCTTTTGAATTGATCAAGCTCCTCTTGCATAGCATTGATCCAATGTTCATCGTGCTCAGCTTCTGAGAAGTTCTTTGGCTCCTGCACTGAGACGAATGCAATATTGCTGAGATACTTTCTAAGCTGATCTCTTGTCATCAGCTTGTTGTCAGCAGCATCAAGAATGGACTTCTCCGAATGTCCTCTTGGAATTTTTATTTCTTTAGGTAATGTTGAGTTGTTTGGAATAGGTGTTTCTACAATATCTGCAGGAATAGATTGGTCAGCAAAGGTAATTTCGGGTTCGTGTTTACCTTTGGACAGCCCTTGTACTGATGACTCAGCGGCTCCTGTTTGGTCAGCGGAAGCTGAGCTCGGTTCATCTTCGGCGGACTGAGTTGTCTTTCCTGCAGGGTCAGTTTCATTGAACTCTATATGGACAGACTCTTCTACAACTTGAGTTCGTTTATTATACACCATATATTCTATACTGTTAGTTGAGTACCCTAAAAAGATCGCTTTGTCAGTTTTAGCATCAAATTTTGCAAGGTTATCTTTTGTATTGAGTATAAAACATTTACATCCAAAAGCAAGAAAGTAGCCAATGTTGGGCTTTCGTCCTTTCCAAAGTTCATAAGGGGTTTTCTTGAGTATAGGTCTAACTAAAGCCCTATTCAGTATGTAACATGCCGTGTGGACAACTTCACCCCAGAAATACTTTGGAAGCCTATTTTCGCTCAGCATTGTCCTAGCAATTTCAACTATTGTTCTGTTCTTCCTCTCAACAACCCCATTTTGTTGAGGTGTCCTGGGAGTAGAAAAGTTATCGTCAATGCCACTAACTTCACAGAATTCGTCAAACTGTTGGTTTTTGAATTCTTCGTCGTTATCACTTCTAATATGAGCTACTCTTAGGTCTTTGTCATTTTCAAGCTTTTTAATCAACGTTGTGAACATTTCAAATGTTTCATCCTTGCTACTCAGCAAGATGATCCAAGTATACCGAGAGAAATCATCTATAATGACTATGGAGAATTTCTTACCGCCCAAGCTGAGTGGCTGGACAGGTCCGAAAAGGTCCAAATGTAGTAATTCCAATGGTCTTTTGGTTGAGACAATGTTTTTACTTTGAAAAGACTTTTTCGTTTGTTTACCTTGCTGACAAGCATTACATAATTGATCTTTTTCAAATTTCAATTTGGGCAATCCCTCAACTAATTGCTTTCTAGCTAATTTGGCAAGGAGGTCCATGCTTACATGACCAAGTCTCCTATGCCATAGCCAGGAGTTATCCTCTTTAGATACTAAGCATATATTTTTGGAAAACTGTTTTTCTAAACTCAACATATATACATTGTCAACACGAGGGGTGGTTAAAATCAAATTATTTGTTTTTCCCTCGAGTATCCGACACTAAGTAGCATCAAATATAACCTTTCTACCGCTATCACAAAGTTGATCTACGCTCAGTAGATTATATTTGAGACCTTTTACTAAGGAGACTGACTCAATAGTAGGGTTACCTCCGCTAGTACCTGCACCGACTATCTTACCCTTTTTATTATCTCCAAAGCTTACGTTTCCACCTCGTTTAAGCTTAGTGTGATGAACTGAGTTTCATCACCAGTCATATGCCTCGAGCATGCGCTGTCAATATACCAAAGCTTTGACTTATCCACGCACCTCAGGCTCACCTGCATTTTGAATCATTCATCTTTAGGTACCCAATTCTTTTTGGGTCCTCGTTTGTTAGCATAGACAGGTGCAAAGTCATGTTTTAATTTGTGACGACATACTTTTATGGTGTGGCCTTGTTTACCACAAAAGTCACAATGAGTTACCCTTTTAGGGTGACTTTGTTTTTGGTCAGCACCATTGTGCTGAGCATGCCAACATACCTTAGTGGTATGTCCTTTCTTTCCGCAAAAGTCGCATTGGACAATCCGCTTGTTATACCAACACACATCTGTTGTGTGTCCCCTTTTCCCACAACAGTCACACTGAGTGAACTGTCTGCGCTGACCAGTACCTGAGTACTCAGCATGGGATTTGTTTGAACCTTTTATTTGGTTCTGTAGGTTTGTGACATCCTTTCTCAGTTTCTTTGAATCTGATTGGACTTCCGAGACAAACTTGTGCATAATTTCCATGTTGCTATGCAACGTTGAGTTGTCTTGGAGAAGATATCGAAGGTCACTAAGTTTGACCTCTTCAATCTCGTCACACCGCCTGCTGAGTGCCTTTATTTTTTTGTTACACTTTTTAGTCAGTGTATATAAATCACTCAGGGCATTAATCATTTCATTTCTAAGCAAGTGTAAGGATGTTACCTCATTTGAGTACTCCTCCTGTTTAGATTCTTTAGAAAGGTTAGCTTGCTCAGATCGAGTGTGGTCAGCAGCGTCATCGGCCATGAAGCATATATTTGCTGACTCGGTGGCATCAGCTTCAGATGATGTTGACTCATCGCTGTCACTCCATGTGGCCACCATTGCCTTTTTGCTTCCCTTCTTTTCTTTCTTCAGATTAGGGCAGCTTGACATTAATGTGCCCAGTTTGATGGCACTCAAAGCACGTGACAGGCTTAGAGCTGTCCTTTTTGTATTTGTCACTGGACTCAGCTTTATACCTATCGCCTCTTCTGAATGGCCTCTTGATGTTCTTTTCATTCTTTCTGAACAGCTTCTTCATCTTCCTTGTGAACATGGTCATTTCCTCATCATCTGACGAGTCATCTTCGGTTGAGTCAGCTTTCATGACAAGTTATTTTTCTTTCTTGTCTTCTGACTTTTCTTTTGCTTCGAAGTTTTTCATAGAGATCTCATGAGTCAGCAGAGATCCGATCAGCTCGTCGTATTTATATGTGGTCAAGTCTTGAGCTTCCTCCATGCCAGTTTTCTTAGCTTGCCAGCTCTGGGGTAAGCTTCTCAAGATTTTCTTCACCTGCTCTTCTTCAGTGAAGTTCTTGCCGAGTCTCTTTAGCTCATTTATAATGTTGGTGAATCTAGCGTTCATTCCAGAGATGTCTGTTGTCCTAAAATGAGACTCTAGCAAGTGTACTAGATACAAGTAATAAAGTGATAAGTCAAGTATCGTCTCCATAGGGATTGAGATCCAAAATTATATTAGAAAATCGTTACTGAACAGTGTGTGTGTAAAGGTATCTTCTTAGTAGGGGTGAATGTTTGAGTTTGGTCAGTTAAGACAAAAGAGTGCTAATTCTATGAAAGATATGACAAATAGATGACAGTTGAAAAGATAGAACAGGCTAAGCACTGCCGAACAGGTAGTGCAAGGTCATACAACAATCCAACGAATTAGTGACAATACCAATGAAGTCAAAGTATCAGCTTTAATGCCCACTTAAGTCAACTTTCGTGTGTTCGTAAGTTTCTAAGATTTACTAGAACCAATAGCGTCCTAAAGGAACATTCTTTCTTGCATTAAGATCAAAGCTGCATTTCTGTTAAGAAAACCTTTGACACAACCATCTAACATGTCTGCTTCGAGGTTACGAGATTGATAGAGATATCAGTGAAGATGCAAGCAGTGTCCTAACATTCATCTATCACATGCATAAATGCCGAAGCACAGAAATATAAACCCTCATCAACACATCATTGGTAAAATACTACATATTCATTGCAAAAGTTATAAGACTTACATCACTGGCCCGGACTGGCCGTGCCCATTCAAAATGGATTACTCACTCATATCAAGCAGTGAGTAATCAGAAGTTCTTTTCACATTTAGAAACTCCATTGGAGCTCTCTTCTATCGCCTAAATAGTGACTTTTCTGTTCTAAACAAAATATACGATCTCCCCCTCCCAGTCTTCCCGAAAGTACCCTTATAAAATAATACAGAAATAAGTCAACTCCAACTAAAACTAAACAATCAGAAATGATTATGGATCCTTTTGACCCTTGAACACTCAATGGTTGAAACTTCTTGTCATCATGCTACTTTAGGTAACGCCACTGAAACACCTTTCCACATGCTGCCTCTGCCATGCCCACCTCTGTTCTGTCGCTGTCCGTCATCAGATTATCCGGCGTTTGACCGCTGGATCATAGAAAGGCTCCACTCCTCTTTGGCAGTTGCGAAACAAGCTGTTTCCAGCATGTTTGGCTTAATCTTTACTTATCTGCAGAAAAACATTAATCAGCCCTTCATTCTTGCAATATAACAGAAAAACACCCCAATTCTTGTATAAATATTGTGCTAAACTTAGTCAATTTCATGCCTAACAAATACCCCCAAATTGAATCTTTGTTTGTCCTAAAGCAACCAAATGTAAGAAGGAAAAAAAAAATTCAACAGAACAAGAGTTAGGAATGAAATATTACAAAGAATGATATGGAGAAAAGAAATTGTTTTGTTCAGCGGGCTAGTTGACAGATGCGAGCTATGATCTTATTGAAAAGTTAAAGCTTGTTTTAAACTGTGTGCCTTTAATCGAGAAATTCCTTAAAGCTTAAAATTTAGACTTCTACTTTCACAAGGAGCAACCAACTCGCCAGACATGCCTCACTAAGGACTGGAATAATTCACTCACTCTCGTATGACATTTATTTACCATAGGAAAAAGAATGCAACTTCACTCCTTAGCTCAGTCACCACACCCTTAGGGTGTGAGTTTGCCTTTTGGTCCTGAATCTATGGGTCAAAATTCTTCCAAACATAGTCCAAAGGACTTAACAAAGGTTGTAATGTTAGGCTCAGGTTCTGGTTTGACAGTGAGAAGCTATTTAAGTGTATAAATTCTGTCTTTATGCAAATTATTTAACCTACACAGCTTTCAACAAATTAGTATTCCTTTCCTTACCCGATCCACACAGCCTGCTTCTTATAACAAACTACTCTTTCTAATCATAATGAACAATCATTAAAGATTTTTTTATCCAAACACATGATTCCCATGTTCCTTTCTATCTTTTCTTTAGCATCATCTGCTCAATCGCCTTTGTTTTCCTGATTTGTGTATCTTTAAAAACAAATGATTTCAAATTAAGCAGTTGGTTTTGAAGCACAAGACAGAATTCAGGGTATTTAAGAATATCAGTGAAAGGAAAAGGTTTCTTTGCGTGGTGTTTAGAAAGAAAAGGTTATGGCTCAAGTTGGTTATCCTAAATTTGGAGTGCAAAGCACATGTGGCTTTTTGTGTAGCGGAAAGGGAATCTAATTGCCTTTTTCCTCCTATGATTGTTAAAAAGAATCTCCATTTCAACAGGGCAAACCAAGGCAAATTCTCCCTAAAGATAGTGAGTGCTGGCTCACTCAGAAAAAATCAATGCATAATTTAGATGCACTTGCAGGCTCAAGTTCTCACTATTTTTGGGGAAATGCAATAAGGCAAGGGTTTCTAATTGTGAAAGAAGATTTAAAAATTTCAAAATTTTCGGAACTTCCAGACTCGGGGAGACATAATTCAAACAACTAAAACTAGACAAATCCATCATAAAACGCACAGTCTGTACAGTGATTCCCGTGAACACAAAACAATCGAAGAGATTTAATAAACACGGAGACGAGACAGCAAAGAAAAGATTACAAAGGACATTTACATCAAAGATTCTCAAGGGGATATTTGTTATTCACCAAATCAATTAAATTAACAACCTGAATAAGCATTTATCATGTTATGCCTGCATATATTGTGATGTGTAACTCCCCACCCCCAAATTAAAACGGAACATTGCCCTCAATGTTATCAGGATGGCAGCAAATTATAGACAATAATAGCATAATAACATAGGCAGAGTGCACAATTTGATAGAGTAAAGGTGTTAGATGTTACCAAATGCTAGGACAGCGACAAAGGTGACGAATCAGACGGGCTGGGAAAGAGAGGAGTTAACCTCTCTATCCGCAGTGGCAGGAATTCCCTCCCCTTTCGAGGAAGCATCAGCATTAGCATTAGCATTAGCAGGTGTTTCAGGCATTTTTCTTACCAGACTCTTGACTGAAAAATCGGATGGACTTTCCTTGCCATGCTCCTCAATATAGATGGTTTTGAGCATGTCAATCGATCCCTATTGTGATTCATATTTTTGCTCAAGGGCAAATATCATTTCTCGGTTGGCTTGGTTTTGAGCAAACAGGGCGTTGAACTTGTCAAGGATGTCCTCACTCGAAAGCTTTGCACATTTCTTATAGAAATCCAGATCCTTTGGCCGCTCGACTTGTTCGGAATCCGATGAGACCGACACAGTTGGTTCACTTTTCCTCTTTCGGCTTTCGACTCTCCTGGCCGCAACAAAGTCAGCCATCCAAACCCACTTTCCATTCACCAGTTTGCCAAACAACATTTTCTGCAGACTCCGGAGATCAATCTGGTCCGGGTGGTTCACAATAGTGAGCCGAGAGTGGTCCTCAGGCTTAAAAACTCCTATGGATTCAGCAATTCTAGTGACAATGCTCCCGCAGCAGATGACCGAAGAGTTCTTTTTACCAAAAGCACTGATATACTCCCCAAACCAGTAACCTAAATTAATCCTAGGCCTAATTGCCATACTCCACAAAGCTGTAAGGTCTGCATGCAGCATAGTGGCTTGATTTTCGCGAGCAAAGATTATGCCGGAGACCAGTTTATGCAAGTAACGAACATCATAATCATCAATATTTAACGCCTTGGAAACACTCCCTTCATAATGTTGCTGTCCCAAAATAGAATTCCAGAAGGCAGTAGGGTCAAAGACATCAGGGGTCTTGGTAAAGGCTTCCTTATAGCTCTCGGACTCCAGGTCATCATCGTCCGAAGCGCCTAACAAACAGTTAAACATGTTGAGCGAGGGTCTCTGAGTGTGACCCATGAGCCTGAAACTGAACTTCCCATCTTCATCAGGGTCAGTGATCTCAGCATCATGCTTGAAAGTAGCCAGGAACTCTAACGTCAGTTCCTTGTATGCCGGCTCCGTCATCTCAAAGAAGCAGTCGAAATGGCCTGCTTCCATGAGCTTGCGCACACGTTCAGCAAGCTTGAGCCTCTTCAGGGTGTCGCAACAAACTGTTCGTATGGGCCTGAATTCAAGTTTAGCCAGATCTTCGTAGTACTTTTGCACCTCAGCATCTTTGAACTGAGAGAGTTTTTTCACTAGCTTTTCATCCGAAACGAAAGCGACCGTGCTTGGTTTAGTCATCTTGCCTTTGGCTTTCTCTTTCTTGGTCGAGCCCTCGACTTTTACATGCTTTCCCGAACCACGAGTTCTCATCTGTAAATCAAACTAAATAGGTGCCTCCGCAACCGTGTATGAGAAAAAGAATTCTTGGTAAAGGTGAGAGAGAATAGTGCGTAAAGAATAATTAGGGTACCCAGCAGTCTGCGTCCTTTAAGTAGAAAAGAGGAGACAGATCTCTTGAACTACCGCCCTAAAGATCGTCTCCTAATCTGCCACCTGGAATAAGTTATATGGAGAGATGACCATTCCAGGCGAAAAGACGAGATGGTACCATTAATCTTTCATTTACGGCACACCATCCACTTTTATTTTTTTACCAAGGGGGCATTTAGGCTGAAATTACAGCATATGACAGTGGATTTGATGTGTCCCTTATCCTTCTGATTTGTGTGTTTATTATTTTTATTTTGAATTTATTCCCCCCCAAAAACTCTTACGACCTTGCTCCACATCCCTCCAAAGATTACACAAGCAAAACTTAAAACTTCACTCTTATTGACAAGGGTAGAAGTTTTATATTTTTCCTTGTGAATATATCGATTTGACTTGAATGCATGGTTAAAGCAAAAATGAGACAATGTAATTGTTATCAGGTAAATGACTTAACACATGATGAGGGATAATAAAATAAAAAGGAATTGTTGGAGGGGTACTTTCCTGCTGCAATTGGTGTTTGCAGCGAGCACCCTGTGTCTCTGATCAATGGTGCGGAGGGTCTTGGAAGTGAACAGTGTCAATCTTCCTCTTGTGGTCATTCTCAAGATATGGTTTGAGACGCTGCCCGTTCACTTTGAAAGGAGCATCACCATTTTTGAAAACATCCACAGCTCCATGCTCGAACACCCTCTTTACTGTGAATGGTCCTGACCATCGTGACTTTAACTTTCCTGGAAAAAGTCTCAGCCGTGAATTGTATAAAAGGACGTTTTGATCTTCATGAAAGACCTTTTCCTGGATCTTTTTATCGTGCCACTGTTTGGTCTTTTCTTTGTAGTTGACTGCATTCTCGTAGGAGAACAACCTGAATTCTTCCATGTCGCACAGTTGCAACCGTCTCTGTTCTCCAACAGCCTGTGTCTCAAAATTTAAGAATGTTAATGCCCAAAAAGCCCTGTGTTCCATTTCAACCGGAAGGTGACAAGATTTTCCGTATAACAATCTAAACGGAGACATTCCAATCGGTGTTTTATAGGCCGTCCTATATGCCCAAAGAGCATCGTCAAGCTTGTTTGCCCAGTCTCTCCTAGAACTGCCAACAGTTTTTTCTAAAATTCTTTTGATTTCACGATTAGAAATCTCCACCTGTCCACTTGTTTATGGATGGTAAGGTGTGGCAATTCTGTGAGAGACCCCAAGCTTGCCCATCAGCTTCTCAAATTTGGCATTGCAAAAATGGGTTCCTTGATCACTAATGATCGCTCGTGGGACACCGAATCTGGCAAACAACCTTTTCAGGAACTTTACAACCACACGGGCGTCATTGGTGGGACTAGCCATTTCTTCAACCCACTTGTTCACATAATCTACAGCCACTAAGATATATTTATTCCCAAAAGACGTAGGGAATGGACCCATAAAATCTATGCCCCATATATCAAAAATTTCACAAACAACTATGTTGTTGAGGGGCATGACATTTCTAGCCGAGATATTGCCTGTTCGTTGGCACTCATTGCAAGTGCTAATGAATAGATGGGCATCTTTAAAAAGTGTTGGCCAGAAAAAACCTGATTGAAGAACCTTGGCTACAGTTCTGCTAGCGCTATGATGCCCTCCAGCTTCTCGGTCATGACAATGGCTTAGAACATCCTGTCCCTCCTTCCGCGATATACACCTTCGAATAATTTGGTCGGCGCACAACTTGAAAAGATAGGGATCTTCCCAAAAATAAATTTAATTTCAGCAAAAAACTTCCTCCTCTGATTAGTGGACAGGTTGTGCGGCTTAAGCGAACTTGTTAGGTAATTAGCAATATCGGCAAACCATGACGCAGGCTGTGCGGCGTATAGATGCTCGTCTGGAAATTTTTCCAAAATCTCTGGTTGTTCCTGGCTGCCTTGGTGAGAAATCCTTGACAAATGATCAGCCGCGACATTTTCCATTCCCTTTTTATCCTTAATTTCGAGATAAAACTCTTGAAGCAATAATAACCAGCGGATTAACCTAGGCTTAGCATCATTTTTCACGAACAAGTAGCGCAACGCAGCGTGGTCTGTGTGCACAACTACTTTGGATAACACCAAGTAGGGTAGAAATTTGTCGAAGGCATACACAACTGCAAGAAGCTCCTTCTCTATAGTGGTGTAGTTATGCTGGGCCTCGTTTAATGTCTTGCTTGCATAGTAAATTGGCCTAAACTTTTTCTCTATCCTTTGTCCAAGAACAGCTCCCACACAAGTATCGCTCGCGTCGCACATCATCTCAAAAGGTTGCTCCCAGTCGGGTCCTGCCAATATAGGCGAGTTGATCAGCTTGCTCTTTAAGAGTTCAAACGCCTTTAAACAGCTTACGTCAAAAGAAAATTCCGCTTCCTTATGAAGTAAGGTTGACAAGGGTAGCACAATCTTTGAAAAATCTTTGATAAACCTGCAGTAAAACCCTGCGTGCCCCAGAAAACTTCGCACATCTTTTACATTGGCAGGAACAGCCAGTTTTTCTATCACTTCCACCTTCGCTTTGTCCACTTCCATCCCTTTTTCTGAAATTTTATGCCCGAGAACAATTCCGCCCGTAACCATGAAATGGCATTTCTCCCAATTCAAGACCAAGTGGGTCTCCTTGCATCGCACAAGCACGACTTCGAGGTTGTTTAGACAGCTATCAAAAGAGTTTCCATAAACAGAGAAGTCGTCCATGAATATTTCTACGGTCCGCTCCACCATGTCATGAAAAATGGACATCATACATCTTTGGAAAGTGGCTGGAGCATTGCACAGTCCGAACGACATTCGTCTGTAAGCATAGGTCCCATACGGACATGTGAACATTGTCTTCTCTTGATCCTCACTATGAATTGCGATCTGGTTGTATCCTGAATAACCGTCAAGAAAACAATAGAAGACATATCCCGCTAACCGCTCCAACATCTGATCAATGAAGGGCAAGGGGAAATGATCCTTCCCTGTGGCTTCGTTGAGTTTTCTGTAATCAACACAAACTCGCCATCCAGTTATTGTTCTTGTGGGTACCAACTCGTCTTTCTTGTTGAGGATTACGGTTGTTCCTCCCTTCTTGGGTACAACGTGAACATGGCTGGTCCACACACTATCAGAGATTGGGTAAATAATACCGACATCAAGAAGCTTGATCACCTCTTTTCACACAACCTCCTTCATGTGGGGATTCAGTCTGCGTTGCGATTGGACAGATGGCTTGTGTTCCTTTTCCATCAAGATTCTGTGGACACAGACTGCTGGACTGATACCTTTTATGTCATCAATTTTCCATGCGATTGCATCCTTGTTTCTTCGCAAAACCGCCATAAGTTGCGCCTTCTGATCAGGAGTTAACTTTGAGGATATTATGATTGGACTTCCGCTGGGTGGTTCAAGGAAAGCATACTCGAGGTGTGCCGGTAACGGTTTCAATTCTGGTTTAGACACCGGCACAGTTGGTATCTCCGGTGGTTCTTGATGAGTAGGAATAGTAGGATCGAAAGGAGGTGTCGGTAGGTCGGATTCAATGGAACAGCCTGTTCCTTCACATATGTTCACCTCTTCTCCCAATAGAGTCTCCAGAGTGTCATGTTCCTGCAAAGTAGAAAGACTTTAAAAATCATCCAAGAAACAGCACGTGTCATCATTATTGTTTGCACGTCTCATTGCCTCATTCATTTTGAAAATGACTTCTTCCCCATTAATCCGCAAGAATAATTGTCCCTCTCCTACGTCTATCAATGCTCTACCCGTGGCTAAAAATGGTCTACCTAGGATAATAGGAACATGCAAGTCTTCATCAATGTCCATTATAATGAAATCAACGGGCAATATGAATTTTCCTACTTTGACTAGCACATCTTCCACTACTCCCCTAGGATAACATACTGAACGATCGGCCAGCTGAATGGACATACGAGTAGGTTGGGGTTCTCCTAATCCAAGTTTAGCATATACAGAATAAGGCATCAGGTTTATGCTAGCTCCTAGGTCACATAGTGCATTTTCAATATTAGCTTTCCAATTGAACAAGGAATAGAAAAACTCCCTGGATCTTTTAGCTTTTTCGGTAGCTGCTGCTTGTTTTGGAGTATTGACGAACAATCTCTGTTGAGTTGGATCATGGAAATTTTTTCCAGCTTCTTTTTGTTCGACAGGATATCCTTGAGGAACTTTGCGTATGACGGCATCTGTGCCAGGGCTTCTACGAAAGGAATGTTGATGTGCAACTTCCTCAAAGTGTCCAACACCTTAGAATTCTGTTCTTCTAGCTTTTTGTTGATCAACCGC
Organism: Euphorbia lathyris; assembly: GCF_963576675.1. NCBI lineage: Eukaryota > Viridiplantae > Streptophyta > Magnoliopsida > Malpighiales > Euphorbiaceae > Euphorbia > Euphorbia lathyris. The sequence continues at coordinate 27,514,620 of NC_088916.1, forward strand.
GTTGGATATGGCACAGGTGGAACATACGGCGGTGGTGGCTTATACATTCTTTCGCTTTCCCCTTGATCCTGCTTACTGGTACAGGTTGTCTTCCTGGTTTCTTCTTCACTGGGAACAGCCTATTCCTGCTCCCCTTCAGCTTCTTTGGACATTCCTGTGCATTCAACATTTTCATCAGTCGATATAATGTGTTGAGTTTGCTTACCAGATCTCAGGGTAATTGCCATGACATCGCCCTTTAGATTTGGCTCTGTGTTGCTCGGCATTATTCCCTTCCCTTTTGACGTAGATGCAGCTAACTGGTGAACTTGTGTTTCCAGATTTTTAATTGATGCTTGTGTCTGTTTCATGAACTGCATCATCATTGTCTTCATATTTGGCTCTACATCTTCCTTTGGTGGCACAGGTTGTTTATAATACTGCTGAGGTTGCCTTTGGTAGTGTCCTCCTTGCTGTTGTTGATATCTCGGTTGTTCCTGCTGGTTCGGCTGGCCTGTCCATCCAAAATTCGGATGGTTTCTTATAGCAAGATTATACGTGTTGGAATACGGGGTAGGTGGATTCCTCTGATTATACCCTGCATAATCACATTCTGCCTGTGCGCCCTTTCCCTGCTTAACTCCGGGACAGTTGATGCTGAAATGAAGGCCTCCACAAAAATCACAAATGTCATTGAATGGTGGTTCGTTGTGAATTGAAGACACATTTATCTTTCCCAGCTGTCTCGCAAGCTGTTCTACCTGACTTGTCAATTTTGACACCACATCTTCATTTCCCGTTTTTTTTCCTTCACTTCTGGTGGAGTGCCAGTTGTAACTTGTGCTTACTACCTTCTCAATAAGGTCATACAAAGCATGTGGCTTAAGATCTTCTGGGTTACCGTTGGCAACGGATTCAATCTGGATTTTGTAGATGTTTGTTACACCATTATAAAAATTCTGCACTTGCATCCACATAGGGATACCATGATTTTGTACCCTTCTCAATAGCTCTTTGTATCTTTCCCAGGCTTCTGCTAGCGACTCATCCTCTTCTTGTACAAAACGAGACACTTCATTTCTCAGTTTTATGGCTTGTCGAGGTGGGAAATATTTCATCAGAAAAGCTCGTGCCATTTCTTCCCAACTTGTGATTGTCCCTGGCTGTAAATTTCTTAGCCAGTTTTTTGCTTTATCCCTTAGGGAAAAAGGAAACAGCTTCAGTCTGATTACGTCGTCAGAAACGCCTCTGTTTGATCTGAATGTGTTGCACAACGTGATGAATTCTTGAATATGCCCATTTGGATCTTCAGATTGAAACCCATTGAATTGCACTGAGGTCTGGATCATCTGTATCATGGACCCCTTCACCTCGAACATGTTGTTCCCCTCGTTAGGTAACACAATGCATAAAGAATGTCCCTCTGTTGTGGGTCGGGAGTAATCTCTAATCCTCATGATTGGAGGATTGTTGTTTTCTCCTTCTCCTTCAGGACCAGGCTGAACAACGTGTTCCGGTCCTCTTCCAACCATTCTTCTTTCTCTTTGTCTTTCTCTTTGTCTAGCACGTCGAGCTCCCACTCGGTTTCGTCTACACGTTCTCTCTAATTCGAGATCGATAGGAAAAACAGGAGGTCCAGCTCTACGCATAAACAAGTTGAGAACTCCTTTTTCCTGCACGCCTTAGCAAACAGATTAAAAGCACCCTGTTTCACAAAAATTTCAGATAAATTTTGTTGCTTTCAATCCCCGGCAACGACGCCAAAAACTTGTTGTCCTAAAATGAGACTCTAGCAAGTGTACTAGATACAAGTAATAAAGTGATAAGTCAAGTATCGTCTCCACAGGGATTGAGATCCAAAATTATATTAGAAAATCGTTGCTGAACAATGTGTGTGCGTAAAGGTATCTTCTTAGTAGGGGTGATTGTTTGAGTTTGGTCAGTTAAGACAAAAGAGTGCTAATTCTATGAAAGATATGACAAATAGATGACAGTTGAAAAGATAGAACAGGCTAAGCACTGCCAAACAGGTAGTGCAAGGTCATACAACAATCCAACGAATTAGTGACAATACCAATGAAGTCAAAGTATCAGCTTTAATGCCCACTTAAGTCAACTTTCGTGTGTTCTTAAGTTTCTAAGATTTACTAGAACCAATAGCGTCCTAAAGGAACATTCTTTCTTGCATTAAGATCAAAGCTGCATTTCTATTAAGAAAACCTTTGACACAACCATCTAACATGTCTGCTTCGAGGTTGCGAGATTGATAGAGATATCAGTGAAGATGCAAGCAGTGTCCTAACATTCATCTATCACATGCATAAATGCCGAAGCACAGAAATATAAACCCTCATCAACACATCATTGGTAAAATACTACATATTCATTGCAAAAGTTATAAGACTTACATCACCGGCCCGGACTCGCCGTGCCCATTCAAAATGGATTACTCACTCATATCAAGCAGTGAGTAATCAGAAGTTCTATTCAAATTTAGAAACTCCATTGGAGCTCTCTTCTATCGCCTAAATAGTGACTTTTCTGTTCTAAACAAAATATCCGATCTCCCCCTCCCAGTCTTCCCTTTGCTACATCTATTTAAAGGAGAAAGACCGGGGCCAAAATCGGTACCCGAAAGTACCCTTATAAAATAATATAGAAATAAGTCAACTCCAACTAAAACTAAACAATCAGAAATGATTATGGATCCTTTTGACCCTTGAACACTCAAGGGTCGAAACTTCTTGTCATCATGCTACTTTAGGTAACGCCACTGAAACACCTTTCCACCTGCTGCCTCTGCCACGCCCACCTCTATTCTATCGCTGTCCGTCATCAGATTATCCAGCGTTTGACCGCTGGATCATAGAAAGGCTCCACTCCTCTTTGGCAGTTGCGAAACAAGCTGTTTCCAACATGTTTGGCTTAATCTTTACTTATCTGCAAAAAAACATTAATCAGCCCTTCATTCTTGCAATATAATAGAAAACACCCCAATTTTTGTATAAATATTATGCTAAACTTAGTCAATTTCATGCCTAAAAATGTCCTCATTGTCGTTCATCTCGAACAGCTCGTATAATCTCATATGTTGGTTCACCTTTGATTCCTTGACCTTGCTTGTACCTTCATAGGTTACTTCAAGCCTTTTCCAAATCTCCTGTGCTGACTTGCAACCTGAAATCTTATTGTATTCTGCAGCGTCTAGCGCACAGTGAAGCATATTGATAGCCGAAGCATTATTTTGTAGTTTTTTAAGGTCATCTTCTGACCACTCAGTTTCACTCTTGACAATTTTCTCATTGTCAACAGTTTTATAAGGCACATATGGGTCTTGAACTATTGCGAGCCATGCACTCATGTTTGTGGCTTGCATAAAGTTCTTCATCCTATTCTTCCAGAATGTATAATTAGATCCAAAGAATAGGGGAGGTCGACTAATTGATAATCCCTCAGGGAGTATCTGTGTTGTTTGGTTCCCTGGAAGGAAACGAGTGCTGTTCTCACCCATTTATCGGGATCAGCTCAAGATAGTTATATCTTTGAGTAGTGAGCTATTAGGCTCTGATACCACTTGTTGGTCCCGTGTGATTAGTTCCAAGGGAGGGGGGGTTAGGAACTAATATAACTTTTTCGCTTTAATTACGCTGACTTAATTCAATTCTTTGAGTTTCACAACTCAGCTTTGGTCAGCGCGACCGAGTGAGGCGTAAGACGACTTTAGTCAGATACTGACTAGAACTGTTTTACTTGTGAGTTGGGAAATGACACTTTCTGTGGTCAGCTTCCAACTCAGCACTCTGATTTACTCAGTGTCAGCTTAAGCAATTTATATACTGAGCAAATATAGCAAGCAACACATACAGATATATATATATATATGAAAGAGAGTTAGAGATTACTCAGAATGACTTATCCTGGTTCGGCCTCTCTGCCTACGTCCAGTCCCCAGAATCCCTCCGGGCTTTTTAAATCCAATACTGAGCTCTTTAAAGGTAGAGCACAAACTGTTTACAAGGCAGTTGAATATGCAAGAGTACCGTCCTCTATTCGTCTACTCAACTCCTACTAAGTGCTATAACCGAACACCTAGATTTCTCTACCACTGAGTACTTAACACCGAGTACTCAGCACACTCTCTCAACTATTACAATTGATACAGATTTGTTCTTTTCAGATGAAGAACACTTTAGATGATTACAAAATTAATCTAGCTTTTACACAGGAATAGAAATTTGGTGTAAGATCTCTTTCTTGTACTGATGTGCTTTTGTATGTATACTCTTATTCTCTTTTTGTTTTCACAATCGGCAAAGGATCCAAGAATGAACTTGTCCTTTTATAGTTGAAGTCTGAAGCCTAATGATTTGAATCTGGAGTTATCCGTTGGATTCAAACGGATTTATCTTGAGACATGTTCTGGTCAACTTCAGATTTGCAGGCCAATCCTGTCGTCTGAATTCCACAGTCGTCAGGTTTGTCTTCTTCCTACAGGTTTCATCTTTTTGTGCCAGTTCGTCTTTTAGCAAAAGAACAGTTGACCCATGCATCTTGAAATTGGCTTTTGCGTAATTCCAAGGTTTCTATTATTGGTGCAGACAGTTTTCGGATCTTGTCTTTTAGCAAACGGATCATTCGTGCTGTCCTGAGGATTACTCAGCCTGACTTTGATAGCCGTTGTCTTTGATTATTGCCAATTCAGATACTGAGTTCTCTTTTACTCAGCTTTCATGGTCAGCTTCATTCTGCAAAATATAGTTCCCAAGAAGACTTCTCTACTTTTAATACTGAGTTCCATTCCACTCAGCTTCGTTGATTAGCTTGAGCTTTAATCTTCTGTTCTGAAGATGACTTATCTTCTGTCACGCTGAGTTACACTCCACTCAGCTTGTGTTGTATTCTCATGCTGACTTTGTCCTGTCTTACTTTTTATTTCCATTTGCATTTATATTTATTCTCAATATTGAACAAACATATTAGTACAATTAAATCAAAGCACTTAAATTTAATTGTCCCTTAATAATGGATTAACTTAAATAATTTTGTCAAATCAAAATCATGTGGAAAGGTGTTTCAACACTTTGTAGGTTTACTTTGGAAGGTTTTTCAGGCCTCCAAATGAGTATTCAAAGCCGAATTTGTACACCATTCCTTACCCTCAGAGATCCTTTTTATTTCACAAACCTATCCTAATGCGATCCTCCAACTATCACGTTAATGACTCCACTAGGTAAATGTTCAATCTGACCTCTATCCTTTTTCTCTGGTGCTTTTTTGGGGTTTTGAAAGAATTTGTCTAACTTGCCTTTTTTTTCTCCCATTTTGTTCAGCTCTAGAGGAAGTTGTTAGCAATCTTCAGTGTCGTGACCTTCACTTTTGTAAGATTTACAATACATCCCGCTGTGGTGATGATTAGAGCTTTTAAACTTCGAGGGATATTGGATTTGAGGTGGCCTCCTAGGAGAAGGACAATATGATTTTTCAGATCTTCCCTTATGATGATCTCTAGAGGTTGTGCTCGTGATCTTCCCTTAGAATGATGGAACCTTCGGAAATAAAGGTTGTGCACCTTTCCTTTAGATTTGCCCCTTTTTCCTTCCTCTTGTCAATCTAGGGACCACTCGTGGGCAACTTCAGACGAGTGTTGTCCAATAGAGCAAGCAACAAAGTCTTGCCTGTCTGACCGTTTGTTGGTGTCCCTTGCCTCTTTCAATTCCTCTTTAATGATTGCCATCTTCATTGTGTGTTCGGCCTTGAGAATATTCATTGATTCCTAGACAAAGCCCACGTTGGATATGAGTTGTTTAGTGATTTTGTCCATGAACTTCCTTTGCTCTAGATCCAAAGAATCCAAACAGACTTCTATGCACATACCGAACTCACGAGTAATCTGTAGAGGTTCAAGCGAGTTTTCATTTTCATCTACAAGGACTCTGTTCTTTAGTGATTGATTTGATTACAAAGGGATATCGGATGATGTATGGATGACAAGACTATTTAACCGAGTCATGGTTTTGATCGTTCTGATCCATGATCAATGCACCGATTTGATGTGTGATAATCTATAGTGAGCTTTTAGAAGTCCTTTTAGTATTTGAGATAAGACAGAAAAATGATCAAAGAGGGGCCATTGACCAACGATCCCACTCTGATGCCTAAGTCAGCTGAAGGGAAATAATACTAAAAAATATATAGCTGAAATGAGTAAGAAAAATACCATCTTTTAATATATTATGTACCTTTTCTTTATAAGAGAATAGAAATGTGCACCTTAGATGAGCTAGAGCGCCAGGTGGCAGCTGCATATATAAAAAGCCTGCTTCAACTTGAAATGGTTTGTACCAGTCTTAAAGGTGGTCCCCGTAAATCAAGATGCAAGACTCGAGTATAAATGTGTATGGCCATAAGACTTTTTTGACTGGTCCACATGATATTTGACAATTATGATTTAAGAAAGAAATTTTTCATTTGAGTGATGCGTAATATGATTAATTATATATGATATCATACACTAGCGAGGGTAGTCAGGTCTATGTCTGTACGTAGTGAGTGAGACAATCCTCCCGCTTTTCTGCTTGATGTTCTTTGTTCTGATTTATGTTGATATGAAAGTTCTTTAATTTCAAAAAAAAAAAATATATGATATCATTTTTCATTTCTAAAATCATTTTATTGATTGAGAATATATTAAAAAAATATTAATAATAGTTTTTAAGATATTTTGATATTTATATTCTATTTTTGATGAGATATTTATATTCTATTATTAGAAGGAAATAATAATAATCTTACCAAAAAAAAAGAAGGAAATAATAATAATAATAATAAAAAGTCTAAAATGAGCCCACCTTAACAGAAAAAGAAAAACGGATAAAACTGATTAAGCAAAAAAGTTAAATAATAATAGTACTATACTACTACACTCTCCATAATTTTTTATTTATTTTATTGTTCTCTCCACAAATTTAAATATTATAAATATGCTGATTCCAATTAGATATGACCATCCAAAAAATTGATAAACTATTTCAAGAACTCAAATCAAAACTCTTTTGATCTGTGAGATAAAATGCGCACAGATTTTCTCTATATTTCGGACAAATTCTTAATTTATATATTATTCCATAAAATATATAAAAAATTAAACTGATTTAAATTCGTTAGAAAATTATTAAAGTGTCATTTAACAATCTTATCTACTTCATTTTATGATTCTCAATATTATCTTTTGATTTTTAGGTAAAACTCTTCCAATGGATTTATTTTATTTTCTCTTTGATTTCATACATTATAATTATTTTCACTGACTTTTAATTTGAAATATTTTAAAAAAATATTTATTATTTTCAAGAATTTAAAAGCATAAGATATTATTCCATAAAAAAAAACATAAGATATTAGTATTATTGTCAAAAGTTTTTAAATATTATCATTAACCATACAAGTAACGCAATAATTCCAAAAAAATTAAAGTTGCCGGCAAGCATTAATAATTAATCATAAAGAAAAATAATTAACGACATTTTTCAATGGAAAGGAAGAAAACAGAAAAGGGAGATCGATATTGGCGCCCCTTTTTTCTTCATTCATTCTCTTTCTCCCCTCTCCATGTGGCTTCATAAAAAGCTAATAAACAGTGTTAATTGAAAAGGGAAACTTTTTATTTATTTTCTATTTCTATTGTATATACTAATATATATATCGTTTTTGAATAGCTCCGTCATCCGTAAATTTTGATTTTAATACAGTGCCATGTCAGTGCGCAGACGTACCTTGCTCAAGGTGATCGTTCTCGGCGACAGCGGGTACCAATTCTAGGGTTTTTCTTCTTCATTTTGTTTTTCATATCTCACAATATGAAAATCTAATCTGTGTTTCTCAATGTCAGGGTCGGCAAGACGTCTTTGATGAATCAGTATCCTTCCATGGTCATTTGAGTAGATTATCAAGCGGTTTAGTTTTGGGCATTGATTCGAATTTCTTTTTCTGTTTGGATATTTTTTTTAGGATGATATGGCGCTAATTAGTAATTTGTGCTTCGTAATTTCTGTTTTTACATAGTTTTGGATTTTGTTGATTTTAATTCATGTTTTGTTAAATCTTTTGTAATTGATGTGTTTAAATGAATGCTGGTGATATATATTGAGATGGAAGTCAATTTAGCTATGGTTGATAAACCAGATTTATTTACCAATAGATTAGGACTCATGTTACCGAGGATTTTTATTACTATGCTATTTATTGATGCGTAGCTATACAATATAACATTATGCTTAATTATAGTACTATTATGTTATGGTTGGTTGGATTGAGTTTCCCCCTTAATTGCTTGCTTAGATATGTGCACAAGAAGTTTAGTCAGCAGTATAAGGCTACAATTGGTGCCGACTTTGTGACCAAAGAGCTTCAAATTGATGATAGACTAGTCACCTTGCAAGTAGGTTTTCTAGCTTAAAGTTTCTCTTGGGCTTCATGTAATTCAATTTTAGGGTGCTTGTAGAAATGTCTTGTGTGTTATCTGACATGCCATTTTGGTAGATATGGGACACTGCTGGACAAGAAAGGTTTCAGAGTCTTGGAGTTGCATTTTATAGAGGGGCAGATTGCTGTGTTCTGGTTTATGATGTTAACGTGATGAAATCTTTTGACTCTCTTGACAATTGGCATGAAGAGTTTCTTAAACAGGTGCTTTGCTGTTTCCCGTAATTGTTTTTTCTTTTCCTTTTTGTATTCTTTTGGCTTTCAAGGAAGTTTATCTAGAAATATTCCATCACAATTAAAACTTGAAATATATGATGAAAGCCATTAACATTTGACACAAGTATAGTAGTATAATAAAGTTGAATACTAGTTTGGCGTCTAATATAACTAACTTGTGGCTTCAATTATAGCAGTTCTAAATGTTTTAGATGGCTTTCTTTTGCACTTACCATTTTGCTAACTTTGTGGCGTTGAGATTGGATCACAGATTACTTATGTCCAACTACATACTTTATTAGCAAGTAAGCTATCATCAAGGTTGTAGTGACTTCAATTTCCAAATTATGGCTGGCACTATACAATTTTATGTTAAGAGTGTTAGCTAGAAAAGGCTTATAGTTTCTTCTAATCTTACCAACTGTCTGACTGTTGGTCTCGTTCATATTGCTCTTATAATGACTTTCTCTTTGAGATTGACATCAGCTTATTTTGGTGTCATTTCCTGCCGATCTTTCTGGTCTTACAAGAGCGCATTTCAGTATAAGTAATGGTCAATTGTTGATGAGGGCATGCTTGATGTTTAAGTTGTAATTAAATTGAACAGTTGAAGAAAACTCAGTTTATGCTTTTGGTTTTACCATGAGCCTGCTCTAGTCACATCTAAATTTAATCTTGGAGTATTTAGGAGTAGCAATTGAGGGTTTTTATTTTTTTAAATATTTTTATAAAATCACTTGTTCGTTTTAGTACATAAATATGAGGTGTGGCACTTTTCGACATCGCTTAATCACAATAGTAAAGTATCACTACCTACACCTGTAGTTAAATTTCTCAAGGTCATTGTTTTGTTCAATCATACTTCTTGTGCATGTCAAATTTGCGTTTACTGCAAAATAACTAGTCAAAGTGATGACTGTGCTTCTTTAATTGTTCAAATTTTGGTTTGCTGCACCTCACAATGAGGTTGAAGCGTTACAGTTACTGAATGGGTGAGGAATTTTTACTGATGTGAAAATCTAGACCGTTGTGATTGTACCCATCTAGTGAACTTTTTCTTGCTCAATTAGGAGTTGCTGTATGGATCGGATCCATATGCATATTTTAAATACAGGTGGTAATTCATGTCAAAGGCTGGGGAGTAACAAGTTTTGGGTCAATATCAGTGTCCAAAATTCATAAACAATTGGTTAAAAAAAGAATAGATGTAAAGTTATGCACTAGAGAGGTCAAGAAAATCTAGACCGTTGTGATTGTACCCATCTAGTGAACTTTTTCTTGCTCAATTAGGAGTTGCTGTATGGATCGGATCCATATGCATATTTTAAATACAGGTGGTAATTCATGTCAAAGGCTGGGGAGTAACAAGTTTTGGGTCAATATCAGTGTCCAAAATTCATAAACAATTGGTTAAAAAAAGAATAGATATAAAGTTATGCACTAGAGAGGTCAAGAAAACTTTTAAAGTTGTTTAATATATTGTTAAGTGCAATTATACAAGTTCATTACATCATTTTTGGTTCTTCAGATGGAACATGTATGCAAGTACTAACTTTGCTATCATATTAAATGGTGATTTCAGTCATAAGTATAACTGGTCAATGCATATGTTGTGAAACAACAACAACAACAACAACAACAACAACAACAAAGCCTTAGTCCCGAAATGATTCGGGCTCGGCTAACATGAACCATCATATAAAACCGTAAAATCAAGTCGTGTCAGGGACACAAATTCGCTCCCTCCACTCCGTCCTATCCACTACCATATTTAATATGAATTGTTGATTGTAGAAATGCAGTAGACAGCTTTTTAAGTAGGGTTAGGGAAGAGGAGAAATAATATCACTATGAATTTCATTTTGTGAATTTTATTCTTCAACTCACCAACTTTGGTACGACAGGAAAAGAGGGTCCATATAGCGAGACCCAATTAATTGGAAATTGAGGCTTGGTTGTTGTTCCAATGGGTTCATTCGTTTTATTGTTCCATTCTCTTCACCTTTAAAGAAAAAAAAAAAATTATTGTGCTTATTTTTGTTTTACTTTTCCTAGGTTTTATGAATGAAATAGTGTCAGAACAAAAGTTATGAAGGTTGTACGAATCTCAGTATGGTGAGGTTGGGGTAATTTGTCAAAACACCTTTTTGTTTTTGTTGCAAGGATATGAAGAGGATAAGTAGTTCCATTGAGATGTTTGCCTGAGGGAGATGAAATCCAGGAATAGGACTTCAGCGATCCAGAAAATTTTGTTTAGCTTCTGCATTGAAGATACTGTACGTGAGAATGGTGATCCCCGACTACATGATGTACAGGCTCATTCTTAATGCTAGCTTGAACAATTAACTCTGTGCATCATAATTTTTTCCTATCTCTGTTGATTTCTTCCGCAACTTGACATTCATCATATACAGATAGACTACAATGACAGAAATTAAATTAAGTCTATTGTGAGATTTTAATGGCAGTGTATTAGTAACCTGGTCCTTATAGGTTGATCGTATGCTGCTTATTGTTGCAGACAATGTTTTCCTATTATTATGGCTATATTATAAAATTCTGATTTTTGTTGTTTTCAGGCAAATCCTTCTGACCCCAAGATGTTTCCCTTTATACTGCTTGGGAACAAGATTGATATTGATGGTGGAAATAGTAGAGTGGTAAGGAAATACAGTTTACTGCTGGCTTTCTTCCTTAATTCTTGGGCTAAATTAGGACCATACAGGTATCTGAGAAGAAAGCCAAGGACTGGTGTGCTTCAAAAGGAAATATACCTTACTTTGAGACATCAGCAAAAGAGGATTACAATGTTGATCCTGCATTCTTGTGTATTGCCAGAACTGCTTTAGCAAATGAGCATGAACAAGACATGTAAGTCCTACTTTTCTTGTTTGGTGAATTGATATGATTTATTGTTAGTGTAAGATGCTATCTAGACCCCCATGCTTAGGAGAGAAAACATCACTAAGGCCTTTAAGAAAACATCACTGAATTTTATTTTTTATCAATAAAGTCATTAACTTTTCTTTTTATTTCAATAAAGTCATTCTGGTCAATTCAGACAGAAAAATTCATTGAAATAGTGACATGATAGCCACATTGGAAATAAGTTACTTTTACGTATGACATGACAGTAACTTGTATGCCACATGACAGCTAAACAAATAAAAAATATATTTTTTGGTTGCCACATAGCAGTTTCAATCACTTGGTTGAAGTAAATAAAATATGTATTTTTTTGTTTTTGTTATGTGACTGCTATGTCATATGTAAAAGTTAGTCCTTTTCAATGTGGCTGTCATGTCATTGTTTTGGTTACTTTTTCTGTTTTAATTGGCTAGAACGACTTTATTGAAATAGAAGGGAAGTTCAATGACTTTATTGAAAGAAAATGAAGTTCAATGACTTTTTTTGAAACATTCCCCAAACTTCAATGACCACAAATACAATTTAGCCGGGTTTCTAGTCATGCAGAAGGTGTAGATTGGGATTTGTGGTCCTAAATAAGTCTAGAATTGTTCTTTTCTTTGTTTGTTGCTGGATTTGTAATAAATCTTTCTTTACATATAAAGAAAAGGACAACGACCCCATATCTAAGAATATACCTAATAAAGGGAGGCCTCAAGTCCTTCGTTCATTCTTGACAGAATAAGCCACCCTATAGCAATTGGATTGTATGCTCTTGATTTTACTCTTTAGTCGTAATGTCTTTACTAAAGCTGTTCTTGATTCTACTCTTTACTCGTTTCATATCATCTAACATCTAGTTGATATCTTTACTAAAGCTTCAGATAAATTACACTCAAGGCCTCTCAACTTTGCCCTTTACTTTCTTTATGGCCCCTTTTGACGGATGACGACCTCAAAATGACCGATGATGACCTCAAAATGGAAAAGTTCAAGAATTAAAGTTGCTTAGAACTAAATTTCCCATGAAACCACTATTTTTTGATTTTCCAAATCACCATTTTCGGAGATTTATCTCTCTAAACAACCATTTTCTCTTTTCTCTCTCCTAACCAAACAACACCTAGATGACCTCAAAACCAAAAACTTACAAGAATTTAAGTTGCTTAGATTATCATTTCCATCAGCTCTATAATGGAGGGTTACGTGCTATTGTAGTGGTCACCTTGTCAATGATGAAAGTGGCATAAAGAAAGTACAAGGCAAATTTCAAGTGCTTTTATATCCGATTTTGAATTTTAGGGGCCATAAAGAAAGTAAGGGTAATGTTGAGGGGCCATGGGGTAAGTTAACCCTAAAGCTTCACCGAGTTACCTATATGTGAAACAAGTTGGGCATGATTGTTACCTTTGCTCCAGTTTGAGGGGGAGCGTTTTAGTATGAACAAATGTGAACATAGCTAGTTGTAATAGAAGAATTGTTGGAGCAAGCGAAGGAGCAATAGTAGATAGTAGTATATTTGTCCACTTCCTATAATCATTCTTGTGTATAAACTCTTTATTCTTCAGTATATAAATTGGAGCGCTTTCTCCCTAGGTAACAGTTGAAAAATGGATTAAAAGCCTATTTGGCTCCTTTGGTATCCAAAATTTTGTCATTTTTCCCTGTGTTATCATTTGATAACATTTGCCCCTTTGGTATTCCCATAGTGATACATGACCCATTTTGGATGAAAAGTTATCTGATTTGTTAAATTTTCCGCATGGCACAATTTTTAACACGTGTCATGTACACGTGCCGATTGTTTTAATTATTATTTTTTCATGTAGACTTAATATTTGGATAAATAATAAATTAATATTTTTTCTTATTTATCCACATATAAAGTCTTTATGGAAAAAAATAATTAAAACAATTGTCATGTGTATATATAATGTGTCGAAAATTGTGTCATGCAGGAAGAATTAACAAATCAGCTAAATTTTCATCCAAATGGGTTAAATGTCACCTATAGGAATTCCTCATTGGGCAAATGTTACCAAATAATAACATAGGGGACAAATGTCAAAATTTTGGATACCACAGGGCCAAATAAGCCTTTATGCATTGAAAAATAGATGAAGGCATTACAGTATGTATGATTGATCTTGACATTGGTACATATTATAGATGCATGTGAGTAGAATCAAGAGCATACAATCCAATCCAATCGCCATACACCCCTGTCCAGTAATCTACTTCATCTCAAGAACTTGAAAAAGGAAATGGTCATGAAGAAGAGGAGTCAACGGTTTAGACTTTTTGTACTATTTGATAACAAATTAAAAAAGACAATTGAGAAAGTATAAAACACTGTGTAATTGAATGGGTTGAGTTGGATGTATTGTCCTAGAACTAATTACAAAAGCTGTGGGTCTTAGCTAAGGTGACACTAGGCAGAGTAGATGATGACCAAAAAGGTAACAAAATACTTGAGTTATTTATTGGTCATATGATTAGCGAACTAGAGTCAATAACCCAACTATGGGAGGATGTGGAAAAATAATCAAGAAGATTAGCTGTATTAGTCAAGTCGATATATAGAATATGACCCAATAGTTTTGGACACATCTCTCTTAGCATACTTTGACATTGATGCACTCATCAAGCAATGATATAATCCACCAGTAAGTCAAATCTTAACTCAAAACGAAGAGCCCTAACACAAATATATAAAAGAGACCAAAGTCAAGAAGCCCACACCAAGTCAAGCATTGCCTAGCACTTCACAGCCTAAGCAAAGCTGAAATACAAATATAGAAAATGAGAGATCCAGTATTTCTTCTGCGATGCTCAATGGGGCAAAGTTAGGTAAGGGGACTGAGGAGTGATTCCGTATTTCTTTTTAACAATTAAGTTTAAATTAAATGTGCTCTTTGAAGAAAATATTGTTGGTCCTTCCTAATTAAAGTCTCTCTCTTTCTCCCTCTCCCTCTCTTTTAATTATAAGTTTAACAAAAGTCAATTTATGTTCGAAAAATTTGTAGAGATAACTGTTGTAATTATTTGATTATGTTTATCTGATTTATAGATTGGAAAATATTATGGATATGACAATAATTTTAAAAATTATAATAACTAATAATTTGATTGCACTTTTCAAATTAGTATTATATATTAGTAATAATTATACAATTCTTTAAAAAAAAAGTAATAATTATATAATTAGTTAGTTGAGTTGTCAAAATTATATATGGACTGTATGTTTATTATTATAATTTCATCAATAAATTAAATTTATTGAAGCAATTATTTTACAAAGTCTTCATTGTTAAAAGCATGTATTCTAATGAGCCGAAACGATGGCCTACCAAGAGGCATGGGCAATGATCTATATATATATGAATAACTTTACATTTGTATTCCTTATATATTCTTTTTCGAATTGAGGGTCAAAATGACCCTCAAACTTGGCAGTCGGGATCAATTGCCGAAATCAAAGTTTAGGTATCAACTCAACTTGATATTAAAGCTGATTGTATCCGGGTCAATTTGTCAAAATTTATCAACTTGAGAGCCGAGGTGATACTTAAACTTCGATTTGGGCTAATTGATCCTGACTTTCAACTTTAGGGACCATTTTGACCATTAATTCATTTTTTTAATTAGTTAATTAATATTTGTTAAGTTCATATTACTTATTTTAATTAGTTATATTTGCATAAAATTAATTTCTTGGAAAACCTCAAATCGTATTGAGTCTTTCAAAAGAAATTTTAGCCCCTCAGTTCTTATCCTGGTTCCACTCCAAGATGGTCAGTAAAAGCTTTATGATTATTTTTGTGTTGTAAAACTTTCAACTGTTGGTGAGTAATTGATTACCAGTACATTTTTTTAGTTTTAACTCGAGAAAGGCTGCTGCATAGAGGCCTTGCAGTTGGGGTTAGAGAAAAGGGTTAAATTCTGTTTGACTTGCCAGTTCAGCTACTTCAATAAATGAAAAATAGAAACTTGTTGACATTTTTCAGAAAGAATACATGATTTTGTGTAGTTTTTTTTTTCCCTTTTCCTCAAGTGAATAATTACAAAAATTCTCAAATTTCTTTTAGTTCTATGATGTTATCTGACATCTCTTTTCTCACTCAAATCCCATGTTACATCTTCATAATAAGAATAGAATTCTGAACTGAACCCTGTATATGCTTTGGTTGTTACGATATTTTGATTAGGTTTAATACATCATCCACCCCTTGAACTTATCCAAAAAACTAGATTTGCCCCCTGAACTTTAAGGGCCCTGATAGCCCCTCAACTTAAAATGTCCGGATAGCCCCATCAACTTGTTTAAAATGTAGTCAATTAATTGCAAAGAAGTAAGCTACATGCGGAATGCGTGTTGTACGCGCCTTTGGAAAAGTCAAATGACCAAGGTCGGGGTATGAGGTTCTAATATGAGAGAGGATATGTTTTACAGTTGAGCAAGTAAGAACTTTATTTTTAATATGTTTTAATCTATTTTGTGAATTATGTAATAACGTTACAAGGCGCGTGCAATACAACTTCCGCATGAAGCTTAATTCTTTGTAACCGAGTAATTAATTGATTATATTTTAAATAAGTCGAGGGGGCTATTAGAATACTGTAAGCAAGTTGAAAGGGCTATCGAGACACTTTGAAAGTTCAAGAGGCCAACCTAGCTTTTTGGACAAGTTCAAGGCGGATGATGTATTAAGCCTTTTGGTTATGGAGAATGATCAATTATGCACTGAAAGTCCCATATAGGGGGTGCTATCAATTTTTGGAAGGATGTCGTGTTTATATAGGGCTAAAAGTCTAAAGGAGTTTCATTGTTCTCATAAATTGCTGACAGTTAATTATTGATTATTAAGAAAGAGCATTTTTTTATTTTGTTTATTTGTGTCAGTCGCTTGGTGGAATTCTTAGATGCAATACTTAGACTTGCAATATGAAGGATGCAGATTTGAGTTGTAAGATGAGAATTTCATATGTTTTAGTGCTGCAGGGAAGAAACCTTTGAAATTTTTCTTGCTAAAAGAAAGAACATAACCTTAGCAGATAGCAGTGTCTTCCTAAATTTTGGAAATTTTTGTTAGTTAATATTTATACATTAATTGCAGATATTTTCAAGGCATCCCGGAGGCTGTTTCAGAGAGTGAGCAAAGAGGTGGGTGTGCATGTTAAATTGAGATTCGATTGGCACTACAGTTCCGTAATTCATCTTCTCCTTTAATTGTTTATTTTTGTTCTCATTCAATATTATTGTTGTTTATCAATGATACGTTGTATGCTAAACTCCCGAGGTCGAGTCATCCTTTGACTATTGAATTGCCATTTTGAAGAGGTAATTGTATTTTTGGGAATAGGAACTGAATTCTACCATGAGTTGGATGTTTTTGGAATCTGATTCTTTCACATTCTCAGACTTGAAAACTACATTATATGCCACTGGTGTTTCATTCATGTCATAGTGGTCTTCTCGACATGATTGCACACAATAGATAGTGTTATGTTGTGGGAAAAATGAGTACAATAGCAACAACTGAAAATGTGAAATTAAATCTTCTTTAAACAAATGTTTTTTCCTGAACAAAAAAAGGACAAAGAATAGGCATTCTGTCTCAGCTCCAAAATATTGTCTGGATATCCAAAATCACGTCTCCACCGTTGATAATAAAAAACATGGTGTTGAGAAGCTGCTGTTTAAAAATCAATTAAATCCAATGGTTAAATCTCCACGACAAATTCATCATTTTGGTTGGATTCAAAAACTCTATACTCTTTTTTTAGGGTGCACATAAAAATTCAGAAAACTGAAAGTCAAACCGAACTTGAATCGAAAATAAGGTTAACTAGTAAAACCAAAGGACTATTATATGGTTTTTAATTTTAAAAATAGTGGTTAATGGGTTACATTTACGGTTTCGTTATTTCATAAACCGTAGCTAACCGAAACCAAGTGAATACCGATTAAATGTTAAAAAATATTAAAAAATATAATATGTAATTTCATCAATTATATTAATAATATTAATTGACTCCATTCCACCGATCATGTTATACAATACAATCCATCAATTATTAATTTATTACTATTATACTATTTTACTTGCACTAAGTTACCGAGTTCCGTAAAAAAGAAAAACAAAGTTACAGACAATCTATCAATTATCATCCGTTAAAATGGAGTAAAGAGATTGAACTTACATGAGGCGAAAATTTTAGGCTTTCATCATTAATCTTTTAATATACTTGAAGTTTTAGGTTTTTTGGGGATAGAAAGTTGTATTTTTGTCTCTATTCTCTTCGGGCTTGATTGGATGAAGGGTATGGAAGGGTTAATAAAGGAAGGGTAGAGAAGGGTAAGGAAAGGTAAGGAAATGGAAGGAATGGGAAGGAAGGTTAATTTCTAACCCTTCCAAACCCACCAAATTGGAGGGTTGAAAATTGGATTGAATTTCTTAAAAAGGAACCCTTCAAAACCCCTCCAAACCCTTACCCTTCTATTTTTTTTTGTGTGTTCCAAACATGGGTTTCTATCAACCATTACTAACCCTTCCCCCTTCCAAACAAGAGTTTCTATCAACCCTTACTAACCATTCCCTTACTAACCCCTCTAAACCCTCAATCCAATCAAGCCCAACTCACCCTTCACACATGGTCTGATGTTTGAAGAATGAAGACTTTATATGCGATGTTATTTTCATTTTAATTTGAAACAATATATGTTATTAATATTTTTTTTTTAGTATTATGCCTATATTTAAAATTATGAATATTTTTTTTTGAAGCATTAAAATTTGATTTGGTTGGTAGTGAATGTTATGAACTTTATAATGCTTTAGTTGATCTTATTTGGCAGTGAATTTTTTATTTTAATTCTTTTATTATTTTTATGTTTATTTACTAATAGTTAGAAATCGAAATAAAAAGTATTAACTGATTAGTGGTTAACCAAATTTAATGGACTTGTGTATAATTAATGTATTTAAAAAACCGATGAAATGGTTAGTCTACCGAATTAACTTTAATGCACGGTTAACCGACCACGTGCACCCCTACTCTTTTTGTCTATTTGTGGATTGTCTCTTGAGCTTCGTCTTGTCTTAGTTATAACACTTAATTTGTCTTAAGAAATAGTTAGGTTTCTTATTTGTACTTCTTGTAGGTCTAGTATAAAGACCAAACCATTGGCCTCTCATTATAACTCATTAGAGCATCTCCAATAGATGGTGTTTGGAAGAGTGTTTGGTGTTGTGACAATGACTTTGACAACTTTTGAAGAGTGTCATCTATTGGAGTGATGGAGAGTGCCAAGCAAGGTTGCCACTTTTTGGCAATCTTCTAACAAGGGTCCACTTGTAACATCAATTTAAAATGCAAAATCAGCATATGTAAGATAAAGACCCACTATTTTCATTAGTAAATCTGATAATTAATACAGTGAAATCAATGTATCTAAGAGAAAGACCCAACCTTTTTATTGATAAGTCTGACAATTAATACATCCTTATTCCAGCAGCTGAACAACTACCGCAAGAGTAAACCTGATGATTATTACAGGTTTGATCAAGAAAAACTAGATTAAGGCACCATAAAACCCTAATACATCGAGGAAGAGAACAAATATAACTTACCATTTCTATGTTTCGATTTCAGAAACAAAGATTTTAATGTAGAAAGCTTCTATGGAGTTAGCCAAAGAGAGGGATGTGAGAGCTAAATCTTGAATCATCGAGCTGAAAACCTTCAAAATGACTCATTAAGCTTAAAGAAACCTAATTAACATTATAGATTTTGGTTTATATATGAGCTGAAATATTAGTCAAACGTTTGAGCGCGTTAAATTTGAGATACGTTTTGGTCTGACTGCACAACTTATTTCATTTGCCGCCTGTTTGTTTTCAGACAACAAGGACAATTATATATGCATCGTGTTATCTGATGATTACGTACATTTTCGATTAAAATCGCGTTTTCTTGGGATGACAGACGTGTGCCATCGCAACGCCACATGTGATTTGAGGTTGTTTGCACTTCAGCTTTCAGATGACATAAATTTATTATAGTGTCGGGAATACCATTCAAACGACATGAAAACAAATGTCTGTCATATATCTTGTGTCATGTGAAAGAGAAAATGGCGTAGTGATTCAACCAAATGGCGAATGAATTTGCAGAATATTTCATCACATCCATTCTCGGAAGTAAAACTATGCAAGATTTGAATTATTTGATGTATGAACCTAGTGGGTGTAATGATTTTAGAGAATAACCGTTCAAATTAAGCATCTGAACATAGATCGTGCAGCTGAAGCAATGGCTTCCAATTGCCGAAGCAAAGATATATCCAAAGAGCTCACTACTAGGAGGCTAAAAACATTCCCTGATTTAATGTGGAGATCTTAAGATTTTATAAAATGGGAAGGACATCACTTAAATGCTTTGCTTAAAGACAAGATGAGTCCAGTCAACATCCTAAAGGAATCTAGAAAAGACAAGGGAAAAGAGTGTCGGAGGTCAATAGAGCACACATACCAAAACTTCGCTCCTTTAAATGCCCTTAAACTAGAAATTCTTTATTAGGTAGAGAAAAGAAGACAACAAATTCATTTATCCCCCAAAGCTAAAATCCTCTAGACTCAATCATAATGGTATGTACTATGAGTTTCATAAAAGTGAGAGCCATGATACCGAAGACTGTAGAAAATTGGCAGAAAAACTCAATAAAATGGCCGAAGGTGGCAAACTTAATAAGTTTTTAAAAACTTCAGAGAACAAGGGAGCCATGAAACAAGGGCCTAGTGGAGCGAGCACCAAGAGGAGCTATCAATGTTATAACTAGAGGACTGGAGGAGGATCATTCGGTGAAGAGAAAAATGTTATATGAAGATAAAGAAAGAATAATCGAGTCCAGATCTGATTTCACATTTGGAATGTTAAAAAATCTTATTCGACATGCATACAATGATGCCCTGGTGATTGGAATATTAATAGAAGATTTTAAAGTCTGGCGAGTCTTCATTGATACTAGAAGTTCGATGAACATCATCACTAGGAAAGCATTTGAAGTAGTTTGCCTAAATCATGAGCGACTAATACTCACCTTATCTTCCAAACTATCAACTCCACATCCACTTTCAGCTACTAACACTCACGACATTTCCAAATATTTATCTCATCATAACTTATCATGAACCGAATTTATTTTTTCACTTAATATCCTAAATGAAATTGAACCATCATCTTATCAAGAAGCAGCAAAACACCCTCACTGGTAAAAAGCTACGAAGGTTGAGCTCACAACCTTAGAAAACAATCGCACTTGGATACTTAAACCCTTACTAGCTGAGAAAATTGAAGGAGATATAGATGGATTTTTAAAATCAAACACAAAGCTGATGGATCTCTGGATAATTACAAATCCAGACTTGTGGCTAAAAGATACTCACAACAACCTATAATTGATTTCATAGAAACATTTGCTCCTATAGCAAATATTACCACTATTAGATTGTTGTTGGCTTTGACTATTGCTAAAGGGTGGTTTCTAGAACAAATGCACATCAATAACGCACATCTACACGGTGAATTGACAGAAGACGTCTATATGCAACTTCGTCTTAGCTTCTCTGTGCCTTATGGTTCTTCAAATATTGTGTGCAAACTCTAGAAATCTTTATATGGCTTTAGACAGGCATGCATGCAATGGATCACTAAACTCAATAAGGTCTTCTTTAAATTAAGACTTCAACAAAGTCAGTCGGACCCCACATTGTTCACTTATACCTCAGGTGACATTTTTATGGCTATTTTGGTCTACGTTGATGATGTTTTATTTGCCAACAATGGTAAGTCCATTATTTCTAAGATAAATGCATTATTGCATAATCTCCTTAAGATTAAAGATTTGCCCCTGTAATATTTCCTGATTTGAGGTATCTAGAACATCTAGAGGTATCCATTTTTGCCAACGAAAGTATGCTCTTGAAATTTTACCAGATACCAACTTCATTTATACTAAGCCATTTAACACACTCACATTGAACCAGATCCCATCAACTCTTGACGACATAACATGTTATAGGCAATTGATAGGAAAACTCTTATATCTTACTCATTATAGGCCTGACATATGTTACATTTTCAACTAATTATCTCATCCTCTTGCTTGCCCTACTACTGATGATTTGTATAAGGCACACATGGTTCTTCGACATGTCAAAAAATCACCTGGCCAATGGCTATTCTTCCCCTCTCAAACCACATTTCAATTGAAAGCCTTCACTGACTCATATTGGGATACATGTCTTGAAACCAAGAAATCCATCACATGATTTTGTGTATTCCTTGGTACATAATTGATTATTTGGCGATCTAAAAAGCAATCTACCATTTCTAGAAGTTTCTTTGAAGTAGAATACAAGGTATAGCCCATTGTGGTTGTGAAAGTGAATGACTCTTTTATCTACTACAAGACTTCCTTATACATCGCTCTTAACCTACACTGATGTATTGTGACAACCAGTCTGCCTTACATATTGCATGAAAAAGATTTGGCTCAGCATGTTCTATTCGATACGGGTAGGAGAAGACCCCAACTCGATATTCTTAAAAAAATAGAGAAATCAGAACCAAGTCAAGATGATACGGATCAGCCCCTTCTTCTTGCGCAAAAGATCTTACCATTTTCGAAGGAACTGGAGTTACATCTCTTTTCCATTTCCATTCAAGAGTTTTATGTGTTTCCACACCCCTTTGCGACCCCGAAAAATGGACAAATTCCTTTTCTTAGGAGCACATACAAGATTTGTCACTACAAAAAGGATGATGGTAACCCCACCATTAACTATTTCATTTATTAACTACTTCATTTATGAATTTCATAATAATAGAAATAAAATACATGTATATCCTACCGAGACAGAATTTGTAACTTGCTATCCTCTTGCCTAGCAGGCAAAGATTTACCTCCGTGGAAAGGATGATTCATTCGAATCGACATGAGAGTCCAACTACATTGCCAGAATCCATGTTGTATATTTGAAAGAGGTCCCGAGGTCCCGAATCAAAAAAAAAATTGGGTCAGAATTCCTCCTTTAATCGTATTGATAAAATTAATAAGAAAAAAATTGCTTTTCTTACAATTTACCAAGATCAAGAAATAAATTCATCCAATAAAAACCCCCCTTTTTTTGATTGGATGGGAATGAATGAAGAAATAAAAACGAGTCTCATATCGAATTTTGAACTTTGGTTCTTTCGAAAATTTGTGATACTTTACAACACATATAAGAGAAAACCATGGACAATACCCATTCAATTTCTTCTTTTAAATTTTCATAGAAATGAAAATATTAGTAAAAATAAGAAAATTAATGGGAATAAAAGAGGCGACCTTTTTATATCTATACCATCGAATGAAAAAAATTATTGAATTAGAGAATCGAAATCACGAAGAAAAAGAATCTGACGACCAAATGGACTTTGGAGCAGTTTTCACAAATGAAGAAAAAGATATTGAAGAAGATTATATGGGATTCGATATGAAAAAACATATAAATAAAAAGCAAAACAAAAGTCATACAGAAGTAGAGCTTGATTTCTTCCTAAAAGAGTATTTATGTTTTCAATTAAGATGGACTGGTTCTTTAAATCAAAAAATAATTGATAATATCAAAGCATATTCTTTCCTGCTTAGACTGACAAATCCCCGAGAAATTATTATATCTTCTATTCAAAGGCAAGAAATAAATCTGAATATTATGATGGTTCAGAAAGATGTAACTCTTACAGAATTGATGAAAAAGAGAATATTGATTATCGAACCTGTCCGTCTGTCGGTAAAACCTGATGGACAATTTGTTTTGTATCAAATGGTGGGTATCTTATTAGTTCATAAGAACAACGAACAAATTAATAAAAAATATAGAGAAAAAATCTATGTTGATAAAAATAATTTTACCGAATCTATTGAAAGACATCACAATATAATTGGAAATAGAGAAAAAAATGATTATGATTTACTTGTTCCTGAAACTATTTTATCCCCTAAACGTCGTAGAGAATTAAGAATTCGAATTTCTTTCAATTTACAAATTGAAAACGATATCCATATAAATACAGAAATTGTCAATGGGAATAACATAAAAAAAGGCAGTCCCATTTTGGATAAAAGCAAACATTTTTGGAGAGAAAAAAAAAACTAATTAAATTGCAATTTTTTCTGTGGCCCAATTTTCGATTAGAGGATTTAGCTTGTATGAATCGCTATTGGTTCGATACTAATAATGGAAGTAGGTTCAGTATGGTAAGGATATATATATATCCGCGCTTGAAATTTTAGTAAGGGTTATTTTTTCATATATATATCCTAGCATATTTGGTCTAGTATATGAAAAGAAGGAGATAGACGCCTTATTCTTTTACACTCCATATTTCATTCTGGTACATAGAATTCAATCATGTATCAATTAGATCTAGAAATGAATCAATGGCATTTTTTTTTTACTTTTTTTTTAGGTAGAATATTTTTCTTCTTTGTAAGCGAAGAAATAGACCACATTGGGTTGATTAATTACAAATTTGGTCAAATAGAATTTTGAATTACTACCAAAGTAAATATTTTTGTGTATACCAAATTAAAATGAACTGACATTATTATTTATTAATAGAATACATTTCTTATTATTACTGATCAATAAAAAATATCTTAAACTTAAAACTAAAAAAAGGGGGGGGTCCTTTTTTATGGTAAAAAATTCATTCATTTCAGTGATTTCACAAAAAGAAAAAGACGAAAACAAGGGATCTGTTGAATTTCAAATAGTAAGTTTCACTAATAAGATACGAAGACTTACTTCACATTTGGAATTTCATAGAAAAGACTACTTATCTCAAAGAGGTTTGCGGAAAATTTTTGGAAAACGCCAACGACTGTTGGCTTATTTAGAAAAGAAAAATAGAGTACGTTATAAAGAATTAATTAGTCGGTTGGATATTCGGAAGTTAAAAGGAAGTTAAAAACTCGTTAATTTCTTAATTTGAAGAGTTTTGTTGAATTATGAATTATTTGATTTATTAGATCTTGAGATGAACTTCTTTTTGTTTTCAGTAACTCGTGAAATGGATCGAGGAAACCCCTATGAATATACCAGCTAAACGAAAAGACCTTATGATAGTCAATATGGGTCCCCACCACCCATCAATGCACGGTGTTCTTCGACTCATTGTTACTCTAGATGGTGAGGATGTTATTGACTGTGAACCAATATTAGGTTATTTACACAGAGGAATGGAAAAAATTGCGGAAAATCGAACAATTATACAATATTTGCCCTATGTAACACGGTGGGATTATTTGGCTACTATGTTCACAGAAGCAATAACAGTAAATGGTCCAGAATTGTTAGGAAATATTCAAGTGCCAAAAAGAGCTGGCTATATCAGAGTAATTATGTTGGAATTAAGTCGTATAGCTTCGCATTTGTTATGGCTTGGACCTTTTATGGCAGATATTGGTACACAGACTCCTTTCTTCTATATTTTTAGAGAGAGAGAGAGTTAATATATGATTTATTTGAAGCTGCCACTGGTATGAGAATGATGCATAATTATTTTCGTATCGGGGGTGTAGGGGCTGATCTACCTCATGGTTGGATAGACAAATGTTTGGATTTTTGCGATTATTTTTTAACAGGAGTTGCTGAATATCAAAAACTTATTACGCGAAATCCTATTTTTTTAGAACGAGTTGAAGGAGTAGGTATTGTTGGTGCGGAGGAAGCAATAAATTGGGGTTTATCGGGACCAATGCTACGAGCTTCCGGAGTACAATGGGATCTTCGTAAAGTTGATCATTATGAGTCTTACGACGAATTTGATTGGGAAGTCCAGTGGCAAACAGAAGGAGATTCATTAGCTCGTTATTTAGTCCGAATTGGTGAAATGATGGAATCTATAAAAATTATTCAACAGGCTCTCGAAGGAATTCCGGGCGGGCCCTATGAGAATTTAGAAACCCGACGTTTTGATAGAGAAAAGGATCCGGAATGGAACGATTTCGAATATCGATTCATTAGTAAAAAAACTTCGCCTACTTTTGAATTACCGAAACAAGAACTTTATGTCAGAGTGGAAGCCCCAAAAGGAGAATTAGGAATTTTTCTGATAATAGGGGATCAGAGCGGCTTTCCTTGGAGATGGAAAATTCGTGCGCCGGGTTTTAGCAATTTGCAAATTCTTCCTGAATTAGTTAAAAGAATGAAATTGGCTGATATTATGACAATACTAGGTAGTATAGATATCATTATGGGAGAAGTTGATCGTTGAAATGATAATTGATACAACACAACTACAAGCTATCCATCCTTTTTCTAGGTTCGAATCCTTAAACGAGGTCTATGGAATTATATGGGAGTTTGTTCCGATTTTGACTCTTGTATTGGGAATCACGATAAGCATACTAGTAATTGTATGGTTAGAAAGAGAAATATCCGCAGGGATACAACAACGTATTGGACCCGAATATGCAGGTCCTTTAGGAGTTCTTCAAGCTCTAACGGATGGTACAAAACTACTTTTCAAAGAGAATCTTTTTCCATCTAGGGGGGATACTCATTTATTCAGTATTGGACCATCTATAGCAGTCATATCAACTCTATTAAGCTATTCAGTAATTCCTTTTGGTTATCACTTTGTTTTAACTGATCTAAATATTGGTGTTTTTTTATGGATTGCCATTTCAAGTATTGCTCCCATTGGACTTCTTATGTCAGGATATGGATCAAATAATAAATATTCCGTTTTAGGTGGGCTACGAGCTGCTGCTCAATCGATTAGTTATGAAATACCTTTAACTATTTGTGTGTTATCCATATCTCTACGTGCGATTCGTTGAAACAGAACTTTCTCGCTATTCCTTTCTTTTTGGGAAGAAAGCGAAATGAATTGAATAGATATCTTAATTTTTTATTCATCATTTGGGTTGATGAAGTAAATTGGATAGTTCTATGAGTGAAAGAAAACAACTTCGAAATTTGCAGTAAAAAAATTGAGACTCATTTCCTATGTACAAGAATAAAACAGAAATAAACATAAGAAAAGAAGACTGTTTGCCCCAAGATTAGTTGATTAGTCATCCTAGCTTGAAGCGGGCTCCAAAGATCAACTTTATGGAGTTTTCACTATCATTTATTAGGTATTCTCCATAGGTATTACCCTAATGCTAACAGGTGATTGAGCAAAAATGAGTGGATGGTTAGGAACACGAAGATACACAAAAGATTAGTAATAGAGATTTAAAAAATAATCGAAAAAGCTATTTCGACAAAAAGTATATTAATCGGGGCTTTAAGTTCGTAGAAATGATCAGGAAGTGCTCCCCATGATTCCAATCCAGAGTATGCTCCTACCCAACAATTAAAGAACTGACTATCCGGAACGAAATAATCCTTTCCTTTTTTTAACCCCTTTTTTTTCGTTTTTTCAGAAAGAAGAATAAGAACGAAAAATAAAAAAAAAGAATAGAATTACAATGGAAAAATCAATCTTTTTTTATTCTTTTCTCCTATATCGATATTCAGAGAGATAGAATTTGTCGGAATATTTTCGTAATCGAAAACGATAGGTTGAAATATCTATTGGTATTTTAACAAGGAATTTTACAAAGAGTATTTTATTGAAGAATTAAAGTTATTACTCAAGAAATAAAAATTGAAATTATTAAAGGATGAGATCAATTCCGAAGTACTTTTGGAGTTTTAGTATTATAACAGATAGAATTTCATTGCTCGAATTTTGGAACGTCGATAGATTTGGTTTTATTTTGATCCGATCTATTCTACAAATATATCAAAATAAATAATACAATCAATCTGGTCCTTAAATTTATTTCTAGACTTCGAGGAGCCGTATGAGGTAAGAATCTCATGTACGGTTCTGTAATAGCGATGGGAATAGTGATGTTATCATCGACTATGATTAGCTAATAGTTCAAGTACAGTTGATATAGTTGAGGCCTAATCAAAATCTGGTTTTTGGGGGTGGAATTTGTGGCGTCAACCACTAGGATTTTTTATTTTTTTTATTTCTTCTCTAGCAGAATGTGAAAGATTACCTTTTGATTTGCCAAAAGCAGAAGAAGAATTAGTAGCAGGTTATCAAACGGAATATTCAGGTATCAAATTTGGTTTATTTTATATTGCTTCCTATCTAAACTTATTAGTTTCTTCATTATTTGTAACAGTTCTTTACTTGGGCGGTTGGAATATTTCTATTCCGTATATATTCGTTCATGAGTT